>NC_136286.1:1636958-1720855 GCF_964198595.1 Lampetra fluviatilis | reverse complement strand
ACCCGAATTCAATTCCCGCTCACGGCCAACACCGGTGATAATTATCTGAACCGGTCCTGGGCATCCCCTAGATGGACTCAGTATCTGGTGCGGTGTGTTAATAACGCCACCACTAGGGAGACAAAGGCGGCCGGGCATGGTGCTGACCACCCACCCCCTCGTGCGCTGTGCCAGGCCTTCATTGGTGCACGCAAACAGCACTTGCCTAAAACGTCTGTTCAGGCTATACGGGGGATCTTTGTCAGTGTGCGTGTGTTTGTGCGTGGGAGTGGGCACATTCCCTGCCGACGCCATCCTAATGACTCCACCCAAAGGCTGCGCTGAGTCTTGACGTGTGTTTGCAATAACGCAATTGCCTATTACCATAATCAGCTGCTTGCATCAGCTGAAACTTTAATGAACTTGAAATGTAGTTGTTAAGGACCGGAAATCCAATTTAAGCAGCTTTCTGAGCACGTTTTTTTTCCCTCCTCTTCTTGTATATATTTAATAATTAATATTTGTATTATTATTTATGGATCGCGAATAGAGAGATAGAGTGAGAGACTTGCGCTTGGGGGAAATAGTAGAAAATGTCACCGAATGATTTTCAAAAGGCATCTTGTTAATTGCGCAGGGGAATGAAAGGACGTCTCGACTACGCAGACTGTCAGTCTCAATTCACTTTCCAACGAAGTTTTCTCTTTAATATTAATTTGCCCTTCGAGCTCCTCCTGGTGTCTTGAGGGCCACGGTGGCCGAGAAAAAACAGATTGGGCCCGAGCTGAGTGGCAGAGCCCTGACCAATCATCTTTACAGCGCACGCCGTGACAGCCACAAGTGTAATGCGGCAAAGTAGGAGTTGTGGTGTTTCTGACAAATCTGTCGTATTTGGGGGAAAGGACGCGTGAGAAATGAGTGGTCGCGTAATTACTCTGTCAGGGAATAACGGGCAAATGCGGGAGAGGACGTTGCTGCGGCGGAGGGGCTGGGTGGCGTGGGATGGGGTGATGGTGGGCGGTTGGAGGGAGAGTGCTTTCAAAGACATGTCACAGTGAAAATGCCCTCTCTTAACGGTGCGGAGAAAGACGCGTGCGTTGAACCTGGGTCGATGAGCGGCGACTGCAGGTTAACTATGGCAGAAGTGCACAATCACACGCCCTCATCATCATCATCATCAGCAGCAGCGGCAGCAGGAACCATGTTCTATCCACTGCCGAATGAAACGCCTCCCCACGCTGCCGCCAACTCTCACGGCGCTGCGATGTCGCGATCCGTATCGCTGCTGCGCACGAACAGAGAGCTCCGTCTCCCGCGGTGGGCGTCCTCTCGGGCGCGTGCCCTCTCCTTTGGCGGATTTCCCGTCACCCGAGTCTCGTCTGTCGTCCACCATCCCTTTCTGACCGCGCTCTGTTCTTCCTAAAACCCATATACTTCGTCTCAACAGTCAATACCCTTTTGCCATTGTTCACGCGCTCCTATTTTCTATCTCTCAAAGAAGCAGACGGAAAATTGTCATTTATTGCACGCTGCCAACTGTAATGTGTAAATCAGAAGCATTGGGACACTGCCAAGAAAATTGAACAAAATCTGAAAAGTGTGCAAAGAAGCGTGGAGAGAGGAATTATAGCGAGCGCAATCGTATCAGCTCAAACAACCCGAAAGTGCCACCACGCTCTCCGGAACTTTGGCGCCGTTCTCACCTTTGTTGGTGGAAATTCCACATTCGTATAGAAAAAAAAGATCAAGCGAAAACATCAACGATTAAATTGTTGCAACAACTCGCGACGAATATGCACCAACGTGAGCAGCTCAACCAGGACTTGCTCAAATTACAGACTCGTGAGATAATGGTGATGATGATGGTGGTGGTGATGATGATGGCGGCGGTGGTGGTGGTGCGCCACTTCGTATACGGAGTGCGACACATCGTGTACAGTGGAAGTGCATCTTGATTTATAGCGGACGCCCGCGACGCAAGCGACAGTCGAGAGACTCATCAGCCTCTCCTCAATCACTGACAGCCAAGGGTTTCAGCGGGGATAGGACTGGGTTAGGGTTGTGGGTGGGAGGGAGGGAGGATCGGTGGGGGGGGGATTTGGGAGGGGAGAGATGATGTGAGGGACGCAGAGAGGCAGGGTGGGTGGCTCGCGTGCTGCGTGAAGGCACAGCACGTGAGTGTGTGCAGAAATAGCTTCCCATCTGGTGCGCTGATCACGTCATTAATTTTAGCTTCGGCCCTGCGCTGGGAACCCGCGCATCCGCAATGCGAGCCGTGAGCGGTGCCCGGGCTGCGTAATTGCAGCCGTCTCGCTCGAGTGACTCTGCTGGGTGCGTGGCGCGGACTCGCGAGGCCTCAGCCGCACGCCGCACCGCAGCGGCACCGGCTTCGCTCTAATGACATTTACTCTCGTCGCTTATCACGATGACGATTGTGATGATTATTATTATTGTTATGACGGCGATGATGCACTGTGTTTAGACAAAAACATGCATTTGTCTTATTTGGTCGTGTCCGTCACAGGAATGTGGAATAGCGGAGTGTGGAGCGGTGGCACAAGTGGTTAGGGGGTCACTGGCCTATTAATCCGGTAACTTAAGTTCGATTCCCTACTAGAGGGCTAGCATCAGTGGCGAGTGAGGTCTACGCTGGACCGTGCACGTCCTCTCCCATTCCACCACGCCATTTCGCGCGTGAACCAGCCCGTACCGACCAGCGTGGTGAAGTATGGTCAAACAATCCCTATGATCGGCAGGGCACAGAGAGGCCTTCATCCAGCAGTGGATTGACAAAGGGCTGCGCAGTGCATGATGGGAATGTGAAATTTACGTTTCTGCTTTCGTTCCCGTCTTGACAGCAGCGAGCGCTTCGGGTGTCGTTTCGTGACGTAATCACATGCAACGTAAATCTCAGATAATCGATTACAACCCGCACGATTCAATGAGCGTGAATCAATGTCGATCGATGGCTCGCGACGTGGGTCCTACGCCGCCACAATGGGCTCTCGCACGGCTCTCAATGAAGTGACGATGACGACGATGGCGATGTAGATTGATGGCGTTAGAATTGGCTCGTTACGTGCAGGCGGGGGTGGTAATGAATGCGTTCTTAAGGCGAGAGAGCCACTCCGGTCGTCTATAGAAGCAGATTACAACGCGCGTTCACCGTGCCTTTGAATATGCGAAGAATGAGTAGGCAAGGAGAGGGAGAGTGAGAGAGAGAAAGAAACTAGAGATACTCACGCCGACATGACAATTGAAATTGAAACGAGTTGGCACTTCATTACAGAGCAACTCTGGCGATGACTCACTCTGCGAGGCCACTCGTCATAAATTAACACCTCCATTACCTGCTGACCCCCATTAACATCGCCCGCTGTGCGGGGACACGTGGCGGCCACGGCGTGGCGAGCGCGGGGGTGGTGGGGGGGGTAGTGGAGTGGTTTGCGCACTGCGTTACCGAACCTCGAGCTCAATTCCCCCTTGACAGTGAACACCGGTGACGGACATCTGAACCGGTCCTGAGCCTCCCCCAGCAGCCTCGAATGAGTACCCGGTGCGTGTGTGTAAACATCGCCACTGGGGAGACAAAGGCGGCCGGGCGTGGTGCTCGTCACCCACCCCCTCGTGTACTGTGCCGGCCTTCATAGGTGTTCGCTAATGGCACTTGCCAGAACAGTCTGTCAAAGGCTACACGGGGGACATTTGTCTGTGTTCATGTATGTGAGACATGTGCATGACTGTGAGACGTCTGTGTGTGACAGCGTGAGATTTGTACGGACGTGTGTGCGCATGCGCGCGCGCGCATGCGTGTCTGTGTGTGTGTGCGTGCGTATGGGAACGATATGCATGTGTGGGTGTGTCTGGTGATGTGTGCCTGAGTGTATGTGCCCGTCTGGGAGATGCATTTGTGAGTCGTGTGTTTTTTTTTAAAGTGGTTTGTGTACGTGCGAGTGAGTGTACGTGTGTTGGCGTGTGTCTGTGTGAGAAGATGTGTGTATGTGTTTCTGTGTGTGTGTTTCTGTGTCCTGGGCCTCCCCTAAGTCGACTCAGCCTCAATTGAGTATCTGGTAACGGTGTGTAAATATCGCCACTGGGGAGACAAAGGTGGCCGGGCGTGGTGATAGCCACCGACCCGCTAGTGTGCCGTGCCGGCCTTCATAGGTGCTCGCTAACAGCACTTGCTCTAACGGTCTGTTCAGGCTATAGGGGGGATCTTTGTCTGTGTCTTTGAGTGGTATGGGGAGCGGTGTCGCAATGAACCCGACGATGCCCGGCCACGGCTGACATCGATGGCGACCGCTACGTTCACCGGGGGTCACTCCGATTCACCAACCCGAATTGACCCGCGCGGCGAAGTATGGTCAAATGATGTTCGCGAGTGCCTATTGAGGCCGCGCCGTCCTTAATAGGTGCTCGCTGACATCATTTGCTCAAGCAGTGTTTTGAAGGCAATAGGGGAGACAGTGTTCGTGGTTGTGTGTGGTGGCTCACCGGTAAGCGTGCTGGCGCTACGGCACGCGGCTGCTCGAGTTCCATTCCCGCTCAAGGCCGACACCAGTGACGATTTCATCTAAATAGGTCCGGGGCTTCACCTAGGTAGATTCAGCCTCAAATGAGTAACCGGTGCAATGTATCAACATCACCACGAGGGAGACAAAGGCGGCCTAACCGCATCGCGTGACGTTCCGGCCTTCATCGGTGTTCGCGCACGGCACTAGTACGAAAAAGTGCGTGAAATGCTATAATGGGGATCTTTGTATTCGTAACGTTGTGTGTGTGTGTATACGGCAGTGTGTGTGTGTTGTGTGTGTTGTGTGTGTGTTGTGTCTGTGTTGTGTGTGTGTTGTGTGTACGGCAGTGTGTTTGTGTGTTGTGTGTGTTTTGTGTGTGTGTGTGTGTACGGCAGTGTGTGTGTGTTGTGTGTGTGTGTAGTGTGTGTACGGCAGTGTGTTTTTGTGTTGTGTGTTGTGTGTGTGTTTGTGTACGGCAGTGTGTGTGTGTTGTGTGTGTTGTGTGTGTGTCCGCGTGAATATTTTGTGTCCGAATTAATTCGGGCGGCCGGGAGGCGCTCTCATTACGTCTCGAGATAGTGAGGAGCCGTAATGAGTAGAGGCGAAATAAATCGGAGCCCTCTTATCTGCGCTCAAGCGCCAATGAGGCCACTGACATGCACAGCCATAGCGGGAAGGGGGGTGCTGATTCAAGGCGAATCGTGGAGGATGAGGAGGAGACGTTCCCCGCGCCTGGACACACGCACATGCTACACGCATACTCACAGCGAACGATTCGAGTCGTTGTCACGGTCTCTGTACATAATCGAGCCGTCCGTTCCGTCTCGTTGTTCGTTCCGTAACTCGTCTGTTCTCGCTGCCTCGTCTGTACTCGCGCAAAAATGTATAATTGCGTAAAACCAAATCGTAACATTGTCCCCTACTGCCAGACTATGGTCTCGCTATATCCGTACAAACAGTTGGGAGAAGTGCTGTTAGCCAGCACCACGCCCGGCTGCCTCTGTCTCCCTGGTGATGATATTTACACACCGCACCAGGTACTCAGTTACGACTGAATCGACCTAGGGCAGGCCCATGACTGGTTCAGAGAATCCACCACTGGCGTTGTCCGTGAGCAGCAATCGAACTCGAGTAGCCGGATTTGTAGTGCAGTGCGCTAACCATTGCGGCATAACTCACACACGCACGAGTGTACACACACACACGCACTCGAGTGTACACACACACACGCACTCGAGTGTACACACACACACGCACGAGTGTACACACACTCGCGCCATCATTTCACTCGTGGCCGCAACGTCGGTAATTCACTCATGCAGAGGAACCGTTAATCACGGAGACAGGGGGACACCCTGTAGCCCATTAAGATTCTCGTTTCGGGGGGGGGGGGGGGTTACGAGCGAGCATCGGATGATACAGCGAGGAGGGTGAGGGTTGGGGTGGGGCGGGGAGGGGGTGGGTGACCCGCGGTGTCGGGTTGGATGCTCGAGTTACAGTGACAATCAAGGAGCAGGGCTCGCGGAGAGGAGAGGAGGTGAGCCTCACTGGGAGCGGGATTTGTATCTCTGCGGAGCTGGGCGCGCGTTGCCTGGCTCGCAATTAAACGGCGAGCATCGCAGCGGGGAGAACACCGCGCTGGGGAGCCCAGGTGTCCTCAGGTCGCCACGAGTCCCACGCGCTCTTCCCAAAAGTCCGACAAGAACGCGGCCTCGACTCACATCGCCGAGCTCACGTTCTTCGCTCGCAATCATTCACGCACGCCACGATGACTCGATTTGGGGCAGCTGCGGGTGGCGAGATGTTAACTACCTTGCCTGATATACAGGAGACTGAGGGTTCGATCCCGACCTCGACACCTGCTGTATATTTGGAGGTTGCGTGTCTCTCTCCCCGTGGTCACGTGGGTTTTTCTCCGGGTCCTCCGGTTTTCTCCTTCCACGTGATAAGCCACTTCGTTGAGCTATCGTTTGGGCCAGGTCGCTTCTGAACAAGAGCAATATAACTCAGTGGGCCTTACCTGGTAAAATAAAACATTGTTGAGACGTTAGTTTCATTTCCATCACCATTCACGGGATTCCTTGCTGACGTGTACGTCCATGTTAAAGCCTTTTGTCACTCCACTGCTGGATGAGCACCTCCCCACGCCGTGCAACTCGTGGGCGTATTTGTTCCGAGTTAACCACGCACGGGTTGGCGATGGAAGAGGGGAGAATGAACGTGGGAACATAGAGGTACAGTATAACAAGGGACATGCTTTACCCTCTGCTGACAAGTCTCGAGGAGCAACAGCCAAGCAGGAAGGGAGCCGCGGCCACGCCGTGAGCAGCTGGCGCTGCCAGCATTTTCCCACGCTCTGCGGTCCTTCATCCATTAAGATGTTTCCAGCCTGTTAATATGTGTTTGCGTGTGGGGGGGGGGGGGGGGGACCTGCGCGCACCCGGTCACACATCCAGGCGCTCTCCGCTCTCGACCCTGCTTTGCTGCCGAGATCTCACGACATTGGACGCATCCCTAGTGATTTATTTGTTTTGGTCAGAGGCTGAGTCGGTTACCTGATAAATGCGAACCGTCATGTTGATTTACGCCCGGAGGACTCGTGCAAGTCTGCCAAGAAGAAATGTTCCGTTGTGAACAAGCAATAGAGCCTCGTGCATTTCAATGAAGCCGGGGCCAAGTGACGACTTGCAGGTTTACCGGCCAGTTACTCTTTACTCTCGCAGATGCTAATTACACGGATTATAAAATGAACAATGTACACATCCCGTTTTTTGTTTGAATGCATAGAAATCAAATATGTGCTGGACATACACGTTCGCTGGAACGGTGGAAACGTCGTTAGTGCGCTCCGCTCTGAACCCGGCGACCCGAGTTCTATTCCGAGTTAAATCTAACCCCAGTGGCGAGTGAAATCTTACCCGATATCAGCCTCTTCCTCCCCCCCCTCTCTTCACTGTGATGAAGTATGGTTACACGGCATAGAGGTCTTCAACTGTCAGTGCGTTGACTGAGCATTTTTTAAAATCACTATTACTATACGATACATATTCATGTTTAATTCATGACTAATATATGCTTCGTAAGTTGCCCATTGGTCTGCCCGTCTATCGCAGAACCTTGATATGAAACCGCATACACTGACATACATACATTATTCATTCAATACACGGAACAATATAGACTCGTATAAGAAGAGGTTGGGGTTTTGGGTGGATGGAGTGGAGTGGAGATCTGGCAAGGTGAGGGGAGGGGAGGGGGGTGAGACACGCTGTGTGGAAATTTTCACCGTCAGGGGTGCGAGAACACCGCCAATAACACCACGCGCCCGCACAACACCACCCCCGGGCTCTGTCTCCGGCTTCGCGATGGATGAAGCGGTCTCCTCCACGTTGCGCTCATCAGGACCCGGGAGTTTCCACTGCTCGGAGAAACTCGACGATGAATTGCCACGTGGCTTCGGATCAAAGTCGCAGTGGGGTGGCGCTCTTCGTCCCACATCACGATACCTATTTAATCGACCTCTACTCGTACGCAGGTCGGGTTTTGAACTCGCGACCTTTTGAATGGGAGTGGCGCGTTCCACGCGGGTAGACACCGCACTCCCCCCCCCCTCGACACTGATTAAGTCTCCTCCCTCTGGGTCTCTTGCGGGAGGGGGGGGGGTAACACTGAGTTCGCGAGTCACGAGGGTATAAGTGACACTCTCAGTCCCCCCTCGCTCATAAATAACCCTGCAGCCCCCCCCCCCATCGCCGCTCTCCCAGCCAACTCCCCTCGCATCCCCTTCACCTTTGTCCCAGAGCCATAGCGAAATATGACTTCTGTTAATGTTTCATTAACGTTATCATTATTACTTTTTTTCGCTATAATAACCATTAGATTAATGATCACAGCCGCCACTGTCGCGATGATTGTTGTTATTGATGCTGTGTGAAGTGCCCTGCTCCTGGGCTGCTATCGGCGCAATCACACTCCTCTCGCCCTCTCGCCAAAGAGTGCACGGAGAGGCCGTGCCGTCTGGTGTCGTGGTGACCTTGCGCAAGGGGGGGGGGTGTCTATTGGCCGTGAGGATTCGGTTGTCGTGGGGGATGGTCGCGGGCCCTAAAAAGAGACCGCTTGGCCCTTTGTCCTGGCTAACCTGGCTGCGCTGGGCGCCAGATTGGCTGGCGGCGAGGCGCTTCCCTGCTCGTCCGTGTCCTTGCATCACTGGAGCAGGAAGACAAAAATGCCAGTCCGTTGTTGCGCTACGCAATAAATCTCCAGCTGGCGCAGTGACGACCTGTACAGCAGTGATTCCCGGCTGTCCCTTTGCTCCCCTACCCCCCTCCCCTTTCGCCCCCACAGACACACACCATCTCTCTCTCCCTCCCTCTTCTCCCGTGATCTCTCCCCCTCTCCCCCTCCCTGTGCGCACCGCTCACGCAAGCCTCGACCGCGGGCGTCACATGGCAGTTGCCGCAGCTACGGATCTATTCGTGGCGTCCTGTGACGCGCCGCCGGAATTCCAGCCGTCCCCTAGCGCGCGTGTGACCGCATCATTCCTTCCAAACCCAAACTTAGCCCGCACGAGACGCGAGTGCACCGGAGTGGGGGAGTTGCGAGGCTAAGTGCGGGCCGTGTGACTAGAGGTGGGGTAGGGGGGGGGAGGAGGAAGGAGGAGGGAGCTGAGGCCGTGCTAAGTGCACGCATCGACGATCGATGGTTCATTCAGAGTGGGGCAGCGAGCCGAGCTCCGCTCTCTTTCCCTTCTGCTACCTGAGTGCCGGGCAGCGCCGCGCCTCGACTCCCGCGACGGAGCTCGGAGCCGCCACGAACCCGACCCGCGCATGCAACTTGCGCTCCACGCCCCGCGCCAAGATAAACCATCGCAGTGCAGCGGCGTTCGCGAGCCATCGCCGAGCCGGGAAAGTTTCTCAGCGGTTCACGCGTGTAACGGGCGCGCGCGCGCGTTCGTACGCAGCGCGCGGAGACCGTGAACGCGCGCGCAGTCCGTGAGTGCGTTGCGCGTTTTATTTTGCTTTGCTACGCGAAGAGGGAACATTCACTCTCCAAGTCGCCCCTGCAGCTGCACCATCTGCACGAGCCGGTGGTCACTTAGACGAGCAAGAGGAGTACCCCCCGAGGGAGAGGGGACAGCGTGAGTGGAGACTTCGCGGCCGGTGCAACAGCCAGACAGAGGACTCAGCCGGCGCGCGCCACGAACGCGCGTGGCCACTTGCAAGGAGCCGTGACTTCTAATTTGCCCATTCCTCTTGCGATGGAGGTGGGGGGCGGCGCTTGATTACTGATTAAACCGCCTTGGGGCCGGGTCGCTCCGGCTTTGGGCCCACGTATTTTGCGTTTCGGGGGAGGGTCAGTGGGTGGGGAGGAGGAGGAGGGGATAATTTCCCTGCTGGAGGCTTCAGTGCGCACACCTGTGCACACCTGTGCGCGCGCCTGTGTACACGTGAGCGCGCCTGTGCGCATGCCGCGTTACTCGGCGGACTTGGGTTTGGTCGTGTTCAACACCCGACGCATCGCCATCAGCAGCAGCGGCGGCGGCGGCGTTGTGCTCCACACGCCGAGAGGGTGAGGGTCTGGGGGAGAGGAGATGCCCAGGGGGATGAGCACCGCTCTCGACGTGGACTGCGAGGCAGACTGGACCGTGCAGCTGGTGAGTGGCAGCTCTCCCGTGACAACCTCACCGCTTCCGTAACAACAACAACCACACTGCCGTGACCATTGTACCGCTTCCCTGACAAGCAGACAACCACGTGACTCCGCTGACATGCACAGTCCTTCCGTGACGATCACATCGTGTGCTTGACGATATCCAGATTTTGTGACTGACAACTGCACTACTCCCGTGACATCTGCCACGTGCAGACGATTGCGTGCACGCATTGCCGTCTGGACATACCGTCAATTAAACAAAAATAGTTGCAGGCTTTAACAGAAATCACGGAAGTGTCTTCCTGCTAAACCGCGTCCATGACCGCCGTTCCTCTCTGTTGGCGACTCCGAGCCGTTTGTGACAATTCCACATTCCCATGGCAGCGCGGCCTTTCGTACACGCACGCCGCTGCGATGCTACTCGGGACGAGACGCGAGATTTATCACCCGCCGAGCGAGGCCTCGTTGAGACGAAACCTCTTTGGCGATGCACAATCGGAATATCATAAAAAAAATTGCGGGGATATATTTTGCATGATGTAAAATCTATATTGGCCGGAGGCAAGCGGTATATTTTATTATTATTATCGCATGTTTATTTAATGAGAGAGATGTATGCTGCATGCCGCGACGCAGTCGCTACCCTCGTGCGCGTGCACGGGACGCACCGCGTGGAACGTGCACGCGCGCATGCAACCGGCTCACACCGTACACCCCCCCCTACCCTCCCCAACCCAGAGCCGTAAGTCAAATGCCAAGATTGTTAGAAACACATCACTTAGCGTTTTAACCTTGACATTCACCCCTCCCGTAATCCCCCCCCCCCGACCCCTCAATGACACTCCCTCCCCCCCACCTACGACAAAACACATTTCCCTCTTTTCCCCGTGAGACGTCGGTCTTGGAAGAGGAGGATGTGAGCTTGTTGGGTTGGGGGAGCTTCAGGGCGGCCGCGCGGTCTTCTTTTTTGCTCGGGCGAGCGTCGCCAAGTCTGGCGATGGAAACAAACAAAAAAAAATACCCCCCCGAAACGACTCAAAAGTTACCCCGGTAGAGTGGACGCGTGAATGAGCGAGGGAATATATTTGGGCGGTGTAAATTGGAGAGACAATCGCGGCTGTGAGCCAAAATTGACCCGACATGTTCCGTACAATGGCAAGTGTGGCGTGAAAACTTGCGGGAGGGAGGCAGGGAGGGAGGGAGGGCGTCCATGCGTAAATATTGGCCGAGCCGTGCCGTCTCACCCCGAAACCACAGAGCAAAAAAATCCTGAAAACTCGAGTCATGTCCAATATTTGACCACGGACGATGACAGCCTCAGGTGAACTCTAGGCTCGGGGCAGCGAGCGCGTGGCAGTTCGAATCCAGGTAATTGAGTAACGGAGCAGGTAGTGGTGAAGTGTTGTTACGTGACTTGTGAAAGATGCTGAGCGATTATTACTGTTTGACTGCGCAGATGATGGCGATGATGCTGATGATGATTCTTAAAATATGACGATGATTATGATATTGATGATAGACAAGCGACCAATACGCGGATCAAAAGTCACCTTTTTGGAAACATTGGTGCAGTGGTGTCGATTCCACATTTCAGTGGCGGGGCGAGTGGACAGTCTATCCTGAATACGACCACGACGTCCAAACACGAGGAAAGCTGTAGGCACCTGCACGCGTCCGTGCCATCGCGCTCTGACAGAGGCTGCCTGCGCGAGGTTCTCTTGACGATGACTCACGACATCAGAAATAGCGCCACGTGACTCCACAGCACTTAGCAGAGGCTTAGAGAGTCTCGTGCCACGTGTAGCGAGGTTGGGGGGAGGGGTTACTGTTCGTCGGGGGTGAGGGGTGGGGTTACGACGGAGGCGGGGGGTGGGGAGCAAAAGTCGTTCACTTCTAGGGGGAGAGGTATCTCTGCTGACCGGGGTGCGGGGCAGAGGTCGCTGGCGTGGGTCCAGGGCTGCAGCAGGGTGGATTTCTGGTGCAACAGCGCATGTGATTATTCAATGGGGTCTCACCCTGGCCTGTCCAGATGCCCGCTATGTATAGCCCCGCTCGCATTCGCTGGCTGCAGTCGATTGTGTGACTCTGCTCCGATGGCAGCCACCCTTAACGATGCGATTCTTTATTACGATCGGGGATCGCGATTCAAATCGTTCATCCTGTCTCTCTCGTTTGCGTATTTTGTTTCACGTCAGCTTGTTTCTACGGTTAACCTAAATGCATGAATCGTAAACGATGCATTCTCATTCGCACGATTCGGTGCATTTGCGTGGAGTGCGAGAGTCTCGATTAATCGACGACGCGCGTCGATGAATCTGCATCGGCGTCATCGTGACACGCCGAGTGAGCGACAGGGGAGGGCACGCGGCGTGACCCGGGCCGGTGTCCGTGCAGCAGGGATCACGTGCACGCGAGATGGTTTCTGATTGGCTAAGGCCAGACGGAGATCTCTGTGACGAAACACGCCGCTTGCAGCCAATCAATCTCATCATTAGCTGCTAATCGATACCAATCGATCAATCATCGATGCACCGTTACGCTCCTGCTACTGCACAGGACTTAATGTTCATTTTCCCATTAGAGTGGCGGCGTACGCAGAGAGAGATTTGCACGCAAATGAGCGTGGCGTCCGCGTGATTGAGTCGGGACCCAGTGATTAATGGGGGGGTGTTTCGCAACTTGCTTCATGAGCACTTTTTCCCCTTCCTATCCGCACTCCGTAACATCTCAGTGCGCGCCCGATCACAATCCCCACGTGTGTAATTGCGCTCTTCAAACAAAAAAGTGCACAATTGCAAAAAAAAAGGTTCTGCTGAAAACAAATAGCAACGCAGCAGAAAAAGCCAACAACACACACACACCCAGAAATAATCATAGCCGTTAACTTAGCGGTGGCCAATGGACATCGTTATGAATAATACTAATTAATAATGCTAATCACGCACAGCACTCAAACGTGGAGTGCCTTATGAAGGGCAATCAATGGTAGCGTGACCTTAGATTATTATATCTCCTGGCTGCTGCCACCACCCACCCACCACCCGTCACTCACCCACCCACCACCCACCCTGTCTGTCTGCCCCGCGCGTCCATCCTTTGTCTCTTGCCCCGTCTAAGTATTGTCACTGAGGTCGTCAGTCACCCGTGGTGGACACGTGTGCGAGGCCGTTACTCATTTGTTCTTTTATTTATTTTATAAAAAGCATCGGCACCCCTGGCTGCCCCGCCGGTGCGCGGTGCCAACCTCCGTGCCATCGTAGCCAGCTCCGGGCGGCTTGGGTTGCAAACGCACGGATGGTGTGGGGGGGAGGGGGTGGGGGGTGTGTTTGGGGGGGGGGGCACCGCGTGTGGTTGGCAGGGAGCGGGAGTTTCTTTCCGTGTCACTCGGCAGAGTCGATCGCGGGGCTGTTTCGCGAGCCACTTCTGCGTCTCGGGCCATATAAGGGTGGGAACAAATGCGAGAACTCGGGATGCGCGGGGCGAGCGGTTCTGCGCTACGCTAACTGAACACGCACGCATGCGCGTGCACACACGCACGCGCTTGTGCAAAGACAAAATACCCCCGGTGTAGCCTTTAACAGACGGTTGGGCAAAGTGCTGTTAGCGAGCACCTATGAAAGCCGCCGGGAGGGCACACCGAGGGGGTGGGTGGCCAGCACCACGCTCGGCCGCCTTTGTGGTGATGTTTGGACATCGCACCAGCTACTCTGTTGAGGCTGAGTCGACCTAGCGGAGGCCCAGCACTGGTTCAGATAATCGTCGCTGGTGTTGTTCGTGAGCTGGAATCGAACTCAGGTGGCCGAGTTCGCAGCGCATCGCGCTAACCACTGCGCCACCGCTTCCCACATTACATCAACACATTCACACGCATGCACACACGCACGCACGCACTCGTGCTGCTGCTACTGTTGCTGATGTGAACCATGTGCCGCGACGCCCTGTATCCTTGGAGGATCGGCGTGCGCATGGATGGACGCGTCACTTCCCTCCGGGCGCAGAGACACATGCGAGCTCGAGTCCCTCCACTCTCGCCTCTCTCTCTCCCCAGCCTCTCCTCATGCCGCCATCCTCTCCCCAGCTCCCCCGCCCTCCTCTCTCTCCCGCCCGCTCTCCACCGCTCTCCCCTCCCACCGCCGTGCATGGCTCGTTGTATGGGCCGTAAAGCGATGAGTTGCGGGGAGGGGCTAGGAGAGGTGGAGGGGGGGGGGCGAAGAGGGAGGGAGACGTTGCAAATACGGCTGCCCCGCACGGAAATGGTCACAGCTTTGATGTCCTCTTAAACTGGCATAAATAATTTCCAGAGCTTATCAGAAACCATAGCCCTCTGCTTGGTTTGATGCCTCGGCTGTTGCATTTGATGCATCAGCATTTCGCAACAAAATAATGTAGACAATCACAGATACCAGACATTTTAATTATCGCGCAGTCTCTCGTAATGTCACACAGCGTGGAGTTTCAGTTATTATTATTATTATCATTATAGTCATCCGTTTTTACGCCAAAAAAAGAACAACACAACAACGACAAAAAACATTTCACTTCTCATTCGTGACGGCGCTTTGAGTGGTTTGCAGAGTTTCGGCCTCGCGGGAGAGCAAGTCAGATCGACTCATTTACAGCCACACGTCTCAAACTTTGATATCTTGAAGTCTTTCTTTATTTTTTGTTTGTTATTGGATTGCAGCTCAGATATAAAATAAATAAAATAAAGCTCAACCCCCGCCACCTAAATTGGAGGCAGCGCGCGCTCAGCACACCAGCTCGGCTGCACAGAAATCATTAAGCAATTTAGGCTCACGACAACAACATCAACAACAACAAACAAACAAGAGAAACGAGCTAACAAAACACAACACGAGCCAACAGGACATTACAAACAGCGCAACCACCCCCCAACCACTCGCAATTGAATTGTTGTCTGAAATGAAAATCTGCGTCTTGTAGCAGATGAAGGCGGCGCGATATGGCACCGTGACTGCATGGGGATTACCGAGAAGAGGGTGGGGGGGTGGGGAGGGAGGGAGGGAGCATCGCCTCGGCTTGGCTCTCCCACCTGGCCGAGGTGCGGGATTGAACCCGCAACCGTGCACGTCGCGCTGGCCGCGTGGAACAAAGCGAGGCCCGGCCACGGTCTTGCCGAGAGAGGAGGGCGATGACGGCCGAGGAGTCGCGGTTCTCAGCGTCGTGGACGCGGCGGCCGCCGCAGTTTTGGTCGATTCATCGTCGCCAGGCTTTGCCGGATTCACAATTCAGCGTGACTTTGTAAAACAACCCCCCAACCCCACCCCAAACAAAAGACAAAGATCCCCCGTGTAGCCTTAACAGACTGTTGGGGCAAGTGCTGTTAGCAAGTAGCACGGCACACGAGGGGGTGGGTGACCAGCACCACGCCCGGCCGCCTTTGTCTCCCCAGTAGCGATGTTTACACACTGCACCAGGTACTCATTTGAGGCTGAGTCGACCGAGGGGAGGCCCAGGACAGGTTCAGATAATCGTCACTGCTGTTGGCCGTGAGTGGGAATCGAATTCGGGTCGCCGGGTTCGTAGCGCAGCATAGCGCTACCCGCTAGACCCCCCCCCCACACACAGCGACACTTGGAGAGGCCGGACTGGAGTGCCGACATCTCCAGGGAGAAGCTGGACAGAACAAACACAAAACAAACCAAAGCCACCGCTGGTGGTTCTTGTTTTTAACACTTTCCCTCCTATGATTGGAAATGGACGAGAGAGTGGGGGGAAATGCAGACAAGAGTCTGGTCACCCTTTTGGGGACATTACCCTCGGCGAGCACAGGCAAAGCAGCAGCCAAACCTACTCAGGGTTGACTTGGAGTTCTCGGAGCTTACAGCAACGTCCAACTTCTGATCGTCCCCATGCGGCCTGGTCGCTCTTTCTACATGCTCTGAAAGAGAGCCGTTACCCGAAACGTTAGAGAGCTATGCAATGTTATATTATTATTATTATACAAAGATGAACCGTGGTGTGGGGAAGGAGGCCTTCATCCAGCAGTGGAGAATCGATGGCTGCTCCTGCTGTCGATGATGATGATGGTGACGACGACGACGACGTCGCTGTCAATGATCGTGGCGGCGAGGATTCTGTTTCATCCGTTCGTGACACCAGCGTATCCTCTCGCTGATCCACACGCATCTCGATTTCACATCCCGCACCTGTGCACACCTGGCGAGAGAGTGTGCGTCCAGTGGCACCTTTATTTGCCGCGACATCACGATGCGCAGACGCAGAGTCACAATAACGAGGATCGTAATTGAAAAAAAATCATCACTTGTATGAAATTTTAATATAGCCCCGCTAGATGCTTGGTGACGTTAGTAGTTGTTGCCTTTAATGTGGCAGATCTGATTAATTCTACACGGACCCCTCGGGTGTAATTTAAACCCGAGCTGACAGGTAGTTTTTAGACACGACGTGCTGCTTCCTATTACCATTTTATGATCAACCGCACATCTTGATCCCAGGCGCAACCACACGTACACAGAAGCGGTGGCGAGATGTTAACTCCCTCGCCTGGTATGCATGTGGTCGCGGGTTCGATCCCGACCTCGACGCCTGTATATTTGCAGTTTGCGTGTTCTTCCCGTGGTCCCGTGGTCGCGTGGATTTTTATTTTTTATCCGGGTCCTCCGGTTTCTTTCCCTCCACATTTAAAATCAGCGCGCTTTTATAGTATTTGGCTGCGATACATTTTATAGTATTTGGCTGCGATACATATCCGTGGTCGGGAATCGAACTCTGGTTTGCCGGATGCATAGCTAAAGTACGCTAACCGCTGTACCACCGCTCCACCCGTGGCGTAGGCAGGTCTTGAACGAGCATTGGAGAGGCATTCCATTTCTATACGTATCTAGTCGACAACAACAGGCCGATGGATGTGAGCTGTTTATTTTAATAAATCACAAAAAGCCCGTGGCATTGTTGTTGTTGTGTTCCGTTTGAATGTGGCCGTGTGTTCTTATTATTGGTGCTGCTACCCATAGCCGCGTGAATCTGGGGCGCTAACAACGACACGGCGCTGATCTCAGTCCGCAGCGCGCGTGGATGTCGCGGTGCGTTATCTCCACCACCCCGCGGAGACGTGGCGAAGTTTGGTGTTTCTGTCCGGATTATTATTATTACTACTTACAGGCGCCTGGATTATAAACGTGTTTGTGGTTGATGGGCTGTGAAATTGCAAGCCTCCTTGCTCCCCCCGCCCATCCAGCCCAGCCAACTCTCCCGACCTCTGTAACGGTGGCACAAGGCACGCGGCTGAGGCGGTTGTGTGGGGTTGGCCTGGGGGGTTAGGGGGGATGAGGGGCGGGGCGATGGGTGGGTGGAGGGGTCACGGTAGCCACTGT
Organism: Lampetra fluviatilis; assembly: GCF_964198595.1. Taxonomy (NCBI): domain Eukaryota; kingdom Metazoa; phylum Chordata; class Hyperoartia; order Petromyzontiformes; family Petromyzontidae; genus Lampetra; species Lampetra fluviatilis. The sequence goes on along the minus strand of NC_136286.1, from coordinate 1,703,352 downwards.
GGAGAGAAGAGACACGTGGTGTCGGCCCTCAACAACTGCAGGACGTAAATACTTGTTTACAGCCCTTTGTTAATCTCTGACTGGATGAAGGCCTCCCCATGCCTGCTCGATCTTGGGGGTTGTTTAACCATACTTCACCACACTGGTTTAGTTGGAGGAGCGGGGGAAGAGGGGGCGGAGTGGGGTGGGGGGCGTTTCTTAGGACTCATTCAACTATCACTCGCTATTGATGCTGGCCGTGGTCGGGAATCGAACTCATGCGGGGGGCCGGTTTCATAGCGCAGTGCGCTAACGACTTGTGCCGAAGCTCCACCGGAAACGCGTGTAATTTCAGATATCGACGTAGCTTTGTATGCGTCTGTCTGTCTGCAGTCGTTCAGTTATGAAATGTTCTGCGCAACGAGCGACCTCGCCTTATCTGGACAACCCCCGCTCCACGCCACCGACTGTAACAAAGTTCACGTTTGCTCCTCCCAGTCCGGCGCAACGCGTCGCCTCGCACGCCGCAGTCGGGAATTCCTCAGATGAATGCGCACGTCTCGAGCGATAGATCGCGGACGGCGAGGTACGAGTCACCAGAAAAACGTAACGTGAACATCCTGCGATGGAGGTTTTGTTTGCCCATAATAGAGGGGGGGGGGGGGTTTGGAGGGGGGTTCGATCGCGTAAATATAAATGCGTCGTTAAACTCGCCCCCACCCGACACAGCCAATTAGTAAGGTTTGTCTCGTAATCAGAACGTGCCAATTCGTTACGAGTACAGCACCCCGGTGTGTCTCGAGAGTAAATCCACACCATTCACATTGGTCGCGGTAAGGCTGCGTGCTATAAACTTAAAGTGAACATGCCGGCATGCGTTGCATCTCGTGATGCCGTCACCGCTCGGCGCAACAGCGGTGACTCCCCGGTGCCTGCGTCCGCGGCAGAGAGACGGCGCCTCGCACTTGCCGAACACTGCAGCACGCGTTCAGCAGTCGATGAGCACCTCTGTGATTATAAGGGGTTGCCAGTCAATACATATCCTACAATGAGAAGGAAAACTAAAAAAATATTCTCTCCATGCGTCATCGTTTTCAACATTTCCAGGAAAGCAGAGCGTAAAGTGCCCGTCTCAATTACAAGTCACACAATCTATCTGCTCCCCTCCACCACCACCCTCCTCGCCCCCCACCCCGCACTCCTCTACTCTGAAGTAGGGCCATTGTCCGAAACGTTAGCTCGTTGTGTGTTCCTTCGTTTCAAGGCCGCGCGAATGGTACAAGAAGGCGATGCTATTGAGTTTAGTTTTCATTTTGTTAATTTGCGCGGAACACAGACGTGGCATTGTGATGACACCCCCCACCCCCCACCACGCGTCTGTGTGTCCCCCATTAAGACTAGCAGTGACCCCGTGACAGCTCGACTCGGCTCGCGCGTCGGGGGAGGGCACCAGCTGATGATTGCCGAGCCACTCCTGGAGCGGTGCCAGCCTTATGGGGACTCGGTGCGACACACACTGTACGTGCCAGAAATTTCAAAAGATCGTAAACAACTCATTTTGATTCCCGATCGCGGCCTGCCTGACGCGTGGACTGTCGCCGTGCGTCCTTCGCCCGTGTGCCGGCCTCAGCAATGTGCCAAATTGTCCCGTCAAGAATAATTTAGGGCTTTAAGTGGAAAAGTGTGGATTTTAGAATGTATGCCATTAAAAACAAGTCAGACACACATGACACCCCTCCCTCACCACAACGCCCCCCCCCCCTCCCCACGAACCCCCCCCCCTCGTGATTTATGTTCGACTTGCGCTGGCTGGCGGCGATTTGACCAGAGACGCACTCCCAAATGAGCCCGCATTAACCCTGAGCCTTTCGTACGAGGAGCGGTTTCGCACACAATGCCGCCTTCTGTGGTTTGCCGTCGATGCTCTCTGGTGCTCATTTAGGAGAGGCCGAGCAACAAGGACAAGCAGGATCTCGTGTCCCATCTGAAGCGATGGGTTGGGGGGGGGGCGATGGATGGTGGCGGGTGCCACGGCGCGTGTTTGCAATTTCAGCCTCGTGGCCTTTGTTTTGTTGGGGGGAGGCCCTCTCCGAGTGGAAGTCGTGACGAACAAACAAAGCGAGGCAGGAGCGGCTTGTTAAATATGCATTATGCCGCTTTTAAATTCAGACCACTTTGCCCCGTAATAAGCTATTGTGGGAGATTTAATCGGCCGCGAGGATGCTGTAATTTCCCATTTCTTACTGCGGCAAAATGTTTCCACGAGCGCAATGCTGGGGTCTGCATTACCGCGGACGCACGCAGCAGGCAGGTAATTAGTCATCCGTTAATATCACGATACTTATTAATGGTGTTATTTATTTCCCGTATAATAATGCAAATTTAGCAACCTGGGCCAATGTGTCAGTCTGTCAAGCCGGGCCCCCTCCCCCTGAACAAAAAGCACGTGACACTCAGCGGTGCTGGTCTGGGACGCACCCTGGTTCCTGGCATAGGAATGTGGAATTCCCACCACTGACTTAATGGTAGCCTATGGAGATGGACACCACCCGGTGCTGGGTGGGAAACACATTTTTATTCGACTTTAATTATTTAAGCCCCGAATTTACAAACAACGTTTCACGAGCGAGCAATTATCCTGCGCTCGATCCAATGTGCCCCCTGCCTCCTCCTTGCGTACCTCGCCCACTCACCTACCGGCCCAAAACGTCACAGTTAAACTCACAGATCCCCCCCCCACCGCTACGGCTGGTGAATTATTCACATGGACTGGTCGCGGTTTTCAGGAATAGAAAAAAACGATAGGAAAACGAAGCTGCGGACTTTGACCGCGTTGCATGCGAGAGCGAGAGAGGCAGTGTGAGAGGGAGAGTGAGAGAGAGCGAGAGGACACGCATTCTCTGGTTTCGTGGATAGAGCTGAGTCAGTCAGGAACATCGAGTGCCCGCCCGCACGTACCGATGATAACAGCGCTTACTGCTTAACTAATTGTCTGCAGACCATTTATTGAGGTAGTGCCGGGCAGTAATAATATCGGAGGTGGATCTCGCAAGAAAGAAGGTTAATTTGGCCGTTAGGGAGGACGCGGGTTCAGAGTTGGAGCCAACTATCGTGGCGCCTAGCAGAGCTGCCGACGAACAGCACCCGGCAAACTCGCTGGCTCAGCAGCAACCAGCCACAGAAGTGTGGTAATTGCGCTCGCCAACCTTGATTTTATAATCTGGGGCATTGGCACTATGTGCTTCGCGAGCCCCAATGCAAATGCGTGCAATTAATAATCACCGATCACCGTGAGAAGCAGTCATTGCCTATCCACTGGCGGCTCGACGAAGGCCTCCTCCCACGCCGTGTCGCTCGTGCGAGTTGTCGTGAGCTCACTTTGCCGCGCTGGTCGGCGAGGGCGGGTGAAGGGAGGCGCATCTTGTGAGCACGGCTGGCTACGTACGGTGGGAAGAAGTTCAACATATACACATGATAATGATGCCCTATTACCCAACCAAGCCTCACTGAGTCTCAAGACTTGTTTCCAGTAGGGTCCTGCATCAGGATATTTGGCCAATTCCATTAATCAGTGAGCATTCATGCAATTACCCCAAGCGAGCTTTTCTCTAGAGCCTTCAATTCTCCTCGAGTGTCTTGGCCACGTCTAAGGCAATGCCCCACTGAAGACGATTCCACGTGGATACGGCCTTTAATTTGGATTCACGGACCTTCTCAAGGCGATGGTATCTCAAGGCACGCCTGCTGCTGCTGCTGACATACGTTCAATTCCTAGTCACGTACTCTCCCCTGTGTGCCTACGTCACACAGCGATTTTGTCGCCCACCTCTGCAATTAGACATTTAAGGCAACATCGGCACGTGTCCCGAAATTTCAACGGAGTCGTCGAAACATCGGTTTTGTCTCCTTTGTTTGTGTCCCCTTTGGGATGGAGCTGCCTCCACTGTCGGGATATTAGGCACAGGCTCCCAGAGGCCGCGAGCTGCTTCTCAAGACAATCTCAACTTCACTTCGATGTGTTTCTTTATATTACGCTCTGTTCTCCCAGTGGGTTCCCCCCCCCTCCTCCCCTCCCCGGATTGTGTTATCGGCATCGTGCCGCGAAACAAACTCTCCGCGGAGGCAGCGCGTCCACCCCGTGTTCGACCGACAGCGGCCCGCCGAAGGAGATACCACGTAACGACTTGCTGAGATCGCTTAAAGTGGACCTCTTGTGGGCCCCCTCGGGACGCTGCACTTACCCGTTCTCTCTGCTGTCGAGATATTGTCGTCGCATGGCAGTCAGATACGTTTCTTTTTTTTATTCTCAGAGATGAAATGGTGTCAAATATAAGGATGGGTGGAGGTGGGGTGAGGTGGGGTGAGGTTTGCGTGCTGTCATTTGTAGCCTGAGCTGAGAAAAACTTGAGAATCCGGCGTAATCACGGGTGGCTGAACCCCAGATTTTAACCGAACATCTGAGCGGTATGGTCTGGGTGTTCTGACCCCTGTGCCAGCGGGCCGCCTCTAAACTGTAATTGCTAAGCCGCCACTACTGTGGCACGTGATTATAGAGAGCAGTGGTTGAGCTGGTGTGCGTGCGATTGAGTCCTGGTTGGGGATCCGGGTTGCACGCAGTGGCCAGCATAACTTCCCCACTTGCTGACAGAAGCTAGTTTTTAATTATTGTACAACAAGCGCCAGAAGTTACATAAACATGGCTTGGAAGAAGGGGAAATTTTCGGGGCCGCGAACCCTGCCCTTGGGACCAAGTGTGTTGCCATTTGGACTCCCTATCACGTCGGGGCATCTGTGGCTGGCAAGGGCACGGCGCTGCAAAGTTCGCGATTCAATGGGGAGACATCAAGCCGGCTGGCCCATCCATTGGTAGATATTAATAGGAGCTAACTAGACCCTTATTAGACTCAGGAGTCAACTATACTTTTACTGTTTGCTCCCCGGTGGTCATCTCGCAGTGGTGTTTAATTCGTTTTAGACTGTACAAGAGTTACCGTCCTTCAGACACATTTGAAGACTGATTTTTTACGTGATTACTTTTCCACCTTGCTTCGTACATTTGCGTCGAGTTCTACCGGCATAATAATTTTCAATGTCCTTTGTCGATCTACTACTGGATGATGATGATGATGATGAATCCCTCCCCACGCCTTGTCAGTCATTGGGATTGTTTGGCCATACGTCACCGCCGCTGGCCATTGCAGGTTGGTGAAGAGGGCAAAGGGCCGAGGACCTCCACACGTCGTTGCGCTCATCACTCGATGTTGGCCACGGATGGGAATCGAACTCGTGTCGCCGAGTTGGTAGGGCAGCGGGCTGCTGGATCACCCCTCCCGTTTGCTGTAGTCGCCGCGTTTTTAATGGATTTTTTTCTAATACTCGTTCACACCATTACACTTTAATTTGGCTGCAATTCAATTAATGCGCCGAGGCATTTGATTCAATCATCGGGCACAACAAAGAAACTAATTATTCATTATTAATAGCGATATTTTAATATCTCGAGTGGTCGTGTGTCGAGTGCGAGCGATTATTATGCGCATCGCTCATTGGACCTTCTGGAGAGGTGGGGGAGCGGGGTGGAATTTAGCCGGGACGACGATGCTGCTGCTGCTGATGATGCTGCTGATGATGCTGCTGACGTGTGTGTGGTTGCACCATCGGCTGAGCCCGTGCCACAATCGCACCACACTCCGCGACGCTGACCCCTGCCCGCCCGCCGGTGGTGCATGTGCCGTGCGGGTGGGGGCGGCGGGTGATTTTGTTGTTTGTTTTAAACACAGCTGCTGAACACGGCTACATAAAGGCCCAAAAACGCCAAGCGGCCAGCAACACACCGCACTTTTTTAATGTTTTAACAGATAGGGGAGTATCACCTTTCCTGAATTGAGCAAAGTTTATTTCGATATTAGTATTGCTTTAAGAACTTGAGAAATGAGACCATGGTGGGAGGGAATTCTAGAGTGGAGCGGCCCGAAGGAGGTTTCAGTTGGTTGTCATCTGTTTAACTGTAGACCAATCACGGGCATATTCATTTAGCCAGCCATGGTCTGTCCACTGCTGGCTGAAAACCTACCCAAACCATCATCGTCACGAGACATGGTCTGTTCACCACTGCTGGATGAAGGCCTGCTCATGCCTCGATTATCACGAGCCATGATCTGTCCACTGCTGGATGGGGACCTACCCACGCCACCATCAGCAATGCGGTCCGCGTCACTCATGGTCCTGTGAAGACACAATCCATTTCACTCCCGCACGTGAACTCGTCTCATTGCTCTATCTCTTCAGTGGTGTTCCTCTTGGGCGCGTTCTGTCCTTTGATGCTACCGTTCTCCCACCACTCCCGTACCTCGGCTATCGCCCCTTCTTAGCGTGTTGCCAAAGTCCACTAATCTTTATGAAAAAACCAAAAAATCCTGGAAGTGTACAGAAACGACGGAGGGTCACGATTATTTTTTTTTCAGCTATATTATAAATACACTTACGAGTTTATGGGATTTGGATTTACATATTTAATACCCTTACATCACTTTTCTATTCCGCATGTTGATTCACGCCAATTGCTTTCAGCAGAGCCCGCATCTATTTTACTCACGGGATGATGCGGAGGAGCATCAATCGTCTGAGTGTGGCGGTCAATCACATCAATGGCTCTCAACGCTTTTTGTTTTTGGGGGGGGGGGGCCCATCGCCCAGGTTATGGAGCTCCTAACAAACGCCTGCAGATTTCGCACAATCTATGGCGCGAGGCATCAATCTTCCACGTGCTTGGTTTTTTTTACAGTCATATTATTATTATGGGGGAAAGTGTGTGAGGAGTGGTGGTGGTGGGGGTCGCGTGGGGCTGGGGGGCTAGTCGGGGAGTGGGGGGCTTAGGGGGGGGGGGATACATGCATCTTCATGCGGGTCCCGCGGTGTTAATTTGTTCAACGCGATCTTTCTAATAATTAACATCGCGGCAGGAGTCAGGGTCCAGGAGACGAGTGAGTGGGAAGTAGGAGGGTTCAAGCTTGCGGGACCCGCTGTGCTTGTGGCTTGTTTTTTTCTTCCTGCACAATGCGCTTTCATAAAATAAAATATCCTTGCTGGCTGCGAGCACGAAACGGTGTCTCTCTCTCTGTGTAGATGATTTTTGGTATGAAGCCTCGGGTCCCGATTAGAGGATCACAGCTCAACATGCATATTTAATGCATTTTCATGGCTGTCCTTTGTTTATTTATATATGTGCACTCACAAAGACAAAGATCCCCCGTACAGCCTTAAAATATTGTTTAGGCAGACGCTGTTAGCGAACACCTTTGAAGGCCGGCATGGCACACGAGGAGGTGGATGGCCAGCACCACGTCTGGCAACGTTGTCTCCTCCAGTGCTAACACATCGAACTGGGTACTCGTTTGAGGCTGACTTAACCTAGAGGAAGCCCAGGATTGGTTCACATAATTGTCACTGGTGTTCGCCATGAGCGGGAATCGAACTCGAGTAGTCACCACTCCCCACACACATAAAGACCCCCCCCCCCCGTATTTCCTTTTTATAACAGACTGTTGGGGCAAGCGCTGTTAGCGAGCACAGGCACACACTCACGCACACGCAGACACACGCAGGCACACTCCCTTTTTTTTCACGACACTCTGCAATAATGGTACCGGTAGCTGGCGGTGCGAGTCGTAATGCCATTAAAATAGCGGCCGCTCACGAGGGCGAGGGTGCCCTTGGGAGGCTCTGGCTGGAGGGTCCCCCTCTCGGGGTGGTGGAGGAGGGAGAGGGCGTTGGTGGTGGGGACTCCGGGCCAAGGCCCCTGTTTTATGACCAGCCCCCCCCCATCCAATTATACCAACGGCCCCGAATGCTCATTCGTGCGTACACACATGGGCGTGCATATACACCTGGACGCGCTTGAACGCTCACACACACACTACCTATACGCACATGAACACCACTCCACTGACGAACACATACCTACACGCCCTTACACTCACCTGCACACCTACACTCGCTTGCACGCGCATGCACCCACCAATATACACGTGACTTTCCCTGCACACACGAACACTCACCTGCACTCACCTACACACACGTGCATTCACCTAGACTCACCTGCACGCACCTACACACACGTACATTCATCTACACTCACCTGCACGCACCTACATACAGGTGCGTTCACCTGCACACACGAACACTCCCATGCATGCACCTGCACAGCCATTGAGTGTGTTCATTAAAAATGAATGCGTACAAAAACCATAATCCCTGTCGTGTAATTGTGCCAGCAGGCACTCCGGTTACGAGCGCTGTGACTAGCATTAAGGGGTAGGGTATGAATTAGAGTCTGGGTCTATGTTAATGGGTCAGAGCCAGAGTGTTTGAGCTCACCGCAAGTAACGCAGCCACTGGGTGAGTGATAGATTACTTCACCTTAAAGGTTATGCCGGGAGGAAAGTGTTATTCAGAAGCTCCGAGACAGAACGAGTTTGTGTTGAAACACAAGCTTCTTGAAAAGCGAAGCCCTGATGAGTCTTGGACGATTGCCGCAAGCAAGACGTGGATCGTGCGACATTGTATCCACGACGCGATCGTTCTCAGACTCTCCGTCTTGCCGTCTCTCCATCCTCTTCCTCCTCATACCTTATCACACCTCGTCCATCCTCTCTCGGCGATCGTTGAAACAATGGAAAAGCTCTCTGTTGTTCTCTCTTCGCCGTCTCCATCAGCTTCAAACCAATCTCTTCAGAGCGATTCATTCCTGCCATCTCATCACACTTCGTCCCAACCCCCCACTCTCTCTCTATGCATCGACCCCCCCCTCTTCTCTCTCTGCACTGCCCCCCGCCCCCTACTCCACTCCCCCACCAATGTTCTCGGCTCGTCCCGGGCTGGCCCGGTTCTCTCTCACTGGGGACATCACCAAATAGAGGCAGGATCGTGGCGGCGCGGGATCCGGAATGCGCCTTATCTCCAGAGAGTGGCACCACGTGACGGGTCACACGCCGCACACGTTATATTTACTCTGCCAGGTGTAGGGGCGGGAGACCGGGGAGCCCGTGCCCCTGTCTCTTCAATGGGGGGGGGGTAGGGGGCGAGAAGGGAGGGGAATGGGGGAGCTGGAAGGTCATAGTGAGCCTGAGGTAGGGGAGGGTGAATGGTGGGGGGAGGAGGGGTGGGTGGGGTATCAGTCCATGACAAGGGCAGATATAGTCAGCAATGCTTCGGTGGAGTCACTCGGTTTATGTAATTTAGATTCGTATAATATTATATAAGTGTGAGCGTGGTGGGTTTTTTTTTCCAGAAGTGACTTTCAGCGCAAAAGGGCGAACGTTTTATTATGCCGGTGCGAATCTGGTCGAGTGGGAGGGGGGGACTAAAATTCCGCGGTGTTTATCTTAATTGTTACAGCTAATAAAACGAATAAAACGCGTCTTTATGAATGTAATTGCTATTACGCATCGGCTCATATCGTTCTTAGCAGTTGGTTGTAAGTTTGACGGTTGGAGCGCGCGGGTCGACTGGCAGAGGCGGCGCGCGGGGGTCCGCTGCCGTTCCGCTCGCTGCACGCCGCGTGACGTCACGGAAAGCTCCGCCTCCAGTTTCCACTTTGGCCAGCGGTGAGCCCGCGCGCCTAAGGTGGAGCGGCGCCTTGGCGGAGGCAAGGGTTGGTGGGTCACGCAGGAGGTTTGTGAAACTCCCAAAATCCGCTGTGCTGCGAGCTGGCGTGCAAGATGGTAGCACAGCAAGAGGGATCGTGAGCGAACGTCTTGAGCAGAGCTGACCTTTGAGCGTTGTGTCCCTACGAATTATCATCACCATCATCACCATCGTCACACATGGTCAATCCACTGCTGGATGAAGCCACCCGCCCCCCTCACCCTCTCCAAGCCACCGCCACCTCTCACGATACTGCAATGTAATAAATAATCCACCTATCCCCTGCACACGAACTGATTTCATCACTCTATCTCCCCGGCGGTCATAGCACTCAATTCCTTTCTGCGGGTTCTCCAGTTTGAGCAGCAAAATAAATGCCATGGATCTGGCCCAAAGTGACCGTGCAGGTCCCTCCCTAAAGAGAGGCTTGACTCTCTGTAGGTTCTAGAAAAAGGGGGTGTTCCTGACAGGACCTTCCGAACGGTCTGCATGCTGATGCGGGGCGTGGAGTTTGGTTTGCGGGGTGTGGTTTGTGTGGTGGTGGAGAGTGAAATTTGGAATGTGGAGCGCGGTGTACATAGCGGCGGGGTGTGAAGCGTGCAATGTGGTGGTGAGAGGTGTGGAGTTGAGGGCAGGATAGGAGCTGTGTCTTGTGCGGCGTGTGGAGTGGGACGCATGGCAGGAGATGTTTCAGGTGGGATGCATTTTGCGTGGCGCAGGGTCTTGGACGAACGATGTGGAATGTGGGATGTGAAATGTGGGATTGTGAGTTACGGTATGTGGCGGGGGGGGGGGCAGATATGTGGGGTGAGATGACGCAGGGTGCAGAGCGAGAGATACGGGAGACGCTAATCAGAGCCATCGTGGAGATGCCCCGAGTAGAGCAGATTGTCTGTATCGACGGCTCTCCTCCTTGCCATGCAAATCTCTCCAGCCCCTTTCTTCCCTTCGTTACGGATTTCCCTCTCTCTCTGTGTGTGTGCTTTAAACTCCGGATTGCCGATCAATGCCGCTACATTTTCACCGGAGCCACCGCTGCTCTGCGCGTGGTCTACGCGGCCCGGCTGTTCCCCTGGGTGATAAAGAGTTGCTTAATGCTGTGCGGGTGGAGGGAGCGAGGGAGGTGCGGGAGGGGGGATTGGCAGTTGCTGCTTGCCCTCCTTGCATGAAAAACGCTTCGCGTGTACGTTTATTTATTTGTCAGATTGCTTTTCTTTCCCTCTGCTCGCCTGCTCCTCGTGCACTCTCTCTGCCAATGATCATATTGACAATGGACGCAGCAGAGGTGGTTGTTCAGTTTCGTCGTTGTTCAGTTTGCACAATTGGCCTGGGAGGTCACGCGGTGCCGTTTAATGACGCCACACTCGCCGTGCCCCCCCCCCCACCCCCTGAGAAGCGGAGCAACGATTCTCATCACCCGTGAACGCATCGCCGGGTCTCCAAGACTTTATATTTCGCTGCAAATTGGGGTGTTTGTCCCATTCCATTGACGAGGGTTTTGTGTCCGAGCGCGAGGAACCCGGGAGAGCGCTTCAGCGTCGCGCTGTGTACGAGGGGGGGGGGTAACACTCGGCGCTGACGCCTCGCGGGCATCTGCACCTTGCGGCTCTCCTCTTGTGCAGGCAGATCGCTGTGTGTGTGTGTACGTGTGTGTGTGTGTACGTGTGTGTGTGTGTGTGTACGTGTTTGTGTGTGTGTTTGTGTGTGTTGACGTTCAACTTCTTTCGGCACCCGACGTAGCCAAGCGCTACGTACGCTGCCGAGTTGCATTTACCATCAGCCATGGTCATTCCACTGATGGATGAAATGCAATGCTTCGTTAAAGAGCTCTCGTATCTCAGTGCAGCGTTACCCCTGTTCTTTCTTAAACAGTTTCACTACAGTGATGCCACTAGAGCGCTCCTTGAGAACGATTTAAATGAATTAACTAAGCTTCATCCTTGTGTCAGACACGGACTAGTAATGTACTAACCCATGTTCCTATGCTTTATTTGTTATTTTCATAATGTATTCCATCTTTCAATTTAAAGCTTTCGTGACTGCAGGGATTCATCTTCTTGGTTCTTTCGGTGAAGTCACGTAGAAGGGAAATAATAAAATAATAAAAATAAAACATAATAAAATACAATTATCACGACGTTTCGGCCACAACACGGAGGACGGCTGCTTGCGTTGTGGCCGAAACGTCGTGAGAATAATATTTAATTATGTTTAATTTTTTATTATTTTATTATTTCCCTTCTACATGACTTTACCGAAAGAACCAATAAATGTATTCCATCTTCTCGATCAGTGTTTGTGTTTTGGAACGGCAGGCAATGAATGTTACCTGGTTGCAGGGATTTTGAAAGTCATCCAACTCGGCAAACGAAGAGCAACTTTCACGATGTGCCCAGGCGCGCTCGTTCAAGATGACAGCAGCTGTTTACTTTTGGGGCGATGTCGTTCACTAATAATATTATTATAAAGTCACACATTCCTCCCCTGGCACACGTCCCTCATTACACGGGGGTATGAGTCTGACACCAAAAACAAGAGCAGCTGAGCTGGAAGTGAAAAAAGAGCTAAACTGGAAAAAATTCGAGCTGCTTGTTTCTGGATAAATATACAAAGAGGACCGATGTCACGACACTTTTGTTCTCATCGCGGTTGCTGAGCACAGCTGCAAAGGCCTAAGACGCCAAGCGGCCAGCGACAAAAAAGCACGGTTAAAATTGTACTAGATGTGGGTTTAGTACGCTTCTTGCATTGAACGAGGTTATTGTCATCGTCGTCATCATCATGGGAACAATGGGAGGAATTCCAAAGTGGAGCAGCGCGAAGTTGCCACGCTTTCAACCGCAGTTCCGAACCCGGACAAATGTCTCAATCAGCACTGGAGTCGCCCATTATGCAGCACCGTCGCAGTCCCCTGCGAGGAAAGTTCAGCCAAACAACACCGGCACCAGATCTCAGCACGAATCAATTCCTGCCGCCCGGACAGAGACACCCCATTCCCGGACCGCCCGGGGTCAAACCCGGACAGGTTGGCAACCCCTAGAGCAGGGGTCGGCAACCAAAATAACAAGAAGAGCCATTTCTTTCCAATTCGGTACAAAATTCAGTATTTCAAGAGCCGCAATGCATCTGAGTACATACTGTACATACGTACATATTGTCAAGAAGCAGCCCGTAAAGAGCCGCATGCGGCTCCGGAGCCGTAGGTTGCCGACCCCTGCCCTAGAGGGAAGGAGCGTGAAGGCAAGTGGCTGTATGTGGCCTGCGGTGTGGTGGGCCGAACGCGGTTACGGATGAGACAAAACGGTCCGAGTGTGGGGGATGCTGTTTGGGGGATTCGTCGGCCGCCAGTCTTCCCGCTGAGACGCAGAGCAAACACGGCCGTGTCACTTGACTCGTTGCGTGCCACAGCGGCAACATCAACAAAAAGAATCAACGTCTCCCCCCCCCCGCCGCTCGAGGGGCCTGGCAACAAGAGAGGCTGCTACTGTTGGCGCCATGGCGACGGAAACTCAAACCGTTGCCAGTCAATGACGGTCGCAATCCACCACCTCCCCCGACCTGCAACCGCAAACCCCCGCACAGACATCCGGTGCGGCGGGTCGTGTGGCGGAACACCACAGCCACCCACCACCCCCCCAGCCCCCACCACGACGCGGAGCTCAGCGTGGGGTCGTTCACGTGGTTTGAGTTCCACATGGGCGCTGTCAGTCCCCACGCCGTCACAGCGGGGGACTTTCACATCGGCGCCTTCACTTGAGCTTGGTTTGGGCACCAACAGCAGCAGGTTCTGTCCTCATCGAAGGGTCAGGGGGGACATCCCCTGACCCCACCCACCCCAGTAATAGCGATGAGCAAAGCGGAATAGGTGCACGTGATATCATCATTACCATCAGCAGCAGCAGCCATGGTCTATGCGGTACTGGATGGAGGTCTCCCCAAGCCGTCGCCATCTCTCACGGTTCTGTGATGCAATGATCCAACGAGCCCCCCCCCCTCCTTCCGCCCACAAGCGAAATTATTCCATCGCTCCATCTCCGCGCGCAGGATCGTCCGCTCCTTCGGTCGCCACTCCGTCACGAGTCAATCTTTACCACGGGCCATTGTCATGTCCAAGCTCCGTGATCTCCTCCCAACAACCAATACGATGCCACTTCATACATTCTCTCACTACACGGGGATAGAGGGGTGGAGGGTCCTCCTCCCCCCGTCTCTTCAGTTGTGATTCCCAGCTTGCACCTCGCTTCTTCCCCGTGCGTCTTTGCTCATTGGTCAACTCACGTCTACATTTCCTTGTCAGTGTCCGTGTGTCTGATCCGCCTGTCGCAGCGGAAAATATACAAAGACAAATACAAAGACCCCCCGTATAGCCTTAACAGACTGTAGGGGCAAGTGCTGTTAGCGAGTACTTATAAATGCCGGCACGGCACACGCAGGGGTGGGGTGGCCAACAACACGCCCGGCCGCCTTTTTATCCCCAGTGACGATGTGTACCCATCGGACCAGGTACTCATTGGAGGCTGAGTCGACCTAGGGGATGCCCAGGACCGGTTCAGATAATCGTCACCGGTGTTGGCCGTGAGCAGGAATCGAACCCGTGTCGCCAGGATCGTAGCGCAGCGCGCTAACCGCTACACTACCGCTCCCCACACACACGCACACAAACATTCACACGCACACACACGCAGACATGTGCTCGCGGACGCGCGCACGCGTGGGCGATTGTAAACGAGCGAGCGGCAACTAGCCGACAGGCTAATGTGTCAAGAGGCGTTGATTTCTCTCAATAAATAAAAAGGCGTCGACTTTTTTTTCGTAACTCTCAAGTTCATCAAAGGTGTCGCAATTGATCTCGTTTCTGGTTAGAAAGGCGGCTTAACTCGCCTCTATTTGCACAAGGCACAAGTCTGAGCGCAGGTCTCAATTGATGTGTAAACAGCAGTGAAGAACAGCGCGCTGTGTCCATATTGTATTTACACACAAAGAGAGAGGGGAGAGGGTGGGGGGAGATCTGTGTATGTATAGAGGCAGAGCGAGGTCACGTCTCCACGCGGGATATCTTTGTATTGACCAGGTTTGTTGTTGTTATTCTGATGTTTGCAAGCGACCAATGTAACCTCGAAGAATGATGAATGAACGTGGTGAACGTAAGTTCTATGAATGAGTGAATCCGATTAACCGACGTGTAATGAATTCTGAGTTAAATATATCATTATTTCACATTTATTTAATATAATTAATGAATAAAAAAACATGTTTTTTTTAATAAATTTATTTAATTCATTTAATGAATAATATAATGGGACACAGAGAAAAACAAATGAAAAATGTCGTACTCGAATAATATATGTGGGTTTACTCTCCAACACACTAGTTTATTTAACTCGTAACTAATTTGCATGCTTTATTTACCCTTACTAATTGGATGTGTCGGGTGGTGGCGGGTTTCACGGCAACATTTATATTTCTAACCCAAAACCCCCTCTATTATGGACAAATACAAAGGTCTCCCGTATAGCCTTAACAGGGAGCAACAGACACACAGACACAGAGAGACGCATGAATGGAATTACCAAAACATCGCGACACAGAAGAAACCTCCTGAAACATAATCTTGAGACTCAGCCTTTCCTGGACAAATGAGGGACATTATTACCGTTGTCATTTTGGAGATAAACGCAAATGTTTCTTTGAGCCCCCATCACGTCAGTGCGACGGGAGGGGTTGGGGGGTGGGGGAATTGCTGTGCCCGTGTTTTGCCAAAGTCTTCCCGTTCCCTAGAGAGACGAGGATGAGGAGGTAGCCATGGAGAGAGGGGGTTGGAGAAAGGCGCCGAGAGCGGCAGAATGAGAGAGTCTCTGGCGCGCACTCCCTCGGTGAGCGCAATATCGAGCGGTGCGCGCGACCCGCGCCACTTAAATCCGAGCTCGGTGAAGGGGGCCGGGGTGGGTGGGAGGTGGGGGGGGGAGTGCCGGGGGGGGGGGTGCGGGGGATCTCCTCTCCTATTAGAGTGACAGTTGTGCACAGGTGCACACAGGTAGCCGTTGAAACACGCACACACCCAGACAAATATCCCCCCGATCGCCTTCATAGGCTGTTGGGGTTGGGTGACCAGCAACACGCCGGGCCGCCTTTGTTTCCCGAGTGGTGATGTTTATATATTGCACCGATTAAACAATTATTCATTCGAGGCTGAGTTTACCTAGAGGGGAGGTTCCCGGACGGATTCAGCGGGAATCGAACTCGGTTTCATAGCGCCATGGGCTAACCACTGCACTACCGCTCCCCACACACACACACATGCACCAACACGCACTGCAAAGACACGCGCGCGGGTGGGTCCGGCCGAGACGCGGCACCGTGCGGCCTGGCGGGGCACCCCGCGTGCCCCTGCCGAGGCAGATCGACGTTCCCCCTCCGTGTCCCTTCGACACCCCTAACTACCTCCCTCTCAATGCCACCCTACCCCCAGTCACCCCCTACAGATATCCCCCACCACCCCCTCCCTGTATCCCCTCCACCCCATTTCTGTATCTCCCACTCCCGAAGCTGAGCTACGTAGGCGTGTGGGGAGGGTTGCATCAGGTCAATAGCGTGGCGTGGATGGCATGAGCGCTGATGCAATGAATGGAATTGGGCCCACTCTCGCCCGTCCACATGGGGCCTCCTATCCAATTGCTCCCCGCCTTCGTAGCCCAGCGCTTGAGCCCCTCGGGCACGTGGCCATCGGTGCAGTTGCACCGCCTGCACCGCTACTCGATGGCTTTCCCGCTGACGTAGCTGCCCTGCTTCCCCCATGCGTCGCGCGTATCACTGGGCACGTTGTGGCAGCAGGCGACAGCAGACTGTGGCGAAATCTCTGCCGATGCGCAGGTGAGTGAAGGCTCATCACGCGTGGCTTTCAGCGACCTCCTTGGGTTTCACTGGAGCTGACGGAGTAAGGGGGGGGGTGACGATGCACAGACGGGTGGGCGAGGGGGTCTGCTGTGGGAGGGGTGGGCGAGTGATGAAGTGGGTAGTTGTCGCGTCTCCCCGTATCGCTTCCTTGCACCTCGCCATGCACCCACGGAGAGAGATGGCTGGCAAGTGGGGTGGGCCTTGCGTTGCGTGGGGATTTGAGCCTCGGATGGTTGTGACGATGAGGCTGGAGGAAGTCTGTTGGGGGGGGGGGGGCGCTGGGGGGTGACGACGCGGAGGCCCTGCCAGGTCATCTCACTCGCCGCCTCCTCAGCAGAACGTCACAGCTGTGTTTACGCTTGGGAGCATGCTCTGAACAAGTGTCCATTTGTACAAGAACATGGCGGGGAGTGGAACGAATCTAAACAGGGACAGACGCCGCCCGACACGTGAGCTTAACACACGCGTGGGGACGGACAAGAAGACGATTTTTGAACTGGGTGCGTGGGGAAGTGGTGGGGGATCAGCAGTGAAGTTTGAGAAACGGGACCGGGCGATCGAATGATCAATATCCATTCTCGGTGAGGCCAGCGCAGTGAGGCGCGCGGCGCTGGCGAGCGCTTCGTGATCTCACCGATGTCCGAACGAACGTGGCCGATCTCGACAAGCGCGCGCGCCAATGTCCGCGACTCAGCCGGGACACGCGTGCCGCTATTCAAGCCGCGCCCGCGCGGCCACAGGACGAGACTGAGCTCACGAGGGGCGACGAATCGTGGGGGCCAATTTCCTCGCGCGCACCGAGGCCGAGGCCGCTACAGACGAGCGGCGATCGGCGACCCGCGCCGGTTGCCGTTGTGGGCAGCGTCGCTGTGGGCAGCGTCGTTGTGGGCAGCGTCGTTGTGGGCAGCGTCGTTGTGGGCAGCGTCGTTGTGGGCAGCGTCGTTGTGGGCAGCGTCGTTGTGGGCAGCGTCGTTGTGGGCAGCGTCGCCGGACACGGGGGGCGGGGGGCTCTGTGCACGCGCCGCATTCATTATTACCCCACCGATAATGACCGCGAAATCATTTAAAGCTGGTTAATGTTTTAGGAAACGAATGATGGGTACACAAATATATATTTATTTCCCTCACCCATCCTCCAACCCCCTCCTCTGCGGGCAAGCGAGAGCTTGTCCGGCGTTCAGGGTGTGCACAATGACTTTTCTGTGCGGGTCCTTTCCTTGTACAAAGAAGATTAATAGGGGCACGGGGATGGGACGGATTGATGCATAGGCCCTGGCCAAGCGGCTCGCTTGTGAACCACGGCGCAGGGTAATGGCACTGAAATCAATGCCAGCGCGGGCGGGCAGTTTGTGACAATCACTCGGCCTCCCCGAAGCACATTTTGACACGAGCCATTTTGGCGTCTCCAGGAGTCGGAAGGCTGTTATTGCAGCACACGCGGCACGGTTTCCTTGACGTTATTGCGATCGTTCTTAGTCGCTTGCGCATTACAATACCACGAGAAAGCTGGTAAAGCACAGTGCTGCGGGCAATCTTTGGTTGCGGGCGAGCCTAAGACGAAAACGGCTAAAGCCACCGACAGCCGAGCGTGGGACCAGGGACGATGGACCCCCAGCAGATGTGTCCCCTTCAAGAGAGAAACAATGAAACGATCCGAGAGCAGCTGCCTTCCCGCACATCCCAGGAGTGTTACTACCGCAGCGAGGCGAGAGTCAGCGCTTGTGAACTCTCTCCACTGCTGAATTCCCCGCGACGGCGGGGACAGTCGATCCAGCTGTCGGGCGGCGCGAGGCGCGGTCCTTACCCTCGCGACACTTGCCAATGTTCCTCGACGCCACGCTCTCTACGCTTCTTCGTACAGACGCGCTTTTTCTTTTGAGTGTCGATCAACGGTGAGCGTTTGGCCCTGCCAACGCTCACCACCGAGTATTGTAGCCTCGTACTTTAGAGACCTCATTGCTCCCCAAAAACCTCCCTCACCGCCCCCCCCTCCCCCTCCAACACACAAACACAGACGCAGCAGGGCCCCCCAGGGAGCCACCTGTCAGTGGAGTAGGCTCAGCTGTTGGGCTCTCCGTGACAAACTCCACCTTCTCTGGCGACACTCACTCTCTCTCTCACTCCCCTTAAGCTTTCTCATCTTGCTCGTTGGCAGCTCCCACTACCGAAGACACTCGTCCCGTCATCGGCTGCGGCGGTGCGTTCTCAACCAGCCGCGTCCCACGCCGACCACGGTTGGAATCGCCAATTTTTATATCCAAATTCCACGCATGCCTTTGACCAGAAAAGTTGACTACCTGCTTAAACCAGTGTTCATCCCCCCCCATCCCAATCTATGCCCCCTCCCCTTGGCCGACTCCTCCTCCATTCTCTCCCACAACATCATAAATTGTTTGCAAGTGAGGCAGATGGCTGAATCGGCAGAGTTGAGGATTTTAACGCGTGGGGTTAACGCGTGGGGTTAACGCGTAAGGTTCAACAGCTGCGTTTATTTCAAGTGCGGTTTTCCGGGTTGGCTCCAGTGCTGAACATTTCTCGCCCGCAGCAGCAGCAGCAGCACCACGCGCCCTGCGCTGCTGCTGCAGGCATCTTTGGGGGTTGGGAGTCCGAGTTGGCGTAAGAGCCAGAGCCGTGCGATGGGATCGCTACCGTCTGTGGGGTGCGTGGTGATGCAACAAAGACACGGGCAGCCAATGGGGCGCTTTGTGTAATTATCCCTCATCGAACTGGTTCTCCCGTCGAGGTTCCCCTCCTCGCAGCCGCTGTGAATTCTTTGCCTCTCACAGTGACACGGATGGCTGTGTCATCGTGAGTCTCCGACATACGTCAAGGGGCCGCGGCTCGGTGGGTTACCGCGGTCGTGGCTGCGTGGCAGCTTCCCTGTGCGCGGGCGGTGTTGTGGGTTGTTTCCCGCGGCTGTTCTGCGTGATGTCGGACATTTTGCGCCGCCACCTCCCCTCCACCAAGAAGCTTCCTGCAGAGAGGAACGTCGGACATCACACCAGGAAGAGAAAAAAATACACACCGGGGAGGAACAATTTGTGCGTGTGAATTCTCCGAGGCTTTGTCTCGCGCTGCATTCGCCGTGGCACGATTTCACTCTGGCCACTTTGCCGAGTCTCTCTCGCGTCCCGATGTTCATTCCTCTTGGTTCCCCGTGCTCAGTCTCACCGACGTGGATTGTGTCTGCTGCCGCCAGTGTTGTGACCGGGGGGGGCAGGAATCCCGTTTCCAAGGCCCTCAGTGACATTGTCCATTCCCAATGTCAGTGCGCCCATAGAAACCCCTTCTGTGTTCTTGCGTGCGTCCTTCAAATTAAAATCACCTCGGCGCCTAGCCTGGGACCCTCAATGAAGTCCTTCTCACAGAAAAACAACAATAAAAAAAATCCACCGTAATTAATCTGTCATCGTAAACCGGGATTAATTTTCTTTTTTTTTTGCTTCGGCACAAAACACAAGACGTAAAAAAATAGACAGCGGCGGGGGGTGGGGGGCAACTTTAGCTCAGTGGACTTTGTAATGAAGTCGCGTTAGGGCCGCTGACGAGTTCAGGTTTGGGCCGCATCTCTCTGGTCCCAGAGCCACAACTCTACCCGAAACCACCGCGATCCGCCCGCACGCCCGCCCGCCAGCCCCCCCCATCCCCCCCCCCATCCCCCCCCCCCATCCCCCCCCCCCATCCCCCCCCCCATCCCCCCCCCCATCCCCCCCACCCCCATCTCCCACCATCCCCCCCATCCCTCCAACTCCACGCCCGCACCTTGGTACAGATGATCTGTGCAGAACGCGCCGCGTCGAGCGGGTTACAGTTTAATGCGATCGGACTCTGATATAGGCAGGGACAGGCAAGGACTGTAAGGGAGGGAGTTGTGGTCTGTCCGCGTGGGTGGGTGGGAGGAAGGGAGCGAGAGAGAGAGCGGGCTCTGCGGGCGGGGGGGAGGCGGTGGGGGGTGGTAGGGCAACGTGCCGAGGGGGTGTTTCTTAATGGTGCGTTAAAGGGTGGGGAGGGTAGAGGAGGACTGTGGGGGGTTTGATGGGAGGAGGGAAGCGGAGGCGTGGCTCTGTTGAGCCAGTGAGAATCGCGTGCTACCAGGGGCTGGAGTGGAGTGGTCCGCACCTGAATGGGCTGAGCTGGGAACCAGAGAGCGAGAAAGAGAGAGAGAGACCGGGAGAGCGATACAGAGACCAAGACTGGCAGAGACACAGACCAAGGGAAAGTGCGAGCGAGCGAGTGAGAAAACCGATTTGGCGTTCATCACCGGTGCTGGATTTGAGCATCGACCCAGCAGTGCCGCAGGAGGATCAGGAGACCCTGACTCATCGGGAGTTACGAGCCACGGATGGAAGTTCTGGTGGACTTGGTGCGTTCATTCATTCCTTCACTTTTTTTAACAATCGGACGGTGTTTGCCGGATTGATTGCGTTCGATTGTGACCGCCGCGGCGCGTTCAGTGTGGCGTTGAGTTGTGAATGCGGCGGAATTCACATTCACGCCACCGCGCGCGTTACCGATGCTGGATTGAGAATCGGGGGGGGGGGTGTTGGGGGCTCTGCTCTCTGTGCGTTGCACAGCAGCGGCATCGGTACGAGTTGAGAGTGTTTCCCAACATATACGAATCGCGCGTGTCGCAGGACGTCTCGTGGCGGTAAACCGGCGCTTCAACACGATGCCCGCCGCATTGCGTGATGTAACCAATAGCCGCCTTTGGGTTTTTTTGTGTGTGTGCGTGTGGTGTTTCGCACGTGCCGCCAGCCACGTGTTGTGAACCGTCGCCTTACGGCTTCCCCGCGTTCGTGCTCTCATACTTGTGTATACAAGCGGCTGGCTCCTGACTCGCTGCGTGCGTGCGCGCGCGCGCGGTGTCACTGCGCTCACCATCGCACCTCTGCCACACGGAAGAAGAAGTCTGTCCCTCGTGGGTTGACGGCGCAGTGTGCAGCTGGCACGCACGCACGCATCCGGCGCGCAGTCGCAATGAGCTGCTTCTCGGCACGAACGTGTCTGGGATCCTGTTCAATGAATCTCTCCTTGTTGGATGTGCCGGTGCTGCTAAACGCCGTGGTGTCATTTGGGGGAGGGAGGGGGGTACGGGAGACGATTGTGATCAGGGGTGGTAACGAGTGGTGAGTGTTTTAGAGAGAGAACGAGCGAGTGGACGGGACCTTAATCTCGAGTTGTACAGCAGTGATAGTGGTGGCGATGATGTTGATGATGACGAACCCTCGAGCGTGTCCCGAGAGCCAGGCTGTCGTAAACAAAAATCAAATAAATAAATGAAAAGAAGATTTGAACTTTGGAATAGCACAGCAGCAGAGCAGCGCAACACGATCCCACCGCTCCGTGGACGGCACAGCAGCGCCACAGCCGCGCCACGTGCGTGAGCGTTCCACGTCACAGACGATATCGGTTCTGCTGGACTCGTGATAAACGTCTGCTCCTCGCGGGACCCCGGGGGGCGGGGGGGTGTTGCGCTGCCCGCAATCAGCACGGGGTTTTACATTCCATAGGAATGTGAGCAGCAGTGTGGAGCAGGCCCGTGGGGTGGCACACATCACCACCTCTCCGCGTTGAATCGCCGTGGATTGGCTGCACGTGACTTTGGGAACTCGAAAAATCCATTCCAGATGATGTCGTCGCTCTCTCCCCACCATCACCACCCACCCCCAAGTACTATCCCCACCCCCCTCCACTGCACGATAATTGTCAGTGCCCACTGGATCATTGTCCTCTGTGCCCCCCCCCGCCCGTTTCTAGCTCTACCCCCCACCCCAGCGCCCTTCTCCAGATGATCTCCCTTAACCTCCCCCCCGCCGCCACCCCTGGTTCGATGCCACTTTCAAGGCGCAGTCAGCGCCGCCGTGATAACGAGCGAGCGCCGGCGTGATTGTATTCTGCACTGAATCGTGTTTTCCTCTTTGCTCATTGCTCATAGCTCATAAAACGTGGGCGCAACGCCGCTGCATTTTACAGCGAGATAAGGCAGAGCAGATAGGGTCGTCGGTATGCGGCCTGGATTAAAAAATAAACCAATCAACGGTTTACTGTACTTCTATGCCCACGTGTCTGTGTTATCCACCTTCACCCATCTGCACTGACCAGTGCGGTGAAGTATGGGGAAATACCCTCCCCCACCACGACCCGCTCGGCTTGGTGAGATCCTCAGCCAGTAGTGGATTCACAACAAGGACTGTGCGTGCAGCACATGTCCAAGGTACAGGAGCATAAGCTCGGGCCCCGTACCGGGCGAGGCGAGCCGAGCAGTGGAGCGGAACGGAGGAGTCTCCGCGTGGCTAGTGGAGGTTGGCTTCTTGACTGCGGGGGGCAAAGGGAGGCAGGTGGGGTGTGCGTGGGTCCGGCTCTTGCGGAGGAACACAGTCAATGGCGCGTGTCGATGAATGAGCGGTTCTCTGTTCGGCTAGCGGACGTGGCAGGCAGTGCCATCGAAGTGAGGCCACACAACCAAATATCGCCTCTGCATCGGCCCTGCAATCTCATTACTGGGAATTCCTTTGGCAACTCTTTAATTGTCGTGCTCGCGTCTGTGTGCGTGCGTGCGTGTACGCAGGCGGGTGCCCTGTTTGGAGACGACCAGCCCCTGTGCTGCCCGGCTGATTTGACGTCTGACCTCACCTCTGACCTGGTGGACCCTGACCCCGACTTGGAGCTGCCTGATTTGGACGTGAGCGACCTCGACACCGATGGCTTCTTCGGGGCTCTCAAGTGGTACGGGGAGCAGGCGGGCTTCCAGGTGAGCTCTTCACTGACGCCGCGAGCGGCCAGGTGGTGCACTGCTACTGCTGTGTCTCTTGTGCCATCCAGCGAGAAAGGGGTCTGGGTTCAATGCCCGGTGCCTTTCTGTGCGGAGTTTGCATGTTCTCTCCCCCTGTGTGCCACGTGGGATCCCTACCGGGTTCTGTGGTGTCCTGCCATAGCTAAAAATATATATATTAATCAGGTGGAACTAGTATTGGTCAAAAGCATACCAATGCTGAAAAATAACTACCTGCAGATTACTCAATTGGGATTGCAAAATAGCCCATACCAACCACACACGCCATTGGCTTCAGTGTTAACCTCTGTGGCTCATAGAGCCAGGCTGAGGCTTCCTCGGGATTCAGTATTAACAACTAGAGCCAGATAACTACTCTACCAGGGATCAGTGTTAATAACAGTGACTCATAGAGCTGGACTAAGGCTTTCAAAGGGTTACATTTAACAGTTTATTCTTTTAGTCAAGAGGGGCATAGAGCCAGAATCAGGCTCCCGTAGGATTTAGGCAGTGGCGCATCTATTGGGTGTGCAGGCAGTGCAATTGCCACCAGAGCTCGCAGGCTGGAGGGGGTCCAGACACCGATCTACATATATGGGGGGGGGGGAGGGGGGGGTGCGGTGGAAAATTGTACGGGGAAGGGGGGCGGGGGAGATTTCATTCCTGACGCCACTGCTTCATGGCTGTCAAGCAGGCAGCAGCAGCAGCGGCGAAGGGGATCCAGAGAGGCCGTGTCCATTTTTGGGATTTCTCTGCCATGTGACTGCAGTCTGCTGTGTTTGGGCAGTCATTTACCGGCGGTGTCACCTCCTTGTAAACTCTGGCGCGGCTTAAAGGGGCCGTGCAGCCCCCTTACCACATCACCCCTCCCCACCACCACCACCACTCTCACCCCCCCACCCGCTCCCTGTTAGTAGCACACGTTTCCATAAGCAATAAAACTAAGCAATGTGGAAGAGCCCTATCCCTTCACATCCGTGTTTGGTTCTGAGACCCCCTCCCCTTCCAAAGACAAATATCCTCCTGTCGGCTTACCAGATTTTTATTTATTTAATTAGTTATTGCCTCCATTCATTTTTATAAGTATCAAAGGCATTTGAGCGGAGGTAAGGATTTTAATGCAAGAAAAGTGCGTAACTTCGTTCCATCACACACGGACACTTGCACGCACACCTGCATAGACACTCACATGCACGCACATACATACAAAGACAAAGATCCCCCGTATAGCCTTAACGCACTGTTGGGGTAAGTAATGGTTAGCGAGCACTACTGAAGGCCGGCACGGCAAGCGAGGGGGTGGGCGGCCAGCACCACACCAGACCGCCTTTGTCCCCCCAGTGGCAATGTTTTTACACACCACACCAGGCACCCATTTGAGGCTGCATTGACCTAGGGAAGGGCTGGAACCAGTTCAGATAATCGTCATTGGTGCTGTCCGTGAGCGGGAAACGAACTCGGGTCGCCAGGTTCATAGCACAACACGCTAACCATTATGCTACCGCTCCCCACAATAATACAAAAAAATGAATACAAAGATCCCCCATATACCCTTAACATACTGCTGGGGCAAGTGCTGTTAGAGAGCACCTATGAAGGCCGGAACGGCACGCGAGGGGGTGGATGGCTAGCACCATGCCCGGACGCCTTTGTCTCCCTAGTGTCGATGTTTACGCACTAGATACTAATTTTAGGCTGAATCGACCTAGGGGAGGCCCAGGACCGGTTCAGAATATCGTCACTGTTTTTTGGCCATGAGCGGGAATTGAACTCGGGTCTCCCATGTTTGTAGTGCAGCACGCTAACCGCTATACCTCCGCTCCCCACATACATACATACATGCACTCTCACACAGACTCCTGTACAGGGAAGACAACCATCACTCGAACAAACTGTTGGAATAAGTGCTGTGAGCGGGCGAGCACCCTGTGAAATCTAACATGGCGCACCACGGGGTGGTTTGGCCAGAACAATGCCCGGCCATCTGTGTCTCCCTCGTGGGGATGCTCAGCAACAGTTACGATATTCTTCACTGATATTGGTCGGAAGCGAGAATCGAACCAAGGTCGCCCGCAGTGTGCCAACCACTACGCTACCGCACCCTTTACACACACACGCACACACGCACGCGCCTGGGCGTGGGGTGATGCTGCAGTTAATTGTCTCACTCCTGCATGCGCTGTCACCGTCAGCCGCCATCTCTCCACCGCTGCACGAAGGCCTCGAAGCGGTCCCCATCTCTCATGATCTCGCGATGCAACAATATCCATCTGGCTTCCACGACACACGGTGGGGGGCGGGGGACGGGGGGCATGGGATGAACTTTGCTATAACTGTAGGCAACCGCCACGGTGTTCCCTTTGTGGTCAAGAAGGGGCATTGCCCCCCGGTGGTCACCATAGCTGTACATATGCACAGCTATGGGAGGTATTAGGGCAGTGATTATAACGAATGTGTTGGGGTTCTGGTGTTACCTCAGCTCTTGCACCACTGCCAACGCAGTATCATAATCACAAAACTGTTTGCCACAGGGCAGGTTCAGTTAATCGAAATCGAGAGGGGGGGGGGGGTGCGAGGTGGGCAGAGCTGTCGAAAAAGTGTCATCTCTTCCAGAGTCTAGGGGGGGGGGGGCGGGCTGCACTTTGTGAGTGAGACTTTGACACCACTACCACCCACGTCGTGATTGCGAGATCCACGTGGAAAAAAACCCAGAGCAGCTCAAAGGGCTAGCAGGGCACTGCCAGTCACTTCCAGTCATTGCCATAAGGGGTGGGGGGTGATGGTGGAGGGCGGCGATTGGGGACGGGCACCCAGTACTTTGCGGGAAGTGGTAAGGCAGAATCGGGTTTCAAACTCATCGCTTCCTCCTCTTGGAATGATCTACCAGCCCAGTCGGGTTTCAGATGTCACATCCTTACCGCCGATTGGTGATTATAGGATGGTTGGAAATATATCCGTGTGTGTTATTTTTATTTATGACAATCCATATATATAAACTCTTTGTACCTGGGTGGTGTGTGGGGAGGGGGGGAGAAACGCAGCGTCGTTACCCCGGCACGGCCTGGGTATGACACGGTACTCGGCGGCCAGCGTGCACACGACGGCCGCGCGACGTCACCTTTATCGGCCCGGCTCTTCTGAACAAAAATTACACGTGGATCGGCACTGCCTGTACCTGCCTGCCTCACCCCGCGCGTTCCAAGGTCTGCACGGACACCCAGATCTCTCACTCCCTCGCCTCCCTCCCCTCCCTCCCTCCCTCCCCTCGCCTCCCCTCACCTCCCTCTCTCCCCTCCCTCCCTCCCTCCCTCCCCTCCACGCGTCCCTCCCTTGAATAATTTGTTTTATGAAGTTCGCGGGGCTGGTGATCGGCACGAGAGGCCGATGCCCCCCTCCGCCGCCCCCCATGAGGGCGACGGCCCTGGTGGCGACCTCGTGCCGCTGGCCTCGCGAGAGGGCCCTGCCAGAGGGAGGAGGGTTGACTCCCACGCGCGATGTCGAGTTTGCCACGGCGCGTGGGGTTTGCGGAAGAGGAGGGAGAGGAGAGGAGACGGGCAGGGTGCCGGGGTGGGCGCGGCTCTGCACGACGAGCCCCCTGCAGAAAAGAGGAGAGGGGGTTCGGACATAGTGAGAGACAGAGCAAGAGACGTGGCAATTGGGACAGACGCGAAAGTGACAGAAATGGGGAGAGGTCTCTCTCTCTCTTGGAGATAAAGAGCGATAAAGATAAATGCAGAGATACGCAGAGAGAGAGAGAGGCGAGCACTGGAGACACACACAGTTAGAGAGAGACATACAGAGTAGACACAAAACGACACGTACAATTAAATACACACTATGACAGAGACGATTTTGGGTAGGGGTCTTGTGCGTGCGTGTTCACGCGTTCAGCACGCACGCATACAGCACATCACAGCGAGTTAGGGAGTGGCGAGGGGGGACCTGCGGGGCATTTTGTACCCTGCCCTTTCGGGGCAGAGCACACGGGGCAAGGACTCGGGGTAAGGTCAGGCTCCTGCGTTCCGATGTTCTCAGTAAAAGTGCTTCTCTCGCGGTGGGAGAGGGGGGGGGGAGATAGCTTGCCGCCACTCTGGGAGGACCAATGCCCTCTGAACGGCACGAAGGCCGCAGTGAGTCTGGCTGATCAGTAACCGGGCCTCTGACCTCTGCCCTAGGCACCCAACTTAAAGCACTCCGGTGCTGGAGGAGGTGGGTGCAACGACCCATCGTTCATCAATTCGTGTAATTTCTTAAGCTCATCGAAATTCCTACTGCCCCACCCCAGTTAGGCCATCGGCAGGTCGCATGCGGTGGGGTAAAGCATGGGTATTATGAGCTCTTCTAACAGATGTGGAATGAATAGGCCAAATTCCCTCTAGAGGGCCTCTCTAGAGCTCCCTCAAGCGGAGACCCTCCCGCTGCACCTTCTCATTCAGTGAGTCCACGTGGTCCTGGAAGCCACTGGTGGCCGCTATAAACATCCCAAAGTTGAAATAAGAAAACGCCATTGGTTCGATGTTTGTATTTGCCCCCTTGAATCGTGACAATTAATCGAAGAGCCAAGGTCAGTGGGGGGAGGGGGAGTGGGGAGAGTATCGAATAGCTTTGTAAATCTTCATACATTCCATCAGTCCTGGGTTATTGGCTTTTGCTTTTCAAAAGTGATTGGCAAATTGATAGATATCCAGACTGGCCCTCGTCACAGTAACGTGGAATTTCCGACGGGTTAGCACGAAATGGAGGTGAGCACAACCAAGTACTGAATTGGGCAAGGGTCACTCTGTCCTAAACTCCCGAGCCAAGGTTTTTACAGCGCTGTTGATAATGAGCCCCAGAGAAATCCCACGGTGCAATGAACACAATTCTCCCCACTCACCGCTTCTTTAGCTGCCGTGTTTTATTGTTTAATTATTTAAGCATTGGGCAGAGTGGTTAGAACCAGAAAGGAATAACGCAACCGGTTGAGTGCGGTACTGCTGCTCTACGATGTGTTTTCGGACTGCACCGCGTGTTGTTTGGCGTCTTGTCCAACGTTCCGCATGCACGCGCTGGGAGCTTCTTCAGGAAGTGAATAAGCACGCGGTGCATGCCATCATACAGCTATGCAACAGCAGCAGCACAACCGCAGCAGGAGGCAGCGCAGCGCTCGCTGTTCATTTTCGGCGTTGTGTTTGCGCCGCTGTCGCGGGTCCGAGAGCTTTGACTGCGTTAGAGTTGAGCAGCAGCAGCGCGCAGCCGCTGCACACAGCGCGGGAGAGGTGCTGGTGGTTGTGGCACTGCGCGGACAGCAGAGACAGATATCGAAGCAGCGGGTGACATCAGACACTGGCGAGCCGGACACCGAGACAGGCCCGTCGACAGCAGGGGTCGAGAGACAGAGGGGGGGGGGAGGGGAGAGGCTTAGGGTCTCAAGTCTCCTGGGCGGGTGGGTGAGGTCAAGCAGGTTCCCATTTCCTCCACCGGTGCCAGCTCAGAGGCTTTTTATCTCGAGGGCCCGAGGTGCCATTAAGATGCGCTGCATTATTTAGCGCTCGCAGTTTACTCGCGAGATATTTTTAGAGGCGAACTTTTGCTTTCGGATGAATTCGCTGAGGTTTCTGTCCTCCTCGTATAGACGGCAGCGTTGCGTACAACACCTGGCTGGCGAGGACGGCTGATTAAATAAAATGACATTGGCCAGAACACATGGGCCAGACGGCATGACGGCCCATCGACCGGAGGCTGGGGACGGAATGGCAGCCAAAGGAGGGGACGCGCCAATCAGGCCCGGCCAGAGCGGAGATGGAGCGAGATGAGGTCCGCTCACGTGCAGGGAGGAGTGAGATGATGAATGGGAGCCGCGCCGGAACGTGAGGGATGGCGACGGCGTGGGGAGATGTTAATCCAGCAGTAGATAGACAATGGCCAATGATGACGATGGCAAACATTCGTCACGAAGTGACCAAACATCTCAACGCAGATTCCCCGTGATCATTTTTTTTATATAGACAAACTACATTTTTGATTTACGTTACATCTCGGAATGAAATAGAACACATTCCGAGAGGGTTGCCCACCCAGGAGACGGAGCGATTTAAATCGGCTCGTGCGCAGGTGCTTGGTGGATCGTTTCATCGCAATGAACCGTAATGGGATGGCGAAGGCTTGGGCAGGCCTCCATCCAATCCAGTAGTGGATAGAGCACGGCTGTTGGCGAGGATGATGACGGTCTCTCGAGACACGAGGCGGCAGTCAGCGTGACCAGCGGGGCTTTGTGGCCGCTCCTGCATCAATCACAGGAAACACAGCCAGAGCCTCGCTCGGAATCCCACGAGATGAGATCCCATGGGATGGAGCCGTCTTGAGAACACACGACCCCCCCTCCCCCACACTCCCCCACCCCACCCTCCACACGCGCCCTGGAGCTATAGCGCAGGTCGTGGTGGGGTAACGCGTGGGCACGCCTTCCTCTTCCAAGGCGTCTTGGGTCTGCGGTGGAAGTCGGACAAAATGAAATGCCCGCCAGCGGCGCCGTGGGCGCGGCGCGGCCGGGCTGCAGCTGGGCTGGAACTCTCCCCGCTCGGGCTCGCGGCCGTAGAGAGAGAAGGTTGAGGGGGGGGGTCACGTGGCGCCTGCTGGCAGCGAGTCAACTCGCGTAGTTGCCGCACGCGTGTTTGTTTAATGTTCGTTTCAGATCCGAATCTTTATTGTCGTGTTCTTTACGCCTCGCAGTCGGTAGCAGAGCCTCCATTCTCTCGGGCACCCGCTGACTCGCTCGGGCAGCTGCCGGTTGAATAATAACGCCGGGGTCGCGCCTAGCGGCTCGCCTCTCTGTTTGTGTTGCTGCACCCACGCGTGCCCCCTGTCCGCGTGTCCTCCCCGCTCTTTCTTGCTGTTGCTGCTCTTGTTGGTTTTAAAACCCCGTGCATGTCCCCAGCAGCGAAATTGGTTTTCATGCGGCCAGCAAAGTGTTGCCTCTTGCACCGTGTGGCTCGCGAAGAGGGCTTATATATTTATTTGGAGCGGGTACAACAAATAGCACGACATTCTGGTCTTAGCTACTTGGCGTGTGTATCTTCTCCAGCACACACCGCCGACCCCGGAGTTGGTGAAGTCCGGAACAGAGGGAGATATAAAGACGGAGAGAAGCGGAGCGAGGGGGGGATGGGAAATAGAGATGGGGGGTTCGGTAGACAGAGAGGGGTGAATGAAGATAGATAGATGGTGAGAGCGGAAGATGGGCTAGAGGAAAAATAGTGGCAAAAATCAGAGAGGTGGAGCAGAGAAAGATGGGGAGAGGAAGGGTAAATGAGAGGGGAGCGAAGAAGAGAAGGGAGTGGTGGGGGAGGCCGGAGGCCGCCTCAAGTGTGTAGCAGGGCAGCATTCCTGGCGCCGGCACGATCCAGATTCGTCCTCCCGGCGGGCGGGTGGACAGGCGAGCGGGCGAGCGAGGGGAACGCAGCCCGCCGCTGGTTTATTGTTTGGCCCCCGCGCTGCGAGCGAAGCCGTTGAGCCTGCGCCGGTTCCAACCGCACACGCGGCCGGCACCGCCACGCCGCCTCCTCCTGCTCCTCCTCCTGCTCCTCTTATCTTCCATCGCCGAGATGCAGGTCACGCCGCGCGCACCGCGCCGTGTTGGGCAAGGATATGAAGGGGGCAGCCGCGAATAAATGGAAATGACCAGAAAACTGAGGACGCTCTCGGATGTTTCACGCCGGCCGATGGCCTCGCGGGAAATTAACGGCAGCCGAGGGGTGGTTTTGTCAGCGTCTCTGCTGCGGAGGTGCGAGAGACGGGGACACGCGCGTTCATAGAATCGACAAAAGTAAAGGTGAATGACTGCGTCTCCCACGATCGGGGGGGGGGGCATTGCAAGATGTAAGAACGTGTGCTGTGTTAGCTAATCACAACACGTCGTCCTGGACTGCTGCCTCTCCTGGTCACTGCTGTCGTCTGTCCTGGCCGCTCGGGCACGAACGCTGTGGTCAGGGCATAGGGACAACTGTGTCACAAGCGGGGCATTTCTTTAACGTTCACATTGTGATCAGGGCCCGTGCCTTGATCAATGGGCTAGTTAGTGTCTCCATCACTGAACTGGTGCCGTGATCAATGTGCTAGCGCTCAATGAAGAGCGCAATTGATCACAGCACAGCGAGGAGTGTAGTGTCTCGAAACACAAACACGATTGGCTGTAAGGGAATCCTGTGACGGTGCAGATATGGGCCATGATGACGGAGATTGCGCTATGATTGCACGGACGGCGACTCGCCGTGACCACTGAGACGGAGCCACTGCTGGACATCGCCCCAGGGAGTCCAGGGGAGGCAGGAAGGGGGGAGGAGGTGATGAGGCGGGGTGGGGGTAAGGGGGGAAGCAGAGCTAATCACGCGACTTGGAGGAGGAATGGAAAACCATAATTGGAGCGCTTCCTGCCAAGCTAATTGACTTGTGTTTTAATGTATCTGAGGGGCAGATTAAATCTGAAGCATGCGCGCTGAACTGCAGGTTAATTGCTTTAATGATGATGAGAGAGAGACATTTTTCCCCCTCCCTTCATACAATTTCAAAAGGGCTGGGAAGTTAACGCTTAACGGAATAGGCTTGGTGAGCCGTGCTCGCGGTGGCTCTGGAGGGCACCGTGCGGGGAGTTGCGGCTTGGAGGGGGAAAGAGCTGTCACGCCGTGTTTATGCAGGGCAAAGTTCAGCACGCTTTGACCATTGATAGAAAGAGGTGGAGCGTAGGGGGCATGTGGCTGCGCGTGTGTGTGTGTGCATGATGTGTGTGTGTGTGCGTGATGTGTATGCATGGAGAGTGCAGTAGTTGAGCGGTTAGCGTGCTTTGCTACGAACCTGGCCACTCGGGTTCGATTCCCACTCACGGTCCAACACCAGTGACGATTATCTAAACCGGTCCTGGGCTCTTCCCTAGGTCGACACAGCCTCAAATGAGTACCTGGTGCGATGTGTAAACATCGCCACTGGGGAGACAAAGGCAGCCGGGCGTGGTGTTGGCCACCTATCCCCTCGTGTGCCATTCCGGTCTTCATAGGTGCTCGCTAACAGCACCTGCCCCAACAGTCTGTTCAGACTAAACGGGAGATCTTTGTATTTGTCAAGTCTGAAGCTGTGCGTGAATGTGACAGTGTTTGTCTTGCGTTTATTTGAGAGTGTGTGTGTGTTTCTGAAACTGTGCGTGCAAGTCTGTGCGCTCGCGTCTGTGTGGCTGTGTGTCTGCGCGTGTGTGTCGCTGTGTGTCTGCGTGCGTGTGCTCTCTGTCTCCAGCGTTTGTCTTTGTCTGGCTTCAACACCACGTACGCGTTTGCATCCAGAATTTTCTAGGTGTCCTTTTTAAAGCCACGGGTACCCGCATGAACGCGTACGTCTGTGCGCACGTCTGTGTCCGCACGTGTGCTCGGTATGTACTCTTCAGCAAAGGTGAGCGCAGGTCATACCTGTGAAGGTGTGGAGGTGTGTGAGCACACGTCCTTGGCGTGGCAGAGCATGGCAGAGCGTGGCGTGGCGTGGCTTTGGCACACGTGCCCGCATACCCACACACACACATTGCACTTGCGTGACCGCCTCTCACGTGCTTGCACGTGCGTGAAGTGCAGGTGTGTGTGTGTATGTGTCTGTATGTATGTGTGTACTATGGAGACAAAGGCGGCCAGACGTGGTGCTGGCCACCCACCCCCCTCGTGTGCCGTATCGGCCTTCGTAGGTTCTTGCTAACAGCCCTTACCCCCGAAAGTCTGTTCAGGCTGTACGGGGGATCGTTGTCTTGTGTGTATCTATGCATGTAATTATTCATTTATCCAGGAGAGGCATAGGGCTGTATTGGGTTTTTATTTTACGTTGATTTTAGCAAATTAGTAGGAGAAACCCGGAGCACCTGCAGCAAACCCACGCGTGCGAGGTGGCAGCATTCTATCCCCGTACAGATGGAAACAGATTGCGATTAGTCCACTTGCTGTACTGCCTTCTCCTGGCAAGCCACGGTTTGGGCACCTCCTCGACCCCCACGGGAAGGGAGTCGATCCACCAACCCTCGCTGCTGCCTCCACAGCGCCGGATTCTAGCCGCCACGTGCAGTGGCCACCACCGTGTGCAATGTATCACGGCGTGTGTGTCCGTGTGTAAGCGCGTCAGTGCTTATAATAACGATGATGATGATGATGAAGATGATGATGGCCTTTAGTCAGGAGGGCCTCGGTGAGCCTCGACACTCCTTCTGGAGGGTCCTACATTGGGTTGTTTGACCACTTGGATTTCAAGGAGTGATTGATTCATTCGAGAGGAACCCGGAGTGTCGGGAGAAATCTCAGCACTTGTACGAGGGGAAAGGACACCCTGGATAGTGGATAGGTCCGCATCAACGATATATTCAGAAACCCACTTTCTGTACTGCCATCTCCTGGCTCCCTCCCAGCACAGCGGGTTTGGGAGCTTCACAAATCTGTACGTGATCCACCAACCCTTGCCTCCATAGACTGGTGGGGCAAGTGGCCGTCAGTGACCACCAATTACACATACATGCAGATTCATACATACATACATAAGTACACACAGGACAAAGACCTCTCATTTAGTCCACACAGGCTGTAGGGGAAAGTACTATTTGCGAGCGGCACGTATGTAGGCCAGCACGGCACACGAGGGGGTGGTGTGGCCAGCACCACGCCCGGCGGCCTTCGTCTCCCCAGTGGCACTGTTTACCCACATCACCAGATGGTCATTTGAGGCTGCATTGACCTTAGGGAGGCCCAGGATAGGTTCAGATAATCGTCACTGGTGGGTGGCCGTGAGCGGGAATCGAACTTTGGTCGCCGGGTTCGAAGCGCAGCCCCGCTAAGCACGACACTACCACTGCACGACGTACACACACACGACGCACGCACCACGCACACACAGAAGAACTCTTTTATGCGTAACCACTCGTGGCCCTGGGGGAAATGAGTCTGACCGTGACGAGCGTCAAACCCCCTGCTTAAAATTAATGGCCCTGGCTCATTAAATTAATGCCACCCCACCACCACTCGCCCCTTTCGGTCAAACTGCCCAAAGTTAAGCAAACAGCCAACGCGGCGTGAAATGCGCGGCCTTAAAAGGACAAATGCATAACAGGCGACGTGTTGGACAATGAGCCATTGTATGCACGTTTAACTTCTTCCGCACCGTACGTAGCCAACCGTGCTAATCGGGGGCGACGCGTGATTTTTACCGTATGAGTAAGTCCTCGTCAGCCGTGGTCTATCCACTGCTGGATGAAGGCCTCCCCAATCCTGCGATATAGTAACAGCGCTGCGCACCAGCTGGTCTACACATCGATGCATCTTCGTCGTCGACACACCCTTACCGAACCACCTTCCCGAACCCCCCACAACTCGGCGCGTCCCGCTCAGGAGCCACCCGACGACCCCACGCTTAATTAACGGCAGCGGAGCAACTAGGACGGAAACGAATGGCTGTTCTTCGCCGCCGTAGCCTCGTTTGGGTCTCCGCGGGGAGTTCTGAGAGCTGAATGTTGTCCCCACCAAGGCAGGGTTTACGACTTTTATTGGCGTGCGCCGGTAGCAAATGCACCCCCCCCCCCACAGCAGGCGACCGAAACGTCAGCGCGGAATTGCTGGGCGCTTGCTTTGGTGCGCGCGAGCGGAGCACCGCGCCACACGTGCGCGGAGAGCCAAGGGCGCAGAGCGAGAGGGAGGAGGGGGGGGAAGCGTGACGTCTGCTGATGTGTGTCCGCGTTTTGTGCGTAATTTCTCCCCCTTTTTAAGACGTTCGCGGTTTGCTAAGCGTAGAGAGAGAGAGCGTGCTCACTTAATTGCCTCTAAACAAGACCATAAAGCGCGGCGAAGCGCGGCGAGCCTCCCTCGGTAAGTCACCGGCACCGGCAAACAGAGAAATTTATAAATAAATGAAGCGACCCACCCCCCCCAGGTAAATAAATAAATATAAACCCCCACCGCCATTGTGGCGCTTTCGTGCTGTTGGGGGCCCGCAATTGATGTTGTGGCCGCTGTTCTTGTTGTCGTGTGGCTGTTGTGGCTGGTGTTGGCACTGGTGTTGTTGTGGGAGCATCTTCTGTTGTTGAGGCTATTGTTGTGACTGCTGTTTGTGGCCGCTGAGTTTGCTGCTGCTGCTGTTGTTGTGTCATGGTGGGGTATGCGATGTTTGGGAACTGCTCCGTACGGCAGATAACAACCATTGGCGGGTGACATCTCGCTTCACAAATCGAATTTGCAATGTGGATGCATTGCTTAGAGCCCCTTGATCAATCGACTGTTGAAGGAATGTCTCCCCACACCAAATTGGTCACGGGGCTTGTTCGACTATAGTCCCCAATGCTCATCATTGTGGCTTTAGTCAAAATTGGGGGGGTGGGGCAGCACTGATCCAGATATCACTGGCGACTGATGTTAGCTGTGGCCAGACATTACACTCAAGACACTGGGTCTATTGGGCTTGCCACTGGACCAACGCATTACCCTGTGCGTTCGTACAATGTCTATTGGTTACCCCAGTCACGTGGTGGTGGGCTATTCACAAGTTGTCCATTGGTGGAGGAGATCGCCGTGATACTAACATAGCCTATGAGCGGTCAAAGATTGGCCAGAGGTTCCTTTTCATTGTCTTAGGATCTGGCCATAAAGTAGCCACAGTGGACAACAATGTGCACGGTTCTGGCTTGGTTGGCCAAATTGTGACCGAAAATTTGATGTTTACGGGTGGTCCGAGTGGCTGGAGGGGACATCGATGTCGGTGAATCCGGTTGGAGGTGGCTGCTCCATGAGCTTAGTTCTCCTGGCGGAGTGGAAGATGGCAGCCTTCACGTGGCCCACTCTGTTCAGTGAGAAATCACAACGATCATGGATCACTGATCTCCCGTCTCCAGAGCAACACCACAAGCCACGCCAACTACCCTCTTCAGGACCAAACAATGCGCCAGATAGGCCCTGGGACAAGGATCTCCTCCACCGAGGGACTCGCCCGGGGGAAGTGCGAGTATCTCGCGATCACGATGATGCCCCCATGACATTGATGTCCTGACGCTCCAGGATGCCCTACATGCCAGTCGCTACCACATCCATGGATACAACCGCACAATGAGCAGTTCCCCGGGGCCCTGCTCTTCACCCAGGGTGCTCACCAGGGGTGCATTTTGCGGGGGGTGGGGGCACAGGGGGCAATGCCCCTCCCAAACAGGACACCTTAACTGATTTATTTTTAGTAGTTTACGATTAAGATTAAAAATGAATAAATTATATTCACCCGCGATTCTTAATGTGAGGGACAAAGTGAACTCCTGCCTCCCCAAATATAGAAGTCAAACTTTGGCGCTCACCCATTCCTCCTCATCAATCTGATCTCACCTTGGGGCCAGAGACGGACATGGCAAGTTCCCAAGGTGGGAGGGCCTCCAAAAATGTCAACTTTTTACATAAATAAAAAATAAAAGTAAACATTCATTGTACTTCCACTGAGAAGATGGGGAGGCTGGAAGGAGCTTGCTTCTAACCCCCCACCCACCGGACCCTCCACTGACAAGGGCAATACAGCCAGGGCTCTGCCTCTGAGATAATGCGAGCTTTATTATTTAGCTTGTTTTTCCCACTGAATTAATTAAAGGGCCGTTTGCATTGTGCGCGCATGGGGCTCCTGTTACGTAACGAGTGGAATGTGCTCTGTGTCCCCATTAAGGGTTTCTCTGAGTGAAAGGGCTTTCATGGCCATGAAATCACCACCGTGCGTGTGTCTGAGTGGTGTCCGCGTGCTTGTGTGTGTGTGTGTTACTGTCAGTGTGAGTACGTTCATTTGTATTGGAGGTGGTGCTGGCCACCCCCCCTCTCGTGTGCCGTGCCGGCCTTAAGTGTTCGCTGACAGAACGTGCCCATCAGTCGGTTAAACGCGATATGCGTGGGGTCTTTGTGTCTCGCTTCATGTGTGTGCGTCCATGAAGAGCAGACCTCTGTCTCGTTATGCGTGTGTGTTAACAAAACAAGCCACAGTGATTTCCTGCGCATCTCCTGTTTACAACCCCAAACTAGTCGTGGATATTCCACGTTCTTATGGCAGAGGCAAGTATATCCATTGGACAACTACTGCTGACTTCCCCATAAAGGGACACTTATTTTATCAGCCCCGGAGAGATTGGAACGCGCAATCAGGATTAGAACGCGCAACCTTTACGTTCAATCACTGAGCCACCCATCCGGATTGCGCGTGTGTGCACGTGTCTGTGTGTGTGTCTCTCTGCCCCTGTTCATGTATATACTACAGACGTTAATCCTTCGCCCTGCCTCTACATGCACGCACTGCCTATCTGCATCGAGACGGTGAATTTGCATTTTAGACGCATATCATCGTGTGTATGTGGTGTACATGTTTGTGTGTGTGGTAGCTGCTCACTTACAGCATTTTCCCCTACAGCTTGTGTAGGCTACACAGGGGATGGGTAGCGCCAGTGAAGTGGCGAGCACACTTGCTATGCACTCGGTGACCCGAGGGCGAATCCCACTCATAGCCGACATCAGTGACGAACCGCTCCTGGACCTCTCCTTGGTCGATTCAGCCTTAAATTGGTCTCTTGTGCGGTGTGGAAACATCAGTACAGTACTCGATAGGTACAGACGACCGGGCGTGATGCTGACCACGCTACCCCCCGGTGTGCGCTGGTTTTGGCCATCACAGGCACTCGCTAGCAGCACTTGCCCCAACAATCTGATAAGGATATACGGGGGATCTTTGTCTTTGTATTATTACGTGTGCACGGAGGAGTGGCGGGGCTCAGGCCATCAATTGTTTTTCGTTGTGGTGTGCATGCAGTGCGAGTCGAACCCGTGTACGGCAGGGGCGGTGGCAGGTGGATTACGTGGGGATTGTGGGGCGACCGCTAATGCCCCCTCCTGCCGGTGCCAACTGCCGCAGCGCGGCTGCCGGAGCTGCCGCGGCATCGGCCCTCTCACCCGCGCCCGCTCAGCTGCGTCAATTACGCGTGACGCAAACATTAAACCTCGCATCGAAATTAAAATTCGCCGAGATAGCTTGCGTCGTATTAATTCTCGCGCAACACGCCGCTTTCGGGATCGCTGTTTGGCTAAGTGATGAACAATGGTGTATGCATTAATGAGCCCTTAGCGGTAATTAGGCTCCTAACGTCACGGAGACACTCAAAAGGTAATAACGCAGCGACGAACAATATTAGCTCATTATCTCGGCAGAAAGCGACAAGTCCAAGATCATTACGTAGGAACGTGCGGATTAATTACGCCGCTGCGGCGCGTGCGCTGTTCGCTCCGCACGATCGCCACGGTGTTTATGCCGGGCAAGCGCGCACGCCGGGATCGCTCCGCCACGTCACCCCGCACCCGTCGGGATAGGCGCCCTCTCGCACACTTCCCCCCGCACTGCCGGGAGATTAATCCCGAGGCGGGCGGTCACAGGTGATTCGCACGTGGCTAAGGTCTGCTGGCGGATGAAATGTTGGCTGACCTCTACGTGTCTTCGCCCCCCGGGTCTTAATCCCAGTGTGCTTTGGCCCAGAGCCAGGCTGCGACGCCCGCACACGCCCGAGCCCGTCGCGACACCCGAGCGAGATGCAAGCAGCAGAGCGGTGGGGGCGTGGGGAGGAGGGTGGCTGGTGGGGGGGGGAGCAGCCGTAAATCATCTGAAAGGCGTTTAAAAGTCACGACAGCGAATTCACCGACGGTGCGCAAGAAGAGGTGGCACGTGTGGCAGGGCGAGGGTTTGGGGGTTTCCGTGCACTCGCTTTCCTGGGTGCTGGGCACGGCGCCCCCTGCCCCACGATGATGATGATGACGATGATGCGGTGGAAACTCCCGCTTGATGTCGAGGGGATGCGGCTCTAACGCGCGTGTGTGGCGTTCACCTCGTGCAAAGGCCCCGAGTCAGTGCTGACACTTCCACTTAGGGATGATGGAGGTTGAGGTCAATGCTGTTCCGGAAATTATTATGGTGTGCCACATCCATCTCATCTTATTTTGACCTCGTCATTTTTATAAACGTGTTCATTAGATCGTAAGAATACAGGGTAGAGTATTACACGATGATGATTATAATAGATAGGTGTAGTGTGTACTCCAGTGGTAATGCCTTGCGCTGAAAACCCCTACTGCAAGGCAGCCTCGAAGCATTTCGTTAAAATACCGAGCGAGAAAATGAATCCCTGGCGACCACTTTTAACCTCCCACAAATCTGACTTGGTGTTTGGTCCGCCCGGTGTCACTGGCTCATGCGGCTCCGGCCGTCGCCACTCGGAACTCTGCCCCGTGTGGGACCTGTGGACGCTGCATCCTCCCGCGCCAAATGGTTGCAGATCGTCAGCGGTCGTGCCGCTGCTGCTACTCCTCCTCTTCCCGCAAATCAGTGGTCATTTGAACCGCCCTCGAAGGATGATGATCTGCGTCGACAAAATCCGGTAGTGGCCTCGGAATGTCCGTTCCCTGCTGCGAGCGGCGAGACGTCTCCAGGTGGCAGTAACGGCGGCCGCGACGCTCGCTGAGTTGGCGACGGGAACGAGCGTTGGAATGCGGGACCCCTCCCACGCAGTCGTGAGGCGCGGGGTGAATACGTACGTGATCTACAGTTCCCATCTCAATCCACTGCTAGATGAAGGCCATGAATGAATAAATACAAGGAGAAAGTGCTGTGGAACCCCCCTCTAAAATGTATTTGGCTTCCTTTTCCACACTCGCCAGACGTCTTGGAAGAGGTGGGAGGACCCGCACTCTGCCCAACCGCAAATGGCCCACGCCTATCGACAAACTGTATTGGGCCTATTTACACCACACTGGGTGGACAGAGCGCGGCGGCGGCGGTGGTGCTGGTGTTGGTATCAGTGGTGGGTTAGAATTAAGAAACTCGTGCCATTATTTCAACTGCCGCACCAGGGCATTTGCTGGAAGCTGCCACCTCTGCCTCACACAGGTGCAGCGAGCCAACATCCCTAAGCGCCGTACCGCGGCAGGACTCACCCCCCCCCCCTCCCGTGAATGCAGAACATTCATCTCTCCCCCGCCCCCCTCGTTGTGTCCACCCCCCCCCCCCCCCCCCGCATCAGGATAAGTCCGACGACGACACGGAGGACTCGCTCCTCGCGGCGCTCGCCGAGGGACTGAGCAGCATCGATGGCATCTCTTGCCTGGACGGCATCGGCGGCCTGGCGTGCAGCCCGCCGGGAGGGGCGTGCGGCGACGGCGGCAGCAGCGGCGGCGACGACGACGAGATGGCCTCGCTGCACACCCTGGTGGCCGCCGCGCGGCCCATCGCCGCGGAGACGGCGGACACCCCGGCCGAGGAGGAGGAGGAGGAGGGCGACGAGTGGCAGGAGTTGGAGGAGAAGCAGCAGCGGGAGCCGTCGCTGGTGAGAGCGATGGAGGGGGGCACGACGGAGGGGGGCGGCGGGCAGCCGCGAGGGTTTGTGGGGGCCTCCGGGGCCCCCGGAGCCTGGGATTGACGTGGCATTTACATAATTGTGGCTTCTGGAGCCCAAGATCGGTATCGCGAGGCCCCATGAAGGAGAGCGATTCCCGAAGTGGCCGCATGGTCTCAGCGCGCTTAGAACATGGTCAGCGCTGATTTTGAGAAGTAAAAAGAATCGCTCGAAAGAGACTCTGGCACTAGTAGCTTGCACCATCGCAGCCTCCTTTAAGCCGCGTGGTCAGCGTGGAGCAGTAGAACAACAAACCCTCCTCCGGGGTTTGTCTGCACCTTTAACCTTCCTACCGTCCTCTCAATGCGGACTCTGTAGTGAAAACCTAACTGTGTCTCTTCTCCCTCTCTTCCCCTCTCCCCCTCTCTCACTCCCTCTCCCCGCGCAGCTGAAGAAGTTGCTGCTGGCGCCCGCGAACACGCAGCTCAGCTACGAGCACCGCGTGGGGGGCAGCGTGCGCTGCCGCGGCGGCGGCTCTGGCGCCACCGCCGCCGCCACCGCCTCCTCCGCCCAAGCCGCCGTCAGGCCCCACAAGCTGCCTCTGCCCCTCAAGGTGAGCGACCCGGCCCGAGACCGCCACCGCAGTGACACGGGAGGGGGGGTTGGGGAGGGTTCTGGCGAAGGCTGTCGCCCGGGCGTGGGTCTGTGCCCCACCGTGCTCACGGTGGACCGGTGGCACCGTGCGCCACGATGCCCACGGGAGGGCCTGGGGTGGCGAGGCACGCCGCTCCACACGTGTCACCTGTCGACGATGCCAGCAGGTGACGCACGCGGAGCGTTTGTAAGCCTCGCCGGGTCTCAAGACTTGCTTTGCAAGAGCGGCCCGCAATTGAGATCATTTGACCCAGTTCCAGCGTCACAACGCGGCTGCGTTCATCTCTTTAGTCAGTGCTGAGGCAGTGGCAGAAACTCTGCATTCCCATGACGGTGGCAGTGATTGTCCACATGACGAGCGCTGCCCGCAAAATACAAGCCACTGCTGTCAAGAGGCGAATCGCCTCCAAAGCTTTCCCATGCGTTTTTTTTGTTTTTACATCGAAAAAAAAAGCCACGCATTGAGTTGCGGTGGATTTCGATACGATCTGGAATTGCAAATAATCTACAGCGAGCGCAAGCGCGCGTCATTAAAACGCGGTCGCCCTCTCGTGCAAAGTCGCACAATTGAATTCGGCCCCAGCCCGTACGCCCGTTCCTCGCTCGCTAGCACAGGGGTTATGGAAAAAAACATTTCTCACCACCCTTGTGTGGGCTACTGGCAGGGGGGATAGGAGGGAGGATCGGCGGGGGGTGGGGGGTAGGGGGAGATGGAGGACGGGGTGGGGAGGAGTGGTGGGGGCATGCTTTCTTGCATCACTAGATACCCTGGACACCCTTGTGACTGAGACGTTTTCCATCTCAAGGGGATTGTCCACGTGGAATATTTTCATGAATGAATTAATCAAAGTAACGTGCAACAGAATGGGTTATACCAGCACAAGGAGCAGGGGGCGGGGGGGTGTTGGCTCCTGCTGTGGAACTGGGGCAAGCGATCCACGACATCGCGTTGCATTAACGAGTGGACCCAAGGTCCCGATTAATGAGTCGAGGACCCGATTAACCATTATTCTGCACGTGTTCCCTCTGCCTTGGCGACGGTTGCCACCTCCTCCCCTTGCGCTACAATAATAACGGCGACGATGAACGGCACGTGTATCTTGGGAGGACGGACAAAGAGTATCTTTACAAGAGTGGAGTAAGGAGATCGTCTCACGTGGTGGACTGTTGCTATCCGCTACGCAACTGGCAAACAAGTTGAATGTCGCCGGGAGGACTCGCAGATATCCCAGCGCAAACCGCTGCTGCCTCTACGCGAGGACGGTCCTGGGAAGACCAGGGCAGGTGGTGGCCACCCCGGCCATGGACTAACTCGAACCTCATGCCACGACCTCGGTTTGGCGAGTTCCCTTCAACCAGCTGCCACGACAAGAATCGCTTTACTTACTTTTTTATGGAGAACTGTACATGCAATGAGGCTCGTTGAGGCGTGTAATACATCACTCCTTTTTTGTAAAGGCAACCTGTGTTATGTTAAGCAATTTAGAATACAATAGAATATTTAAGAACATTAAAAATGTAACGGATCTCGACTATATATGCAGCAATCCTCTTCTTGTTTCGTACGACCTAATCGTTGCAGAGCAACGATTACTGGTTCAGCTGTGAGTGATGTAGCCATTCATTTGCTTTGTCTGAGAGTTGGTTAATTGCTTATATGGTACATACACCCACACAGCCACTCCTCCAATCTCTCACGCAACTACTCGCACACCCATCCACTCGCCCACCCACTCACTAAACCCACTCACTCACCCATTCACCCACCCATCAACCCATTCATCGAATCACTCACCCACCTACTCGCTTACCAACCAGCTTCACCAACCACCTTCACATGTATATTTGGCAAGTGCCTCGCCACAGGCGCACACAGGAGAGTCTCTGCTTTTACTCTCGTGCGTTCAGGATATTTGCCGATTAATTCAAGACACATTGTTTCGATACATTGAAGATCGCGATGAAGACGAGGGAGACATTTGTGGAATCCCCGAATAAAATTCCATCCCTCCCCTCCCCTCCCTCTGTCGTCGCAGCCAAAGCCTCTGCTGAGCGGGAGGTCAGCGCCAAACTGCACGGAGCTGCTGCGCTACCTGTGCACGGACGAGGACCCGTCGCCCTCGCACTCTGAAACTCGGGCCACCCGGGGGGGTGGCCGGCCCAAGAAGAAGGCGGCGGCGGCGGCCACGGCCACGGCCACGCAGCCCCAGGCGACGCAGGCGGCGAGACTCACGTACAGAGAGGGTGCGGGCCCCTCCCTAGCCTAGCGCCGGCGCCGCTCCTGCCGGCGGCCATCCTCGCGGCATTTCAGCGGTGTTGCTTTGAGTTGGAGTTTCACTCTATTCTTTCTCTCTCTCTCTCTCTTTATTCACGTTTTTTTCGTTTTTTAAATTT
Source organism: Lampetra fluviatilis (assembly GCF_964198595.1). Classification (NCBI taxonomy): domain Eukaryota; kingdom Metazoa; phylum Chordata; class Hyperoartia; order Petromyzontiformes; family Petromyzontidae; genus Lampetra; species Lampetra fluviatilis. Next base: position 1,659,646 of record NC_136286.1, on the reverse strand, counting down.
TATTTCACTAATGTTTTAATTTTCTCCACATTACAATAACAGCCATCTGTTGCTGAGTTCATGATTTAGTTTTTTATTATAATTTGCATTTTTGTCCCCCCCCCCCCCCCCATTTTTGCTTTATTTTTCTTAATATCTTCTTTTTTTAGTTTTTTGCATTTATCTTCCCTCTTTTGTGTGTGTGTGTTTTTGTTTCAGCCAAAGCACCCAGCCTGTCCTTGCCTCTCACTCCCAACTCCCCAGGGTAAGTGCCATGATCACCCCGTTTGTCTTTCTTGCCGACCGTGGCGGAAATTCTCCCTCCACTGCCCAGCGCTCACCGCTCCATCGTTTCGCTTTTTTGCTGAGCGGCCGGGTTACCGGGGGCCGTTCATCAAACCCCCCCCCGCCTCTCTCCCACTCCTTCCTCCGCCCCCTCTCCCGTTGCAGGGAAGGCAAAAGCTTCTCCTCCTCCTTTGAAAACAAAACTTTGGACAGGACGCTAAGCGCCGAGCTCTCCAGCACCGCCGGTAGGCTGCGCGCGTGTGCTTTGTGTGTGTGTGCGCACGGACGCGTGCGTGTGCCTTGTGTGTGTGTGCGCACGGACGCGTGCGTGTGCCTTGTGTGTGTGTGCGCACGGACGCGTGCGTGTGCCTTGTGTGTGTGTGTGTGCGCACGGACGCGTGCGTGTGCCTTGTGTGTGTGTGTGCGCACGGACGCGTGCGTGTACCTTGTGTGTGTGTGTGTGCGCACGGACGCATGCGTGTGCCTTGTGTGTGTGTGTGCGCACGGACGCGTGCGTGTAACTTGTGTGTGTGTGTGCGCACGGACGCGTGCGTGTGCCTTGTGTGTGTGTGTGCGCACGGACGCGTGCGTGTACCTTGTGTGTGTGTGTGCGCACGGACGCGTGCGTGTACCTGTGGAGTTGGCGAGCACGGCGCTCACGCGCTGCGGTAGTGTGGTCAGCGCCGTGGTGGCTGGGCGCGTCCATGTTTCCCCAGCGCCTTTAAATGAGCACCTGGTACTCGTTTAAAGGCTGCGTCAGACATCACTTGCCACTGATGATGGCTTCTCCTGGGTCGAATCAGCCTCAAATAATTACATGGTACGGTGTGAAAGTGTCGGTATTCGACAAGAAAGAGAACTGCAGCCTTCATAGTTGCTCTCTCATCAGCGTTTGCTCCACAAGTCCGTTGGGCTGCATGGGGACCCTTTGCCATTGTATGTGTGCGTTTGTGTGTTTGTCTAAAGGGGACCGTGTTAGCCACCCACCTCCTCGTGTGGCGTACCGGCCTTCATAGGTGCTTGCTAACAGCACTTGCCCCAACAGTCTGTTCAGGTTATACGGGGGATCTTTGTCTTTTTTTTGTGTTTGTCTAAAAGGCTGATGGTGGTTATCATGGTTCACGGGTGGCAGAAACCCCCTAAGCCTTCCAAATCGATGGGGTGCTCGGTCTTTCATTTTCATGGGCCAGCGCTCGCGAAAAAGAAAGGCATTTTTGGCGTGAGCGAGCGCCCCATTTCCACTGGTCGGTTTCCGCGTCGTGGTGGCAGCGCGGCCATGGCCGGCACCAGGGGGTGGCTGGCCCCGCCGAGCACGCGACGGCGCGAGACGCGGTGGGAGATGTGGTGGGAGACGCGGTGGGAGACGCGGTGGGAGACGTGGCGCTGAAACGATGGCGGTGGCCACGGTGAATGGCAGCGGCTGATAAGGGGCTCCAAGCGGCACGATGGGCGGCCCCGTGTGGTGATGGATTCTCATCGCCGGTTTCGGATTTATTTTTCTTTACCCTGCTCAGGCTTTGTAAAAAGACACCAATTTATTTTTTATTAAATAGGGGAAATTTAGTATGCATGGCACCTCAAATGCAGTGTAAATAATCCAGTTTTTTTTCTTCCTCCGAATGTGTACAAAGAGATGCATTTTCCTAATCCGATGAGGTTTTTTTTTTTCGAGAATTCCGCGGACCGCGTGGTATTTTTATGATTTCCGTGACATCTGTGAAATCGCGAATTTACGTGCTAGGCGTAATCACTGGGGACACAGCCGGACCCACGGTGGAAAACCCGGGGAGCCGACCAATCCCCCCCCCACCCCCGCCTCTCGTCGTTAGCGAGCGGGCGCCACGACCAAGAGCGATGGGCCCAAGTCGCCGGCATCAGCCGAGGTTGCAGAACTTTCTTGAACGTGAAAATTAAGAAGTAGCGCTTTTGGTCGTCTTACGTGTGGTAAGAGGCGGGGTGGGGGAGGGGGGCAAGAGAATCGGCCAATTGTTATCGCGAGCGGGGAAGGTGTCGGGACATGAGTCGTAATCGTCAACTTTGATTTTGGCAGGAGATAAAAAAAATACAATATTGAAGTTGATTTTGTTTAAGCATTTCAGAACTCAAGAGAGCATGGTGAGTTCTCATTTGCAAGGGTTACCTGAGCCATTAGTCTTCCAGTAGGGGGCGATGATTGCTGCTGCGTAATCCCTGATTTGCATCATTTGCGGGTAAACTTTCAAATTTGACACAGTTCAACCGTGAAGCCGGCACACGATGATGGCCCGCTCCTACGAACGACGTTAGGTGGATCTTTGACGCCCACTTGGAAGTGCCGCGAGGCGCGTAGCCTGGTGCGCAAGAGCCTCCTGCGTGAAGATTGCACGTTTGATCTCGAATTCATGCTGATTAAACAAAGCAACACAAATTCTGAATAGATAAGCATCAGAGTGAAGCAGTCAAATCTGGCCACAAATACAAATGCGGAGTAGATAGGACATCTAAAAGCAGTTGCATTTTGAAAAAATTATTTGGAATCGAAAGGAAATCGGCTGAATTTAGAACAGGCAGCGAGAAAATAACGCGGAATATGATTAGATGTGATGAGACAAGACGGAGAGATGAAGAGCAATAGCAGAGAGACCCGGTCACTCGTTCTGCCGCCTTTGGCGACGCAACTTCTCACCTTCCCCGCACTCGGCTTCCACCCTGCCCCGTCAAGACGTGGGTTCAATTCCCGCCTGTGGATAATAAAAAAAAACACACATCAGTGGGCCTCCTCTAGGTCGACTCTGCCTCAAATGAGGACCGGTGACCTCCTCTTACAGGCGCCGAAACCTACACCTGTCGCTTCGGGCTCCCGCGCCTGCCTTGGACGATGGGCCTTTCTGCCTAGGGGGGAAAGGCGGGGTCGGAAGGGTGGGTGGGTGGGGGGAGCTGTCGCATTCCTCGTGCGGAGCGACACGGCCGGCGCGTGTAAGACAAGTGCATCGAGGGCCACATCTGCCGTGCGCCGCTGGGAGATCCGTGAGCGGGCTCCTTCTGGGAGCGGCTGACAAACGGCTTCCTGTGGGAGAGCTCAGAAATAACCAGCGCGCAATTAGCTCTCGGCACGCGCGTGCACCCTCGGCGCGGTGGCAGTGGTGCGTGCGAGGTGCTGCGAACCCGCTGACCTCAGTTCGATTCCCGGCCGTGGACGATGCGATCAGTGGCCCGTTACATCTGAACTGATTCATGTAACACATTCACTTTCATCCATTTCACGTTCCAATAGTGCTGCTCGTTTCCGGCCTCTTGCCAATGCGCTCAGCATTTGCGACAACGAGCATATGAATTGGCCGCTGAACGTGAGCACGTGATGATGACGATGTTGCGTGTGCGGACGTCGTCACTGCGGAGACGACGTCTTGCCGGGAGCGCGCGACGCTCAACTCCGTGTCCCACGTGCGCCGCGACGGCCCCTGTGGCCGCTCGCTGGCGGCACTTGCCCCCCACGCGCTGCGACGGCTACACAGGGGAGCTTGCCTTTGTACAGCCCTCGCGGCGGTACCCGTTCCGCGTGTCAGCCGCCGCATCCAGCGGTGCTGCCCCGCGAGCTCTCGGCCGCTCGCCCGATGGCACGGCTAATGGGCTCATGGGATTGGTGGCCGGCGCGTTCCGGATCAGGAGTGGGGGGGAGGTGGGGGGAGGTGAACCTGAAGCAGCGCTGTGCCGAGCCAGGGCCACGTGCCAAGCGGGGTCAGCGGCCGACGGGCGGTAGCGATTCTGCGGACTGTGCCTCCCCCCACCACCGCCCCGCTCAATTAACATGCCCCCCCACTTCCCCCCATCGTCTTCACCCAATCCCATGTGCTCAAGCGCACGCCACCCGTCGCAAGAGCATTGCTCTAAAACGGAAACGGATATGTTTAATGGGTGACGTTTCAGGTCATGGCCCTCCTTCAGAGCGCAAGGGACTCACCTGCAGATCACAGAGCTCGGACAGTGCCGTCGATGCGACCGCCACACTTTGCGATCGCTTCCTTCCTGTTACCAGATCCAGGGGCAATTGCACAGAGAAGGGCGGGGTGGGGGGGTTTACGATCTCCAAGGCTTGACCCCTGCCCCCCCCTGTTTAGTGCAACTCCCCCCCCCCCCTCTTAGTGCCCCCTGTTTGTTGTGTCCCAGATATAAAAAACTCACCGCCACTCACAGAGCGAGCCGAGCCTCAGCCTCCCTCGCGACCCAGCCAGGGGCTGCGGGTTAGAGGGGGGCAGGGGGGGGGATGTCGCATAATCGGCAGGGAGGGCGGGGGGGGATGTCGCATAATCGGCAGGGAGGGCGGGGGGCAGGCTGTGGGTCCAGAGAGGTGGGGGGGGGGGCGGGTGGATGGGGGGGGGAAGAGGCTGGCTGTCGGAATTGGTGGTTCCTCCCGCACGGCGCTCTACTTTTTTGAACAGACCTCCGATGCATGTCGGTCAGACGTGCTCCATCCCCCCTTGCCACCCGCCCCTCCCCAAAGCCTCCCTTCCCCTCCGCGCGTCGGGGTTTATTGCCACGGAGAAGGAACATCTTGTTCCGATTGTGAAAGTCAAATTCGAGCGCAGCGGAGAGCCCTGGGTTGCAGAGCCGCCGCTTCAAAAAAATGCCAGCTGCCGGGAGCAGCCACGCCGTGGCTTCTCTCTCTCTCTCGCATCCTGCACGAAATCTTTTATTCGTTTTGCTCCCCCATTAATTATTTTGCCGTTGCCCTCCCAGCACGAGCTCCCCGGGCCTCCGCCGACAGCAGCTGACCGGCAAACAGCTGATCCTTTACGCACGCTACTCGTAGCCGGCTCTCGTCCGTCCGTCAGTCAGGGTGCCCCCTACCCGAATTCCCCCCCCCCCCCCCGAATCCCGCGCCGCCGGTGGCTAATGTTGGAGCGGAGCATGTGTCTGTGCCACCGCCGGCACGGCCATTAACATGCCGTACCGAAATAGCCCCCCCCCTGCCCCCCCCCCCCCACCGATGTACTCCACCGCAGGGTGCCGGAGAAGAGGTGGCGGGGGGGGGGCGACAATGTGAATTGAAAGACGTTGCTGCCTTTTGTGCGGAGCGAATGCACGAGCGCATTATTTATTTAATAGTTTATTTATGGCACTAATCGCCTCGGCTCGCGTTGCCATGGCGTGGAAAATGTAAACGCTAACCCGGTAGATTTACCGGGCCCTGCATCCCCCCTCAACTCCAGCCTAACACCCCCCCCCTCCCCACCAGCCACCCCACCGCCCCGTGCTCCAAGAGTGGTGAAGGGGTCCACGCGACGGTGGTGGTGATGATGGTGGTGGTGATGGTGATGGTGGTGGTGATGGTGGTGGTGGTGTTGGGGGTGGTGGTGATGATGGTGGTGGTGATGATGGGGGTGATGGTGGTGGTGGTGATGATGGGGGTGGTGGTGATGGGGGTAGTGGTGATGGTGGTGGTGGTGATGATGGTGGTGGTGGTGATGGTGGTGGTGGTGGTGATGATGGTGGTGGTGGTGATGATGGTGTTGGGGGTGGTGGTGGTGATGATGGTGTTGGGGGTGGTGATGATGGTGGTGGTGGTGGTGGTGATGATGGTGGTGGTGGTGATGATGGTGGTGATGATGGGGGTCGTGGTGATGGTGGTGGTGGTGATGATGGTGGTGGTGGTGGTGATGATGGTGGTGGTGGTGATGATGGGGGTGGTGGTGATGGGGGTAGTGGTGATGGTGGTGGTGGTGATGATGGTGGTGGTGGTGATGATGGTGATGGGGGTGGTGGTGGTGATGATGGTGTTGGGGGTGGTGGTGGTGGTGGTGGTGGTGATGATGGTGGTGGTGGTGATGATGGGGGTAGTGGTGATGGTGGTGGTGATGACGGTGGTGGTGATGATGGGGGTGGTGGTGATGATGGTGGTGGTGATGGTGGTGGTGATGGTGGTGGTGATGACGGTGGTGGTGGTGATGATGGTGGTGGTGGGCGAAACGAGGGGAGGGGGGTGGAAGGTCGATTCTCACCCCCTCGCGACCCGACATTATTTAACCTGGATTAATTGGGGCAATGTATTGACACTTACCTAATTAACCCTGGTTAATTAGTCAGCTTTGGGTGTGACGTCATACCTCATCCGCTGATTTTGCCGAGGATGGCAAGGGAGAGGGACACCTTCACCCACCGTGCCCTCATCGCGGCTGCCACATGCGGCGGTGCAAGGAGGGAGCGGTGGTGAATGCGATCGCATGGGACCCCGGTGTGGGGGCAAGGGGGCCTGGGGGGGGGGGAGCTAGAGCCATGTACTTGACCCCGTGAACCCTGGGTGGGCACCTCGTTGAGAGATGGCGAGACAGAGAACGAGTTTGGTGAAGTTGTTTTCGGCGATTTTTTTTTTGTGGCGATGACGACGGAAGGGAATTCGCTGATTTGGCCCCCTGCACCCCCCCCCCTAAAACGAGGAACAAATGTCCACGTTCGCACCTGTACCGAGGGGCATACAACCACACCGTGAATCATTTTGTAAGGAAAACATAGCGCTTCAGTTAGAATTGTTTATTTTACCGTTGCGAGCAGCGGGGATTTGTTACAGCAAACATTTACATGAACTTTATTTTGCTCCCGAATTTAATGAGTTTTTAAATATTCTAATTTTCCGAACAGAGCTAATGGCATCCATTATTCATAATTGTCACGGAGCATATCCTCGCGTCAAACGATTACCACCATACACACAGACAGACACCTAGAGACACCAACAAAAACGACCAACGTCACCACGAAGTGGCGGCGATGTGACCCACGGCGCTTGTGCCATGCTAGGTGTACCTTGAGGCCACGTGAAGTGACCTCACAGTAGAGGTCACGGAACAGACCCAGCAGGTGCCATGGGTTGACTGACACTACTGGCAGACACACCAACTGTGCTCCGCACCGTACCAAAGGTCTGCGTTTCAGCCGCCCGGGGCTCTACCACGCTAGTGAAACACAAACGTGGCCACCGGTGTGGCTGCACGAGTGTCCCCCGCCGATCGCGGTGATGGATATGTATGAATGTATCTTTATTGTGCCACCCGTCCCCCCTCCGGTTCCAGGACTAACGCCGCCCACCACACCGCCACATAAGCAGCAGCACCTGGACTCGCTCCTGTCCTTCCGCGCCAGCAAACACAAGCAGACGGCGCTCGGCCGCTGCGAGAGCGGCGCCGCCAAGCGCGTGCGCGGCTCCCTGGTGGTGGCGTGCGCCGGCGGCGCGGCCGGCGGGGTCGGCGGGCGGGCGCTGGAGCAGAGCGAGCTGTACGCGCAGCTTCGCAAGGCCATGGTGGGCAAGCCGGCAGGGCAGGGCGCCGGCGGGGAGCGACGTGTCGGCAAGAAACCCAGCCCGCGCCTCTTTGGCGACCACGACTACTGCCAGGCGGCGACGGCGGCGCCGCGGTGCGTCCTGATCGCTCCTCCGCACGTCGGCCACGCGCACCATCGGCAGCACCAGCGGCGGCCGACGCCGGCGGCGCCCGCACCCGTGCTCGCGGTGACGCCGGCCGCGGCGCCGGCGCAGACGCTCGCGGCGGCACCGTGGGCGAGGCGGGCGGCGCCGCGCGTGCGTCGGGACTCGCTGCGCTCCGAGGTCTCGGCGGAGAGCTGCGAGGCGGCGGAGGAGGAGGCCGCCGCCCGGCGGAAGTACGACGGCGAGCGCCTGTCCCAGTGCTCCTCCTCGTCCTCCTCGGGCGTCTTCGACTCGGACGACGAGGACCCGGAGGAGGGCGACGCCGAGAAGCTCCACCGATCGGGGAAGACGGCGCCGCCGCCTCCGCAGCAGCCGCCCTGTGTGCCGGCGCGGCCCGAGCCCGGCCGGGAGAGCCGCTCGGCCCCCGTGTCTCGCCGGAACTCGATGTGCAAGAGCCCGGCGGGTTGCGGCAGCGACGGAGAGGAGGGGATCGACACGCGGGGTGGTGGCGGACGCGAGCGTCGCCGCGCTGGGGGGTGGGAGGGGCCATCCCCCGGCGCCGGCGGCGGAGGCTGGGGCTCGCAGCCGGGCTCCCCGGCAGCCAGCCCCCCGTGCCGCGACTCGCCTCCTTTCGTGATGTCGTCGCCGTCCTCCCCGCTGCAGGCGCGCGCCCACGGGCACGACCGCTCGCGCTCCCGCTCCGGATCGCCGCCAGCGTATGGCAGGTACGACCGCCCCACTTTTCCTCTCGCCCACCCCTCCCCCACCCTGCCACCCCCGCCGGAGCCCCGTATCGTCTCTGCCAGACAGGGGGGTTGATTCCAGAACCTGGTAATTGGAAGGGGGGCAATGCGGGAACTCAACTATTCACATGCTCCATGTGAATCTCCACGAGGGGCAGCCGGATTGAGATTCAACTTAAACATGTATTTTTATTACAACTGCAGTGCAATTTGGCTTTGTGTAGCATCCAATTGCAACTGCACCTCGAGGACTGTAAGAGCAGACCTTGGAGGGCAGGTGTCGACGTTGGGATATGGCAGGGGGACGAAAGCGACGGCGAGGTGTGGCATCTATGAACTCGAACTAATCGAAGGTGACCCACCGGTTGGCTCGGAGGTCAGAGCGCTGAGCCCGCACGGCCGTGATCCCGGGCCCGAGTCCCGACAGCTACTTACTGATGAAACCGGCCTCCCTATGGCGGCCTCAGCTTGGCCCACCGTTGGCTGCACGAAAACCCTCAGTCTCGGGATCTGGGCTCGTGCTTAATTTGTAGAAAATCTCGGCATCGAGAATGAAAGCATTGGTTCGGATCGTGGCGGGGCCACACGGCGGTAGGGAAGACAGCCGCTGTTCATTTAGGGGGGCACATTCCAGGTGAGAATCACCGCTGCCCACCAGCATCAGTGTGCGTGTCCGCGGGGGGCGACGCACGTCCCATGCCGATCTCACTCCTCTCATCGCTCGGCAGGTTCCTCCAACACCGGAGCCGCTCGGGCTCCCCGTGCTGGACTCGCTTCAGCTCTCCTCCCTCCCAGACGCTCCTCTACCAGCACCAAAGCAGGTGAGGCACAGCAGCAGCGCTTCTCCGCTCATCGCTTCTCTGTGCTTAATTTCTCACTGAATATTCATATTTTCCGGGTCGATGGTAGATTGGAGTTGGGGCCTAGAGACAGGACGCGACTTGTAGTCACAACCATAGCGAGCGGTATACTGGACGCGGTGTGCCGAGTGCAAGAAACATTTTACTGTTCGTTCACCCGAACCGACTCGGCTGAAGCCCCGTTGTTGCTTCCCGATTCTTCGCGTTTCCTTACTTTACGTGGCACTCTAAAACCGACGGCGCACGGCCTTAGTCATGCGTTCCCTTGTGCGTCTCTCTCGTGGTATCGACGTCCGCCTGTCAGCCCAACACAAAGGGCGTGACACGGTGGGGTGGCGAGGGGAGCGTGCGTAACGCGTGCATAATGCGTGCGTGCGCTTGCGCCTGCAGGTACGAGTGCGACGAGTATGAGCGGAGCAAGAGGGAGGAGCACCGGCGGGAGTACGAGAAGCGCGAGATCGAGAGAGCCAAGCAGAGAGAGCGGCAGAGGGAGAAGGCCTTTGTAAGCGCCCACCGCAAACCAACCGTGCACGGTCACGCCGGCGCTGACACACGCTCGGTCGAGTAACAGTAGCGTCTGAAATATTTAGACAGCGACTCTGCTGATATATTTTTTAATTCTTATGTCGAGGGATTGCTTTCTCACCGAATATTGCCTGGGTCGTTGGCAGGCTGGAGTAGGTGGCGTGTGACTAACGGCCACAGCCAGAGCAATAGGAGGTATACTTGATGTGGTGTGTCCGAGGTAGGGAGACCGAACAGGCGGGAATTAGAGCCCTGTCACGTAACAGCAAATGTAACCTTGGGGCGCATTCTCGAATGACGACAACAATTACAGTGCAATGCAGTGCTGCTCATCATCGTTGTCATCAATACCAGCCCTCATCTATCCACTGCTGGATAAAAGCCTCCCCAAGCTGTCAACAGATCTTTCGTGGTCTTACGTGCAGCGATCTATGTAGCACCTACACACGGGCTGTTCATCCTTCGCTTCTTCACCATGGTGGGAATTTATATATAATTTGTAGACGACTTTCAATCTTCAAAGGAGCATCCGAGGCCGCACATTCGTTTTACGCACGAGTATAGCTTTCTTTCACACACAGTCTCACAAGAAATCCTCACCTTCGTCACGACCTTCATCTTGACCTGACTGGTCGTATTTTTTTCGTCACTGCGACCTTATCGGCTCCGCATCATGAGCAGCGCTGTGACCGGTCGCGATCGGGCCCGTTAGCGACCGACCCCTCTCGCAACTCGATAGGTCGCCATGATTCAGCGGCCGTAACTCGATTCAAGACATAAATATTCAGTTTTTGCCCTTGCAATCCGTAGAAACACGCTATCGGCTGCAGGGATTCCGTTCACACGCACGCACACACACATACACAATCTGAACCAAGTCTCATGCACGATGCGTTGGGTACATCGTGAGCATATCAATCGATGATTCGGCGCACTGCAACATCCCTTGTTGGGACCCGCACGACCGCTGTCGTCACCTGTGACCTGACCTGTGACCTGACCTGTCACGTGACCCCCGTGCCGTGGCAGGAGGAGAGGCGTGTTGTGCACGTGGGGCGGCTGCCATCGGACCTGTCGCGATCCGACTTGCAGAAGAGGTTCGAGGTGTTTGGGGACATTGAGGAGTGCGTCATCAACCTTAGGGACAATGGGTGAGCCCACGTGCGCGCACACACAACCACCGATCGTCAGCAACAGAACAGCCATGATCTATCCACTGGTGGACGAACCCATCCACGGACCGTCGCCATTTCTTGCGGTATCGCAATGCAACAATTCGTCCAGCTCGTGCGCACGAGACGATTTTCATGGGTCCGTTTCCACGTTGGATGCGCTGTTAGGAACTTTCAAGGCAGGGGGTGATACCTTCAACCAGCAGTCGGCTGTACTGTTAGACATTTATCGATGTCGAATAATCGATTCCTACACAGATGCTATTCGTGGCTCGTGGGGTGGAGCTGTATGTATGCTGAACTTCTTTCGCACCGTACGTAGCCAACCATGCTAAAATATCGGAGGTGCAGGGAAAGACAACAAACTTAACACAAAAATCAGTTCTAAAAAAATGGGTTTTCAATCCCGATTTAAAAGTGATTAGCTCCCAGTGGCTTCCAAATATCGGAAGGAAGACAGTTCCAGATGGCTACAGGAGCACATCTGACAGCGCTCAATGCAATGACCGTCTTTGTTCGATGGCCAGCCAAATGGCACGGCGTGCCATCGAACTGTCTGGCAGGCGGCTTCTGAATGTGTCGACAGCATGAATTTACCTCCCGCTCTGTCTCGCTTTGCCCTCTCGTGCTGGCACCGTGCGCGCAGCGAGAGCTACGCGTTCCTGACGTTCCGCTTCACGTGCGACGCCTGCGCCGCCGTGCAGAGCGGCCACACGCTGAGCCGGCCTGGCGAGTGCCACCTCGACATCGGCTACGGTGGACGCCGCCTCTCCTGCCGCACCGGCTACACCGACCTGGGTCCGTGGACACGCACCCCCCTCCCCACCCCCCCCCCGTACACACACACAAGACAAAGATCCCCCGTATAGCCTCCATGAACCTTTTGGGGCAAGCGCTGTTTGCGAGCACTACTGAAGGCCAGCACGGCACACGAGGGGGCAGGTGGCCAGAATCGTGCCTGGCTGCCTTTGTCTCTCCGGTGCCGATGTTTACACACAGCACCTGGTACTCATTTCAGGCTGAGTCGACCTAGGGAAAGCCCAGGATCGGTTCAGATAATCGTCACTGGTTGCTGCGTTCGTAGCGCAGCGCACGAACTGCTACATTGCTTCTCCCCATGCACACACACACGCTTGTGCGTATTCATCTCCATGATATGCTAGAATGGAAGGTGGTACTCATTAGAGCGTGGTGCTCAATATAAGATGGTTCTCATCAAGTGGTACGTATTAGAAGGTGGCACTCAGTAGAATGTGGTACTCAATGGAGGGGTGGTACTTATTGTCTGCATTGTTTCTCCGCCTCTCTGGCCGCAGACCCCACCACGGACGACTTCGATCCGACCGCCTCCAAGAGCAAATATGACACCATGGACTTTGACAGCCTGCTCCGCGAGGCCCAGTGCAGCCTGCGCAGGTAACGCGTCTCTCGGCGCCGCGGCAAACCGTCTCCCGGCAAACCGTCTCCCGGCAACCGTCTCCGCGGCGATGGCAGGGCCGCCCTCCTCCTCCACCCCCCGCCCAGCCTCCGTCGCCTCCACCCCCCGCAGCCCTCCCCGCGGAGGGCCTCGTGCCGCCACACCTCCACGCTCCGTTCGAGGGCACCGCGCTGCAGAATACAAACGACAAACGCCGTCGATTTGACCAATGACCGTCCGGAACCTGAAGGCGCCGGGGTTGAACGGCGTGGAAAACGGCCGAAGGTGGACAATTGCCTCGCCGTCGCCCCATGGGTGGACAATCGCCTCGCCGTCGCCCCGCGGGTGGACGATCGCCTCGCCGTCGAGCGTTGGACAGCGGCGAAGAAATCTGCTTTACACTACAATATACTAAGAGAAGACTAAAGTTTACAGATACGTTGCAGTACATTTATTTAGGTGCCAGTAATTAAAGAGAATGAAACAAAATATATATATCCGGGGCTTGTATTGAAGGGAAGATGTTGATTTAATGACGAGGCGTGGCGCGCACGCCGCGTTGCGCCCGGTCGCCGCCAAAACGAGGTGGGGGCGGTGCGGGGGGCGGGGGGTGCACTTGGTCTGCGCTCAGGAATTGTGAAGAGGTGCGAGGACCCAGCGAATGATGCTCCCCCCCATCCCCCGCCCCTGCCGTCGCTACCGACCCCGGGGATCCACGACCCGAGCCAGCGAACAGGCGGTGAGCGGCGGATCGGGGGGGGGGGTTCCTGGAACGCACGAAGTCGTTGGGATTGCGCAATCGACCCCCCCCTCCCTCCTCGCCCCACCCACCCCCCCATGGTGGGGGTTGGGGGGGATGTTGGGATTTTTGAAAGGGTTTTTCTTTCCCCCCCCCCCCCAGCGCTGTCACAAGCCACGCGGTTACCTGTGGAATTTTGTTAATTGCAGATTTAAATGGTAAATAAATTAAGTATTTTTATCTGTATGATATATTCTAAAATAATAATAATAACTTTGTTACAACTATGCACTGTATAAGATGCAGCCATTTTTTTTGGTTTTTATTTTCTGGTTTGTGTTGTGTTTTTATTTTTATTTTTACTCCGTTCCTGGAAATCCTTTCTTATTTCATGTTTACAGAGCTGTCGAAGCGACAACGAAGTCCGTTGTTACACGATGTACACACGAGGCATGCGCCCGCCGCCTCTAACACGGCCGCCGCAGCCGCAGAGTGAATGTGCGGGGTTTAGGGTGGAAAACACGTCGCCGACAAATGAACTGGTCAGGATCGCCGTCGCGGCCATCACGGCCACCGTGGCCATCGCCACCGCAGTCGCGATCTCCGCTGCCGTCGCGGTCGTCGGCACCGCGGTGGTCGTGATCGCCGCTAGCCAAGCCGCGAGATCGCAGCTGCCGCCAGAGAACGCTTGGGCAGAATTTTGCTCGGACAAAAGAGACAAGAGCGCCGAATATTTTCCACGTTCAATGATTGAAATCGAAACGTTAATTTGGAAACGCTTGGTTTTTTTCGACACTGCCTCGAAACTTTTTTGAATGAACGGAAATGCTAAATCGTAATAATTATAATGATAACGATGATAAATAATCGCAAAGGCCAGTTTAAGGAAGGGGGGGGCAAAAACAAGCAAATGTAATTTTGTCATTTAATTGAGCTTCTGGGGGAGCATATCTCCCCCTCCCTGCCCCCTGGTGCACCATTGAGAGAGAGTGTGGATCTCGAGGGGGAGGAACGGCAGTGACACTGGGTTTTTATATGTATTAAAAAAAGAAACGTAGAATGCATTTTTTGATACACCGGTTGGTTTTTCATTTTTTTGTTTATTTAAAAAAAAACGCGAAAACGCGTCGTTTGCGTTGACGTTGCGTGCTCTTCCTTTCCTCTCGGACGACAAACCGTGAACGCACGATGGATGACGGGAGGGGGGGGGCACCAAGAGCCACCAGCAACGCCGAGCTGCGGCGGCCACGCTCGAGGTCGGACTTTGCGGGCGTTTCTCACGAGTCCTTTTCAGGGTCGCCCCAAGAAAATAAAAAAAGGATATATATGAACGCGCGGGTGAATAAAGGCCGTGCCAATTAATTCCTTGAAACAACGCGAGTGAATTTCGCGCGTCGCTGGATTAAGCGAATTGTAAAATTAAAAACGGCGTCAAGCCAACACCGGGGCCCTCCAATTTAGCGAACGATTGCATTTGCGCGTTGCGGCAAATCCCCAACTCCCCCCCCTCCCCCCCCCCCGCGCTTTCCCCGTAATTGGCACGTCGTTGAGCGGCCCGGCAGGCCCCCGCTTGTTTTGGGTGTGCAATTACCCCCGCGGAATGATTACATTCGCGAGCCTTTTAATTTTTTTGCAGAGTTGGCAAGCCAGCTTGTGCCCTCGTCAGGAAGACGAGGATCGAAAGGAGAGCACACCCCCCCCCCCACCGCGTGTGACCTCCGTGCCCTCGGGGGCGAGTCTTGCCCGCACGGAGCCAAACGGGGTTGTCTGGCAGCGCGGACAGCGGGTGGCGAGGGACGGGGTAGGAGACAAACGTGAGAGCCGACCCGGTCAAAGGGGATGAAACGCGAGAGCTGTCCGACTGCTGAACCGGTCAAAGGCGCCCGCCCATCGGCAGGAGCGGCCACGGCATGGCGAGTTGTTCGGTTGGCGCGGCGAACGACTGGACAAACCCGGCTGCGAGCGCGGCGGGCGGCTCCTCTGTCGCGTCGTCGTCTCGCTCCGGCGAGCTGCCCGGGGGGAGCCGCGGCGCCAGAGCGAGCGCTCGGGGGTTGTGACGTCTCGAGCGTCGCTTGAACGATCCGCCGCCACCGCCGATGTACCAAAGCGATATTCTGGCTTGGTACACCGATGCCGCTCTCCGATTGGAGCTTCGCGCTGTTGCTAGCGGCCCATCGTAGACCTCACCCCCCCCCGCCCCCCGACAACCACCATCATCACCACGTGCTAGGTTTTTTCTCTCTCTATGAAACAAATGTATTACATCCATTTGCATTTTTCTCAGATAAGAAAATTAGGAAGGCTTTTAATGATTAATTGAATTCGCGTTCGGATGCGGGTGGCGAGGACCCCCAACGGGCGGGATGATGTGAGCGGTTCCCGGCTCCTGCGGCGAAGCAATCGCGACCGTCCTCTCCGCTCAGTGGCAGTTTAAATAAATAACCCCCGGTGCTGTTTATAATCGGCCCGTTACGAGCAAGTCCACCTGCAATCTGCGCGTTCCTGATAGGTGGGTATACCACGCAGGTATCTTATAGGTGGCAGACCCGACAGTCTGCAGCAATCTTAATAGGTGGTAGCGCCCTGTGATTTCTAGGTTTCTGATAGGTGCGGCGCCTTCACTCTGGAGTTATCTGATTGCTGGTGGGGGGGCCATGCATTCAATCTGTAGGAGAGTGGGGTGGTGGTGGTGGGGGGTGGGGAGAAGTGGCAGAGGTCACTTGTCACTGTGATGGGGAGGCAGCTCCTGCTCGCTGCCGCTCCACCGCTGACTGACGCGTCTCCTTGTTGTGCTGTCAGGAGTCGCGCGTCGCTCGGGAGGGCCCCTCCATCGATACGGAGGCCACGCCAACAAAGGGGCAGGCAGCTCTTGTTTATTTATCCCCGTGACGGACGGGCGCATGGCCCGCGGGAACGCCCGCAAGCAAATACCCCGCGGCGCATTTGCATTCGTATGTGCATGTATGTATGTATGTTTGATATATATATACATGCACATATGATTACAATAACAACAATCTAACTGATGTTTACTGCTGTATTCTGCGTAAAGTTGGTGGCTCGGGATTTAACAATGAAAAGTGTCATAAATAACGTAAAAAAAAGTTTGAAGTGATTTTTAATACCCACCCGGAAAAAAATATACAAAAAATACATTTAAATGAGACTAAAGAATTAACGAAGGAACTTCAGTCCATATCTGTACATAGCCGAGAATTGATCATAGCATATTTAACTTGGAATTGAGCACTGGGCTAAGCTCTTTGCTGTTTAGCTTGGCAGACACTTTGGTGATGATTAATAAGTAATAATGGTTATTTAAGTCTTCCAGTTTTAATTTGTTTTATTTTTTCCTCGTCCTTCTATCTCCGTCTCCTACGTGGGCCACCTCTGGTTTAGTTTGAAGCCCTGACATTTGCTGTTGTTGGTGTGCGTGCGTGCGCGAGTGTGCGTACATGTGTGTGTGTGTGCGTACATGTGTGTGTGTGCGTGCGTGTGCGAGTGTGTGTGCGTGTATATACTGGGTGTATCTAAACCAGTGAGAGGTGTGATTCTGTGGCAATAAACTGGAAAAAAAACACTTTACCTGGTGGCCAACTCGTGTCTGTTTGCTGATACATGTTTTGGATGAAGGCGCAGCCCTGCAATCGATCGCTCGCGCCATTGCTGGTAGAAGGGGCCTCCATGAGAGGCCGCTCTAGAAAGATCTTCATAAACTAATCGAATTCCTCCAGTATAAATATTCTGATTCTGAAGAGACCTTTCCATTGACTGGTGCAACCATTTTACTCTGCTGGGCCGACAGAGACGAGACAGGGCATTTAATAAACTTCCCTATTGGTACAGTTTCATAATAATATTTTTACGCAACAGAGATGTTTAATTAATCGCATTGAACAGCAGGCGTGGGATGGGTGGCACAACGGTTTCCGCCACATCGTGCTGATGAACCCAATCGCCTGAATTTGATTCCCAGCCACGGCGAACATGAGCTGCGAGTGTTTTCTGAAAAGATCCTTGGGATACCTGTCCCGTACAACAACCCGCGCTGACCCAACAGGGCCAGTGAGGGGCACGGTGCAGGAAGGCTTGCGTCCAGCAGAAGATGAAGAACACAGGGCTGTAAATTGTTGTTATGACTGAGCAACCAGTAGAGCAATTCTTCAACAACAACAAAACTGTAACAGCGACCACTGACCGCGCTGAAGACAATCGATTGATTTTACAATTAAGGAGTGATGGCCAATGGAACGTATTGGTAATTGATTACATCCTGGCGTTGATGAACAGTGACGGGATTTGCACTGCGCGACTTTTCAGGACGACGCTGATGTGGTGGGTGGGGGGGTTGGGTGGAGGGGTTAGGCGGGAGGCGTTGGTTGAATTATTATTTTGCACACTAATTGTTTTCCCACGTGGCGTCTGCCTTGCCTGAGCCTCCATCCTTGAGCCACATTCAGCGTCGTGATCCAATCGTTGATAAAATAATATTTCCCCTATTTGTATGTCGCCTCGTCTCTTTATTTATTTTATAATTTTGCTTTATCATCACCACCACACGTGATAAATTCACTGCTGGATGGAGATCTTCCCAAGGTGTCACAATGCCTCACAATCATGTGACGGCATTTAATTAAAATGCAGCTGCATCTGTCTCAAGACTTCCATGCGACGAGGGGGCCCCGCATTGCGAAGTTTGGACAAATCTTGTAGAGTAGTGCATTTGTAAGCAATAATAATTACTAGGCATGTTTTTTGACTGGCTGTTTAAAATGTTCGTTATCACGAGGAGGTCGGTTTTTTTTTCTCTCTCTGTGAGAGGACGCGGTTCTGCACGGATATAGGATTCTCGGGAAGTAAGATTATTCCTTGTTTTGCTTCGAGAGGTCTACTTTAAATTCCTCTGCTCGTGTAATTCTCTGTCTCGATTGTCTACTTATGGTACCACCTCTCTGCGGGCCGTGATCCACGTCAATCACTGTGATCAGTAGCGTTCCACGGCGGGGGGGGGGGTGCTGATAATGACAATTAGTGAATGCCCCATCACCCCCCCACCACCCCCAGATGTGTTATGAAAGGGACGTCTATATTGTAAAAGTCCGCAGCTACTTCCTGTTGCTGCCACTCCGCAACCTCCCGATTGGCGCGGACGGCTATGTACGGTGCGAAAGAAGTTAAACGTGCATTACATGCATCATACGTTCCTCTAGACCACCGGCCACCGGTCCCTTCTTGCGGCGCGTCGCGCTGAAAATCACTTTCGTCAACAAAAACAAACATGAGAATAGGTTTTCCTTTTTTTCTGGCAGCAAAACAGGTGTTAAGATGTTAAAACAGCAAACTGAAATCTTTTACAAGGAATCATGTCTACATTAACCACAATGCTTGTGGTCAGAATGCATTTTTTTGAATTCTGACCACAAGTATTGTGGTTAGTGTAGACATGATTCCTTGTAAAAGGTTTCAGTTTGGTGTTTAAACATCTTAACACCTATTTTGTTACCAGAAAAAAATGAGAAAACCTATTCTCATATTTTGGTACTGGCAACGGTCATATGAAACAAAAACCATGATCTGACCATCATCTGAACATTTTCATTACCCACAATCCACCGGGAAGGCGCACAGCAAATAGTGTTCCTCTGATGCAGTTTGGCAGCTCTCGGCTCTTACCCCCCCACCACATCGCCTCTCCCGCAATCTAGGTTGACGGGCCCCCCTCCTTCATTTCCACTCTGCCCCCCCCATGCCCTGCAGCGCTAATACAGAAAGTGACACGTCTGTCACTGTGACTGATTGAGTAATGCGCGTCACATTAAAGCATTATCTGCATCAATCACGTGATGGGCTTTTATCAAACTAAGACATGCACGCGTGTCGGGTAAGTCTGGAGGCCACGTGGAGGCGGGGGGGGGCACGTGACCCAAACAAAACAACAGGACCATTTTTGTTGTTGCTGCAACGCACTAAGCATACGTGTCCACCATCATCACCGTCAGCCATGATCAATCGACTGCTGGATGAAGGCCCTAACTCAGCCGTCGCCACACGTCCACGTGAGTCTCAGTTGCTACACCCCCCCCCCCCTATAACTGACGTCATTGTCAAGCGCACCATTATAGTACTACCTGACGTCACTGCAACGTCAGACAATGTGTACACAGAGTGATCAATTCACGGTAAACTCTGGAGGCAAGATTAGTCCTGTAAAGATTCACCCTCCGGGCGATTCGATTAGTTGTCTCATCCAGCAGTGGACTTATCATGCCCGATGATGACGACGACGATGAATAAGAAATGTGATGCCATCCAGCTTAACGTGTCGCGGAGCTCTTAAGAATGCAAAGCCACTTAGCCTGCAGCCCGGGCCACGTACAGAGGTCACGCGACCCATTTGACATTTGTAGCCGGGATATTGGCGATTTTTAAATAATATACCTCAGGGGGCAGTTAGGGGGGTAGATGGGAATAGGGAGGGGGGGGCGGAGGCCTGGGGGGGGGGGGAGTGTACAAAAAGGAGGGCGGGGGGGGAAAGCGGGGTTGGGGGGGGGGATTGGACTTTGAGAGGCGCTGAAGCAGCTGCGTCCAGTACTCCAGCATAGATCCAAAGGTCAAGAGTTCACGAGCCCACCGCTTTGAACGCACAGTGGTGGCGTGCGCGTGCGATCTCGCGCTTCACAGGGGCAAGGGTCGGTGGACCACGCACGGACCGATAGGTAAAACTCCCGAGCGCGCTGGCCTGCGAGGTGGCCAGCGGATTGCAGGACAGCAAGTGGGTTAGTGCCCTTGTAGTCATAACGTTGTCTAGATACCAGGGGGCCGCCTCTGCCCTTTCGGTTGGCTGACTGCCTGGCTGTGTTGGGGGAGCTGGCGTTAGATCACTTCGGAGACCCAACCGTTAGGGACGCCAGCTTTTATTTTCCATAGCAGGAGCCTCCTGCAGAAGAGTCTTGAGACTCAGCAGAGCTGCCCTGGGTAAATAATGGGTGACGTCACTGCTTTCGCAATGTATGATGGGTGATTGGCATGGGAGCCGAGGGGCCATCGTGGATCACGTCTGCTGACCCGCGTCCCTCCTGACGGGAAGGGTAGACATTGAAAGATCTTCAATATATATAGATAAATAAATATGCCTATTTTATTTATTTATGTTAATTCCCTGGGATAGTTATAGATGCAATTACTGGCCGCAATTGTGGAAATGTAACAGGAAGAAGATTGCTCCCACAATCAACACCGTCTCGCTGCGTTAATTAGGGAGTGCGGGGAAGGGCAGCGCTCCCCCTGTTGCTCTCCACGATCTCCCCACCCTCTCTCTCCGCACTCAATGTTTCCACTCTCTCTCCACTCTATCCATTCTCGATCCACTCTCTCTCTCTCCGCACGCTACCCACTTCCCCCACTCTATCTCCACTCTCTCTCCGCGCTCTCTCCACTGTCTCTCTCCAGGCTCTCTCTCCCAACCCTTCCCTTCCACGCTTTCACTTCCCCCTCTCTCTCCTTACTCTCTCCGCTCTCTCCCCACCCTCCCTCTCTACGCTCCCACCTGCTGTTATTTCACGGGGAGTGTGCCCGCAGTGGACAGCGCGTCCACTTGCAGCGACACGGAGTATTTCCTGCTGCCCGCCATCGCCACCACCATCACCACCGCCACGGCCACTACCATCACTGTCTCTACCACTGCCGCTACCTACCACTATCACCGCCAGCTCCAGCACCACTACCACCGTCATCACCGACAGAGCCAACACCACCACCGCCTTGAAAATTGACTTATGATCCAGGTTGGGTTGGTAGGGGGGGGGGGTGGCATCGATTTAAAGTGGTCAAAACGTGCGCATTCGTCAGCGTCAAGGTAAAGCAAACAAATGCGGGCGCCGCGGGGGGGGGGGGGGGGTGAAGCGGCGGGGGGGGGGCGTGCTGACAAATGGGCGGCGCTGGGCGCGCTCGCTGCCGGCTCAGTGCCCTCGGCGTGATGGACACCACGGGGCCCCGTGATGAATGTGACGGCGCCGGTCAGCCAGAGCGGCGTCAGTAGCGTCCGGAGATGGTGCTGGGGAAAGACATGCGGTTGGAGTAGGTGGCAGGGCGGAGAGGGGGGGGGGCATAGAGATGGTGATGAGAGTTGGGGGTGAGTTGGGTGGGTGGGGGGTGATCAGGGTGGAGCTGAGAGCGAGGTTGATGGATTCGGGGTGAAGAGGGGGGTTTGTGAAGGGGGTCTTCATTGTAAAGGGGAGAGTTCTCAAATTACAGTCCTCGAGATCTGCCACGGACACGTCGCTCCACGTGGTTGCCAGTTGCCTTCGTTCACATGTAGATCGTGCACGCTGAACGCGACCGATGATTGTTAAATACGTTCCCTCGAGACATAGGGAGCGCTGATTGATTAGATATTCGAGCGGTCCACGTCACGCGTAACACGCGCGCACAAAAGACAACGATCCCCTGTGTAGCCTTTTACAGGCATTTGGAGTAAGTGCCATTAGTTAGTACTGATGATGAGTGTGAGTGACCAGCACCACTCTCCACCGTCGTCGTCTCCCCAAGTACTGATGTTTACACATCACACCAGGTACTGCACTCACTTTCAGGCTGAGTCGACCTCGGGTAGCCCGATTCGAAGGGGAGCGCGCTAACCACTGCGTCACCAGGTACCGCACGCGCGCGCACACGCACGCACCACACACACGCGCGCGCGCGATCTCCCAATTAAGTGTAATCGGCGTTGTCCCAAGGTCACGTATTTATCAATCATCGGGTGCGTGCAACGTGTAACGAAGTGAATTCTTTTTTTTCGGACCGCAGCGATGGCACCTGACCCGTGGACATGTGGCGTCAGCTGAACAGGGACGCAGAGAAGCGCGGAGGGAGGCGCGTGTTTGGATTCACGCGGAGTGGCAGAAGGAAGAGCACGTGGATTTAGAGAAGACAGCGAATCCAGAGGCGTCCTACGGAGAGCGAGTGGCCTTGGGCATCGCGTGTCGCTAGAAGTGGTGATGGAAGGCGGTCGAGACTCGCGACTGAGTGGCAGCCAAAGCAGGGAGCACGTCCGAGGGGAAGGTCCACCGAGCGATGAAGTCAGCTCGCGTGCACGAGCTCAATCATTGGTTGCATTTCGGGAGCGCAAGTAATAGCTGCAGCTTGTGGAGGCCTTTGATCCAGCAGTGGGATAGTTCATGTCTGCTGCTTATGATGATGATGGAGGAGGAGGATATAGCAACTCGGATTAGCACGGTTGGCTACGTACGATACGGAAGAAGGTCAACATACATACAAAACACTCACCAGCCTTTGCGAGCCCATGAACCGCGGGCAGCAGAGTGAAAATGTCAACGCGAGCTGCCACCCAGCAGGGCTCTATCCAAATTTGAGCATGTTGGCACAAAGCGTCGAGTGGAGTGGGGGGGGGGCGTCGGGGAGGGGGATGGACACGCGTGCAGGAAGGAGGGGAGGACTTAACAGTGCACGATGCTTTGCTGGGCAGTGTAGGGGGGAGGGGGGCAGGGTGAGTGTGGCGCTGGGGGGATAAAGCATTGGCAGGGGTGGGTGTGGTTGGGTGGCATGAAAAAGGT
>NC_136286.1:1372384-1636758 GCF_964198595.1 Lampetra fluviatilis | reverse complement strand
TGTTGTTGTAAAAATCATGAACCCACCTTAACTTGTGTACATACACGTATGCACGTAAGGGGGGGGGGCGTTATGGAGGAAGAGGAAGATCTGGGGTCGGCCACCCACCTTGTGGTGGTATCAGATCGACCGCTACTGTCGAGACTTGGGGATAGCAAGGCATTAGGCTTTGGGGAGGGGGGAGGGAGGATTGAGGCCAGGAAAGACCCCGAGATAGGGAGCTCACTTGGGGGCTTTTTGTGAACGTCTGCTGACATTGTCTCCCACACGCGTATCGCGCAGCGGTGCTGGGTGGGGGGATGGAAGGGCGCTCGCCTCGCTCCCACCCAGCCGCCGCGGATCCTGCGCGCAAGGTTTTGGGGTTTCATCAGTGGCGAAGCGTGGCCGGCTTGACCCCTTAATGGAAACATTGAAATGTGGCCCTCCCACTCTCTGTCAAATGCCCTTTGTAACCCAGCGCCTTGGCACCTCCAGCCCGTGTGCCCCGGTGCTGCTGCGCCGCCCGTGCGCTCGATAGCCCCAACGCCACCCGATCCCAGGCTGGCTGCGGACCCGGCGGCGAGCCGTCCTTGCGTCTAAATGCGGAACCAAGGACGCGAAGGGCACGCACGTGGGTCCCCGGGACTCGTGTTCCACCTGCCCAAGCGGAGACACGGCAGGCGCGCAGGGATGAGCCGACTCGCGGCGGGGCGAACGCGAGCCGGGCGTCCACACGCGTCCCTGGAACGCACTTTGCGCTGAGCGCCGTGAGCGAGTGGTTCTCCGTGGCCATTAGCTTGTGACCCCCTCCCCCGCCCCCAGGCCTATGGTAAAGTGACTGAGTAACTCAGGAGGGAGGGGGGGGTCATCATGGCATGGCCGTGCAAGAGACTCTGAGCCGGCCACCGCTCAGATCCCGGGTTCGAATCTGAGATCGAGCCGCCCGTGATATTTACAAATATAAGTTGTCAAGTGCAGCCAGTTGATGGTTTCAGGTCGGTCACCGATAGCAGCGCACAAGCAATACGCTCATTGTGGGTAATTGACTCAACCGGGCTGACAATTTCTAAACATTTTCGGTTGCGTCGTCTGTTGATGAGCACCTTGCGAGCAGCGCTCGGCAGTCGGGGACAGCGCCCCTAGCGTGGACGAGGGGCATCGCAAGGGGGGGGGGGGGCTCGAACGGGGGATGTTGCTTGGCTCTCCAACACACCGGTGTGCTGTACTAGTGACGAATTGGCCACGTTCTGTTTACGTGACAACCCTTACTAGTCGGCTGTGTCGGGTGGTGGCAGGTTTTAACAACACATTTATATATTTACGCGATCTAACCCAACAAACCTCTACATATATTGGTTGCGAAAGCCAAAGTGTTTAACTGGAACGGAGGTCTCTGCGAGGTGGTGGTCACCTTGCAGAGGTCGTGGTGTGTGTGACGCAGGGTGGTGCACTGCTTTCTGTGATTACCAAATGGGAGCCTCTTCGTCTGGAGGCGACGTGGGCACGATCTGCAATAGCATTCGATTTGAAACAAAACAACGGCGGCAACCACAACACTTTCAAAAGAAAAGAAGAAAACACGGGCGTTAATTTGTAAGATCGTGATTTATTTTTAATAACGCAACTGTCCCTGCGTCGTGTAATGGATTGGCGCGGCTGGTACTTAATTAGCCAAGTAATTAAGCGCATCATTTTATATTCGCTGTCTTGTTGGGACGCGGCCCAGTGACTAAGTCCTCAAGGACACATCGCCCGCATTTCACTCGCTGCTCCCGAACGAGCTGTGCGGGAGTTGGGGCTGGGGTGGACTGGGGGGGGGGGGCGGGGGATGGGGGCAAGGGGGGGGGCAACTATGAGAACTTCCTTCAGCTGTCATAGACGCCTATTTCGAGTTTGCGTCTGATGTTGGGTTTTAAGACGCAGCTAAAAGTGGAGGCCCCTCTGCAATGAAAGCGCTGGTGGTGACTTTACGATTGTTTTGCTATAGGGTTACGCGTTTTGCGATGCGGGTTAAGGACTCGTGTCCGCGGGTTGTATTTAAAATGACGTGCGTCTCATGTCCGCCGGTTGTGTTTTATGTCCGCTTGCGCGCCAGCTCGGAGCGGTACTGCTTCCCTCGCTGCGCGGTGAACTCAGTGACGTGGGTTTGACTGTAATTCCACATTCCTATGGCGGCGACGACGGTGGCGGCGAGTGTGTCCACGTAGGACAACCTCTGTGGTTAATCTTTGGGGGGGGGGGGGCAAATGAACGAATCAGTAGTTTGCCAGCAAAGTAGTTGATGCGGCGGCTGCTCCGTTTTTTTGAAGTGTTAGCGCAGCGGCTGGCGCGTGTGGACCCACAGTTCCCCGTGGGTTCTCGACTTTACTGCGGGTTCACAGTTCGCGTGACAAGGGATGTTGCAGGACGCACGGTCGTCTGAGGTGGCCACGTGACTCAGCAAGTCATTCAGCAACCACTGACAACCTGAGTTCGAATTGAAGTTTCAGCTGCCCCTGATTAAACCGGCTCGCTCCAGTCCGGCGAGTTTATGATCTGAGACCCGGCCAGCAGAGCGTGTAATGCCATGCCCCGCGTCGTGTGGCTTAAGGGAGCTGTTGTATGACATTTAGAAGTAGTTCTGTGGTGTCCTCTTCCAGGGCCCGCCTTCAATCACGAGGTTACGTCACCTCCACTGCTAGATGAAAGCTTTCCCACGCCTTGTCATTCAAGGGCGTTGTTTGACTATAATTCACCACTATGGTCAGTGCGGATTTTTGAATGGGGGGGGGGTAGGGGGGAGCCCCAGACCGGACTTCACATATCTCACGGCACCATTATTTTATTTGACGTGACCGGGAATGGAACTCGCGTGCATCGCCGAGTTCGGTGGCGCAGCGCGCTTACCACTGCGCCACCGCTCCGCGCCCAGGGCGCAGTATAATAATAATTGGTCGGCTCGGATGATGCTACACGCGAGGCGCTGGCTCTCTGACTGGGTGCCCGCAGGAAGCCCCATCACAGCGCCGTGGCAATATCAGAAAAGGGGTTTTCAATAGAATCCTAATCCGTTGTTTACACTTCATGAATAAATCAAAGACGGGAACAGAGGCCACGCAAGTGGCAGAGAATACCAAATGGCGCCGGGGCGCTGCGAGGCGTGTGGAGAGCGCCGAGTGAGGATTTGCCAAAAGTCGCGCGCGCCCCGAAGAGGAGGAGGAGGTGCGGGGATGGATCGACCGCAGGCGCCGCGTGGCGTCCGAGTTCGAGCCCCGCGCGTGGCGTGCTTCCTGCTGGTCCCGGATGCCGCAGCTCCATCTGCTGCTGCTGCTGATGCACTCGCCACAGAGCTCATCCGAGCTCGTGTGTCGGCACAGATCGGTAAAGGTCAAAGACAAAGGCGCAGCCCTGACGTGTTTTGCTCACGCCACTGCTACCCACAGGGCCCCCCGCTCGAGGCAGCTCTGGAGTGTCCCTCCCTGGATCGTATTTGGCCGACGCTTGCCACGCCAGCCAGACGTCTCTCAGGAGGTGGGGGGAGTCCCCACACTTTACCCCACCCGTGGTGTGCCCCTCGATACGACTGGGTCGGGGTGTGGGAAAGAGGCGGAGGGATTTAAGCAACCCACCCATTGTTTCAGCTGCCGCGCCAGGGGATTGAACCCACGGCCTCTGGATTGCAAGTCCAGTGCGCGAACCGCGACGCCACCGTATCAGCATGGCGAGCACGCGAGGGCAGTGCAGGTTGGGCCGAGACGACGAATATCTTCTGGCCACGCCAGATCGCGGCCCTCCCCGTGGTAGCTCGCACTTCACAGCCACGTCCCCGGATCTGACCCCCCCACGCATCCCAGACGTGCGCGTGTCACGAGGGTGTTTGTTACACGAAGCACTGTGGCACTTTTGTCAATCCGCTGCTGAATCAAGTCCCCCCTCCCCTCACCTCACATTACGCGGGTCACAGGGGTTGCTTGAGGAAGACTTCACCACGCCGGTCAGTGTGGGGCTGAGGAAGGCGCGGGGCATCGAGCCTCTGTGGCGCAGGAGTGCAGCACAACGAAGGGATGTTGCTGCACCGCCTTTTGCTGACGACGCAGCATCGCCGCAGCAGCCTGCAGCTTCGCGCGTGGCGGTCGCTCATCCAAGCGCTGTCCGTGCTCGACTCTGCCAGGGCTGCCATGCCGAGCCCTGGCCGATGATTTTACCAGAGGCACTTGGCGTGGTTTACTCCGAACAAATGCCCAATTGATCTGAACGCATCGACTCGCGCAGCCGATGTTAAGCGACTGTGACGCTGAGCGTGGAACCTGGCGCAGGTGGCTGTGGAACGCGCGTGGAGAACCCGCGAGTCGGGGAGGCGAGTCGAGCAAGATGGAGACGATTTCTCCTCTCCGAGTGTTATTCAACTTGTCCGCAAACAAAATCCGGTTTAATTAACACTTCCGCATGAATCCGGAAACGTGGGCTCAAATTATAGAGCGGGGAGACAAACAAGGGCGTACGACTCCGCCAGCCACGGCAGAGGTTTGCCACGTGCCGTTACGCGCACCGGCCTCTCCGTCGATAGGGGCTGAACGGGGGGACATTCTGTCGACGTGTTGCCTGTGTGTGACGTGAGGTGCTGAAGTGATATGCACAAGCAGATTCTGTTTGGCCCGATAGAGGATATACAGGACGGTCGCGGGTTCGATCCCGACCCTGACGCCTGCTGTATATTTAGAGTTTGCGTGTCTCTCTCTCTCTCTCTCTCTTTTACCCCGTGGTCGGGTGGATTTTTCTCCGGGTCCTCCTGATTTTCCCTCCACATTTAGAAGCAATCATTTAAAGTATTTGGTTTGAATACATTTCCACGCGATGAACCACTTCATTGAGTCATAGTTTGTGGCCATGTGACTTCTGAAAAGAAGCTAATAGCTCAGCGGGCCTTGCCTGGTGAAATAAAGATTTTTTTTTTTGTTGAAACCGGTGCGGCACGGGCTAGAGAAGAGATCGACTGAACCGCTACAGGAGGATGTGGAGCTGAGTGGACTAGTCGAT
The DNA here is from genome assembly GCF_964198595.1 of Lampetra fluviatilis. NCBI lineage: Eukaryota > Metazoa > Chordata > Hyperoartia > Petromyzontiformes > Petromyzontidae > Lampetra > Lampetra fluviatilis. The sequence continues at coordinate 1,631,763 of NC_136286.1, read as the reverse complement.
GACCGGTGCAAGTGGTGTCAATATCGGTCTCTGTGGACTAGGTTCATGAAGGACGCTGCTACTCGGCAATTGGAGGCAGTCAGCAACAGCAACGGAGTACCCTCCGTTGCTGTTGCTGACTGCCTCACAACAACGAGAGGAACGCCAGGTGGATAAAAATCAGCAAGCTGGCACAGTGAGGAGCACAGGTGGTGCATATGCCAGTCATAACATGGCACCTGGGTCTGTTCCGTGGCAGCGAACCTGCATGTGGCCTCGGGGTGCACCTAGCTTGGCACAAGCGCCGCTGTGACGTCACCGCTACTTAGTTGCAAACGACGGTTGTTGCTGTTGTTGATGAAATGGCAACCCCGGGCGGGGTAGATTCCTGGCCACGCGCGCTCTCGCTGGCACGAGCCATCTAAGTCGATCTTGTGCTTCTACTAGGCCGACTCAGCCTTGAAATGAGCAGAGTATTTGATAGGCCGCGACAGACATCAGCAGCGGGGAGACCAAGGCATCCGGACGCGGCTCTGGCCACAGCATCACCCCCTCGTGCGTCGTGCTACCCATCCTTCAATAGGTGCTCGCAAACAGCACGTCCTCCGACAGTCCGCGCTGGCCGCGCGCGGGGTCCCTCTGACTCTCTCTGTAATCACAACCCGTGTTGTATTGCTGTGTGCAGCGCTATCGCCCCATGATGGGCTGCGTGCCAGTCGTACGCTTGGATGGCATGCGCGTCGCCAGGGGTCGGACGAGTGACCTTGCTGCATTTTGACACGAAACTTGAGACTGGCACACGCACACGCGAACGCGCGCGCACACACAAAATACAGACAGACGCACAGATTTGCAACGACAAACACACGCACACACACGCGCGCGCGCGAGCACACAGATGCAATCCCTTGTATAGACGCTCACAGACACCACCGTATAGCCAGCCTGTTTGTTGGCCAATGCTGTTAGCGAGCACCTATTATGGCCGGTACGGCACACGAGGGGTGGGTGGCCAGCACCAAGCCCGGCTGCCTTTGCCTCCCAAGTGCACACACACGAATATGCACACGCACATGCATGTAGAGACAGACACACATGAACTCACACGCACACACACACACAGGGCGTGCGTCTCATGAGTCTGCCCTCCGATATAAAAAAATGTTTACACAAACACCGCTCCCCCCTACCCCCCACACCATCCTTGTAGCGACAACCTCGGACTCATTGTCACGGACAAATTGACTCCAACCACGGGATCTAATAGAACCCCCCCACCACCACCACAATCACTCCCATCCAGCTACCCCCACGAACCCCGACCGACTTCTCGCAAATGGAAAGTGCCTGCCCCACGCCGCCGCTGGGTTTAATAATATAATTGTCTGCTCGCCAGGCTTTGCCGGATTCAATAAGGAGACGCGCCTTTGTATTTCTGTTGCAGCTGGCGTTGTTCGTTTTTCGCTCCCTGCCGAACTCTTCCGAAGAACACGATCCATGGGCATTGGCGTGCGACGACACGGCACCACGTGGCTCGCCTCGCATTAGGCAATGTCTGCCTTTATTGCTACTGCTTGGGGCCAGGCTTACACACACGCAGAGAGAGAGGAGAGACACGAAGGCCGGGCTTAGTGGTGGGAGTCAAAACAAGATTACGGAATTTAAGAGAAAACAGCCTCGCGTTATATTGACAAACGACTCGCCGGTGGAGCGAGCGTGGAGAGAGAGAGAGAGGGGGACGAGAAGCAAAGCCATTTAACCTACCCGCACACGCGTCTATATTGCGCTATGATCCATTAATGGGTCGGCATACAAATCCAAGTCGTGGTGCTGACTTAGTTCGAAAGGTAAGGAGTGACGGAGTGACAGACAGGCATGCAGGCAGGCGAGGCTGTTGACGGAATGGCAGCAGAAGGGAATGTCAATTTAACACGTAGTCGGCTTTTGCGACCAATATCCATAATAAAGACTTTTTTGGGGGGTTAGATGGCGTAAATCAAAGACGAGATTTAGAGAACGGGGCCGAGAAGGGGTGATCTCCGTGGAGATAAAGCCACGAGATGAGATCATGTGCAGGAGATAGATGGGGGAGAGTGATTGTGATGGCATCGCGGGGGGCCGTTACGGGCTGTAGGGATGGCGATGGCGTGAGGAGGTCATAATTCAGCGGTGGATAGACCATGGTTCATGATGATGATGTTTATAACAATTTATTAAAACAGTGAATGGTGTGATTCCGTTGGGGGATTAAAAATGTGACCTGGACGAGTGCAGCATTCATTGCATTATTGCACTGAGCGATTGATTGGCTTATGAAGTTAAAACCAATTCCAGTTCAATCAAAATGCACGGTGGACCAAGGCCTCTCCATGCCGTTGCGGTCATGGGGTTTATTTAACCATACTTCGCCACGAGGGTTAGTGCGGGTTCATTAAATAGCGGGTGGTGGGGGAGGAAAGGTTATTTCCAATATCACTTTCCACTGCATTTAGCCGCGGACGGGAAGTGAACTCGTGTCAGAGGGTTCATCGCTAGCCACCGCGCCACCGCTCCCCAAACATAGCCTTGCGCTGGTTACGTCATCGTTGTGGGATTGGTGCCGAAAATCCATCACTTTGCTGCGCAATGAATGAGTTCGGTGTCCATGTGGACACGGAGACCTGGTGGGACCGAGACTCTGCCACGCTCGTTTATGCCACACATTACACCCCCCGCCCCCCCCCCCTATCTTCAACCACCCCGCGTATCTCGCACCGCCCTGCGTGGCCTAAAACTCGAGCATTTCGCCTACAAATATTGGCCCGGGGGCAGCGAGAGAGAGGAGAGAATTGGGAGCTGTTTGGATCTTCTTGCCGTGATTTATGGAGCGACCTCGGGGGTGCCCAACGCATTTTCTCATTGTGTGACTTTCCGCGGCGTGCAAGCGAAGAAGCAAGTAAAGAAATAAATTACAGAGGCACGCGAGGCCATTTGTCTATGCGTGATTCACAAATTCAATCAATTGTCTCCATCCCGGCACGTGTGACCCCGCGCGGATTATCTCACACTTGGAGCGGATAAGGCGCTGAGTGAGGCAGCGCCTTGGCCAGGGAGCCGAGAGTGGCCACGTGGTGGGACTGGGCAGCCGCGGGTCGTGGGTGGGTGAGCGGGTAGGCGAATGGGGAAGCCGGTCGGTGGGTAGGTGAGTGAGGTGGTGAGTGAGTGAGTGAGTGGCTGCCTGGGATGATGGTGGGTGACTGGGTAGGTGAGTGGATAGGTTGGTGAGAGGGCGGATGAGTAGGTGGGTGGGTGAGTGGGAGAGCGGATAGGTTGGTTAGTGAGTGGATGAGCGTGTCATTGGTGAGTGAGCGTGTAGGTTGGTGAATGGGTTAGGTGAGTGAGTGAGCGTATAGGATGGTGAGCATGTGATTGAGCGGATGTGTAGGTTGGTGAGTGAATGATTATGTGGCCGTGTAGGTTGGAGAATGGGTTGGTGAATACATGGGTGAATGGGTGGATACGTGAGTGTGTGGGTAGGTGAGTGGCTGGATGGATAGGTGAATGAGTTTAGGCGAGTGGGTGGGTTGAGTAGAGACGTGGATGAGTGCTTGCGTGGTTAAATTTGAGCGAGTGAGTGGGCGTGGTTTGGTGAGTGAGAGGGTGAGTGGGAGACCAGGTAGTTGGGCGAGTGAGTTTGCTGTTGAGAGGGTGAGTGAGATATTGGGTTGGTGAGTGAGTGAGCGTGTGTGTGTGTACGTGAATAAGTGGGTAGAAGTTTGAGTTGGAGGCAGTCGCTCTCCAGAAACAACAGAGGGCAGAGGAGAGACGCTCACAACAACGAGCGGAGCGCCGGGCGACTAAAATGCCGCAAGTTGGCAGTATGGGGTAAAGCTGGTGCATCTACCACTCATCTCAGTCAGCCAACCCATGGCACCTGGGTCTGTCCCGAGACTTCCTGCCAGCGAGCCTTCGACACTTTACGCGGCCTCAGTGTGCACCTAGCTTGGCACAAGCGCCATGGTGACGTCCCCGTTACTTAGTGGCGAATGGCCGATATTGCTATTGGACGTTTGAGTGTGTGTGTGTGTGTGGAGGTGAATGCGTCTGTGGGAGTTTGAGTGTGTGTGTGTGTGGAGGTGAATGCGTCGGTGGGAGTTTGAGTGTGTGTGTGTAGGTGAATGCGTCGGTGGGAGTTTGAGTGTGTGTGTGGAGGTGAATGCGTCGGTGGGAGTTTGAGTGTGTGTGTGTGTGGAGGTGAATGCGTCTGTGGGAGTTTGAGTGTGTGTGTGTGTGGAGGTGAATGCGTCTGTGGGAGTTTGAGTGTGTGTGTGTGTGGAGGTGAATGCGTCTGTGGGAGTTTGAGTGTGTGTGTGGAGGTGAATGCGTCGGTGGGAGTTTGAGTGTGTGTGTGGAGGTGAATGCGTCGGTGGGAGTTTGAGTGTGTGTGTGTGGAGGTGAATGCGTCGGTGGGAGTTTGAGTGTGTATGTGGAGGTGAATGCGTCGGTGGGAGTTTGAGTGTGTGTGTGTGTGGAGGTGAATGCGTCTGTGGGAGTTTGAGTGGGTGTGTGTGTGGAGGTGAATGCGTCTGTGGGAGTTTGAGTGTGTGTGTGGAGGTGAATGCGTCGGTGGGAGTTTGAGTGTGTGTGTGTGGAGGTGAATGCGTCTGTGGGAGTTTGAGTGTGTGTGTGTGTGTGTGTGGAGGTGAATGCGTCTGTGGGAGTTTGAGTGTGTGTGTGTGTGGAGGTGAATGCGTCGGTGGGAGTTTGAGTGTGTGTGTGTGTGTGGAGGTGAATGCGTCGGTGGGAGTTTGAGTGTGTGTGTGTGGAGGTGAATGCGTCTGTGGGAGTTTGAGTGTGTGTGTGTGTGGAGGTGAATGCGTCTGTGGGAGTATGAGTGTGTGTGTGGAGGTGAATGCGTCTGTGGGAGTTTGAGTGTGTGTGTGTGTGGAGGTGAATGCGTCTGTGGGAGTTTGAGTGGGTGTGTGTGTGGAGGTGAATGCGTCTGTGGGAGTTTGAGTGTGTGTGTGTGTGGAGGTGAATGCGTCGGTGGGAGTTTGAGTGTGTGTGTGTGTGGAGGTGAATGTGTCGGTGGGAGTTTGAGTGTGTGTGTGTGTGGAGGTGAATGCGTCTGTGGGAGTTTGAGTGTGTGTGTGTGTGGAGGTGAATGCGTCGGTGGGAGTTTGAGTGTGTGTGTGTGTGGAGGTGAATGCGTCGGTGGGAGTTTGAGTGTGTGTGTGTGTGGAGGTGAATGCGTCGGTGGGAGTTTGAGTGTGTGTGTGTGGAGGTGAATGCGTCGGTGGGAGTTTGAGTGTGTGTGTGTGTGGAGGTGAATGCGTCGGTGGGAGTTTGAGTGTGTGTGTGTGTGGAGGTGAATGCGTCTGTGGGAGTTTGAGTGTGTGTGGAGGTGAATGCGTCGGTGGGAGTTTGAGTGTGTGTGTGTAGGTCCCTCCAAAAATGTGTGTGTGTGTGCGCGTGATTCGCAGTGCATAGAGAAAGCAGAGGGTCTGGGTTAAACCAGCCTGGACCAAGCAGATCTGGACCGGCGCACTCAACCAGAAGGCAGTAGGAGACAGCGAAGGACATTCCGTATCCGCTTCGGGTGTATGTTTGCTTGTGACTGAATGTTTTCTGGGTCACGAGTGGACTGGATCAGGCACGTGACTAGCAGCCCCAACCGTAGCGACGGGTATACTGGGTGTGGTGTCCCGGGTGCTGAGATATTATTGTCCCATGCACACCCTGGCGAGCCCGAAGTTTGACCGTGCTTTGGGTGGTTGCCAATAATAAGTTATTATAATAATAGTTATTATAATAACTTATTATTGGCTACGTACGGTGCGAAATAAGTTCCACGTACATAATGATGCCTTTTATATACGCAGGAACGCCTGGGTTCCCAAGCGTATGTTTTCGAGAAGGTATTACTCCATTGGATTGCTTGGTCAATTCGAGTCAATGAGTGTTTGGCTTGTGGTAGGTAAACCGGAGAAAACCCAGGCGTACGAGGAAGTATTCTCTGAAGTGTCCACGCAGATAGTTTCTAGAATCCATTATCCCGTTGGGGTCATGTGACCTGAGCAGGAGGCATCGCGAGCAGTGGTCGCGTTTGTAGCGGAGAGCGTAAGAAACGTGGGGTCACCAGCAGCACTCTGCAGCTCTCAGCATTGGTGCATATGCTGCACCGATGAGTCGGTAGACGGTGGCGAGATATGAACTACCTCGCCTGGTGTGCAGAAAGTCGTGGGTTCGATCCCGATCCTGACGACCACTGACGCCTGTATATTTGGAGTTCTCCTCGTAGTCGCGTGGATTTTTCTCCGGGTCCTCCGATTTTTACCTCCACATTTAGAACGTGCGTTTAGATTATTTGGCTGCTATCAAGTTCCACACGATGATACGCCTCTTCGTTGAGCTATCAATTGTGTCCAGGTCGCTTCTGAAAAAGAGCTACATAGCTCAGTGAGCCTTACCTGGTAAAATAAAATAAAAAGTTAAATAGTCCTCATAATAACGAAACCGTCTTCTTGGTTCTTTCGGTAAAGTCACGTAGAAGGGAAATAATAAAATAAAAAATATAAAACATAATAAAATAATTCTCACGACGTTTCGGCCACAACGCAGCGTCTGACGCTGTCTTCCCGACAGACCTGTTCTTCACCTGAGGACGGCTACTTGCGTTGTGGCCGAAACCTCGTGAGAATAATTTTATTATTTGTATTTTTATTATTTTATTATTTCCCTTCTACGTGACTTTACCGAAAGAACCAAGAAGATGCATCCCTGCAGTCACGAAAGCTTTAAATCGAAATATAACGAAACCGGTCTGCAATTGTCCATCTCTGCATCACTGCTGCCTGCCAGTCGGTCACATTTACTCGAAGTTACTTCAATAGTTGCCTAATGACAAGAAGGCCACAACCTCCGAGGCCACTCTTGCAAACGAGCCTCATCCTGGTCTCTCTAGACATCACCTGCCTGCTCTAAACAACCGCGAACCTGAACTTTAAAGTTGGTCATTTCTTCGGGCACTGCCGATGGCCTTTACGCAATGCACGAAGGGCCGAGTTGCTGTGACCACGTGGTTTGTTTGTTTTTGCAACGTGGCGAAGACGTCACCCGCGTGTCCGTCGCAGACGTCGGTGAGAATCGCCCCGCGCTTCGCGTCGAAGGGTCCTGAAGCGGCGACCTCGCATCGCCTTCTCGCGATGAGTCCCATTGTCGGCGGAGAGACGGCGTTCGGGTGGCTTTTCGCACGCAAAAAAAATCGGACGGAGCAAGGAACATTCGCTGGGAGCGCGTGATGGGCTTCAGTAAAGGAGTCGTTGAAGGGGGTTTTAGTGCTGTTTTTCCACTCTCTCTCTCCATTACCCCCACTCTGCACTCAACGAGATCTATCCGCCGACTCGGGGCCAATGCGCCTCCCGGAGCGAGCGAGGAATCTGCACGTGGTCCACTCAAAATGCAAATCGTGATAGTCGCCATTATCCCCGGCGAGGTCACTGACCCAGAGTGCAGTCACAATACACTGCAGTCACCTCTACTGCAGTCACCTCCAATGCAGTAGCCTCCACTGCCGTCACCTTTACTGCAATCAACTCTACTGCAAGTCACCTCGATTGCAGTCATCTCGACTCAAGTCCCTGGCTCATCTCGACTCGAGAGTCCTCGAGTCCGGATTCACCAACCTCTGCTCGCGGGCCGCTTGCAGCTTCGATCTCGCTGGACGAAGCCACGCGGCTCACGCCGCCCCTTGGCTCTCTGTGTTGGTGTGCCAGTCCTTTGGGGAGCGGTCGTAGTGGGGATCGCTACGAAGCCGGCCAACCCGGGTTCGATTCCCGTTAGTGGCCTACATCGGTGACGAATATTTAAATCGGACATGGGTCTCCCCCTGGGTCGTATTGCCCTTTAATGAGCACCGTGCAGTGTGAACACATCAGCGTTGGGCAGATAAAAACGGCCGGAGCGTGGTGCTGGCCATCACCTCCCTCCCCCCACCCCCCTCGTGTGCCGTGTCGCCCTAAATGTTGCCCGCTAACTGCACTTGCCCCGACACTCTGTTGAAGGCTATATGGGGGATCTTTGTCTAAGTGTTCCCCTGTGCACGCGAGGGGCCGGGTTGTCGGGTCTCCGGGGGGTGCCTTGTGCTGGTGGCGGGGGCAGGGAGAGGTATTCAGGGGAGAGTTCACCTGCCTGGTTAAATAATTCAGCCGCGCATTAATCGCGTTTGCCGAGGGGGCCTGTGAGCTAAAAATAATCAACTTGACTACCCCGGGGGGGGGGGGGCGGGGTTGGAGGATGATGGCAGGAGTTTGTACTAAAATATCAGGCCACCTCCCCCCACTCCACCGCTCCCCCACCCACCCCACTTTCCTCCTCCTCTATCCTGCTCTCGACCGCAATAAACATTGATGCGACGCGGCATACGGGAGCCCGAGTCCCTGCCTCCACGTGCATAAAGGTGACGCATCTATAGCAAGCGCAATAGCTGATTTCACCCCCCCGCCCCCCGCCTCTTGACCCCTCCCCTATCCACCCTCCCCAACCTTTTTTATCAACTCGCACTCTCCCCCTCCCGCATGCCCGCCCCACCACCACCACCACCACCGATATCCCCATCGGCGAGATGAACATTAGCTTGCTCCCTGACCCTTAATTTGTGTCCGCGCAGGCTGAATATTATTAGAAATGTGTTTGTGCCCAAGTCACTAACCTCTTCCCACACCCGATCCCCTTGACGGGAGAGGGGGGGGGGTGGAATTTAATATGTAAATTAAACCCCGCTGACTCCCATTAGTCTTGTTTCCGTAAAAAGAATTCAATTTGACGAGGACATCACGAGCACTAATGAAAAAAGGCAGCGTGTGCATTTTGCGGTGATTTGCGAAGTTTGTAGCTCCCGAAGCAGATGATGCAATAAGGCGTTTTTTTTCAAGAAGTCATTAATATCCATCGACTTGGCAATTACTCCGCCGTGTTCATCTGTTAGTGCGTCGTGACTAGCAGCGCGATATCCCTGGCACGTCCGTAGGCCGCGCGACTGTTTTAGTTCAGCGGGGCCCTGGTGATGATGATCCCATTTGAAGCGAGCCCCCGAGTTTCGCGACAGCAGCGGTGAACACGTCCGTGACTCGCCACCGATGTCGCCCGTGGCCGGCACGCTTCCCCAGTGGTCGTGGAGACGCGGCCTCGGCGCGCAAAGCGACGCTCTCGGGACCAATGAACGCGTTTGAGAGTCTCGTGCAGAGCTTCACTGTGGCAGCCCGGCTATAAAATAGAAGAAGAAAATAGATACGAGAAGCAGATGGAAATTACGTCCTATCGATATTTATCGAGAATCTATTTATCTCTGTTACATATGTGTAAAATGTATTTCATCTTATTTGGGTCTTTCGGTAAAGTCACGTAGATAAGGTTTTTTCGGTAAAGTCACGTAGGTAAAAACATTAAAAAGTAAAATAAAATAAAAAATCACGACGTTTCGGAGGCAACACAAGCTTCCGTATTCAGGTGGTACCGTCACAGCCACGACAGCTGTATCAAGTAAATGAGAGATTGCAGGAGTTGCCACTGCGTTTATATAATGGTTGGAGAAGGTGGTGGGGCAAGGGCCGCATACTTTTTATTAATATGGTAAGGTGAGGCTTGAGACTAAGAATAGACTCCATAACAAAGGCTGAGCCTTTGTTATGGAGAGGTGCTGTTTGTGACTCAACCTGTAACAGGGAGACCACCACTAAACATGGTTAAACAGTAATGGTTGTCTGTCAAATAAAATTGGCAAATAAGTGTAGTTAAATCTTTTTTGCATGGTTAATCACATCTTTCCAATGATTACTCAGTTTGTAACCGTCATCACGGTTGAAATTATGTCTGTGTTTGTATATTTGTATGGCTTCGTGTACAAACCTTTGATGGTAGCCAGGAGGTTTGCAGAGAACCTTGGTCTCGGAAAATACAATTTCATGAGAGCCCACCGAGTTGTAGCAATGATCGGCAACGGCCGAAGAATCAATTCTGCCGTGTTTCAGATCTGACTTGTGCTCGCGGACACGATCAGAAACATGACGTTTCGTTTCTCCAATGTAGCAATCACCACAAATGCAACTCAATTTGTAGACTCCAGGATACTGTCCTTCACAGATGGAATCAAATCACGGATTTTATGCACTGTACTGAATCGGACTTGGATCTTATGTTTGTTTAGAATTTTGGAGATCTTTTTGGTCACGCCTGCTATGTATGGCAACTCCGACCAAAACTATCACGTTGCCATACATAGCAGGCGTGACCAAAAAGATCTCCAAAATTCTAAACAAACATAAGATCCAAGCCCGATTCAGTACAGTGCATAAAATCCGTGATTTGATTGCATCTGTGAAGGATGTCGTTCCTGACTTACAGTATCCTGGAGTCTACAAATTGAGTTGCATTTGTGGTGATTGCTACATTGGAGAAACGAAACGTCATGTTTCTGATCGTGTCCGCGAGCACAAGTCAGATCTGAAACACGGCAGAATTGATTCTTCGGCCGTTGCCGATCATTGCTACAACTCGGTGGGCTCTCATGAAATTGTATTTTCCGAGACCAAGGTTCTCTGCAAACCTCCTGGCTACCATCAAAGGTTTGTACACGAAGCCATACAAATATACAAACACAGACATAATTTCAACCGTGATGACGGTTACAAACTGAGTAATCATTGGAAAGATGTGATTAACCATGCAAAAAAGATTTAACTACACTTATTTGCCAATTTTATTTGACAGACAACCATTACTGTTTAACCATGTTTAGTGGTGGTCTCCCTGTTACAGGTTGAGTCACAAACAGCACCTCTCCATAACAAAGGCTCAGCCTTTGTTATGGAGTCTATTCTTAGTCTCAAGCCTCACCTTACCATATTAATAAAAAGTATGCGGCCCTTGCCCCACCACCTTCTCCAACCATTATATAAACGCAGTGGCAACTCCTGCAATCTCTCATTTACTTGATACAGCTGTCGTGGCTGTGACGGTACCACCTGAAGACGGAAGCTTGTGTTACCTCCGAAACGTCGTGATTTTTATTTTATTTTACTTTTTTATGTTTTTACCTACTTGACTTTACCGGAAAAAACCTAAGAATATGAATCATTGCAGTCACGAAAGCTTCAAATCTAGAATTCACGTAGATAAGTTCACAGAAAATAACAATAAAACTACGTTTCGATCGCAACACAAGCGGACGACCGCTTGTGTTGCGATCAAAACGTAGTTTTAATTTTTTGTTATTTTATTTGAACCTATTTAAGTAACTTTACCGAAAGAGCCAAATAAGATGAATTCCTGCAGTCACGAAAGCTTGAAGTCAAGATGTATATCATCATCCATCATCTATACAGTGCTGGATGACGACCTCCCAAACCAGTTGCCACTTTTCATGATCATCCGATGTAATAATCCACTCGCGCTTGCACATTAACTAATTTCATCGTTCCATCTCCTCAGTGGACAACCATCCATGGACCGAAGCAGAAATCGGCACAATCCAAGGTAAAAACAACTTTAGTAGGTAGCGATGTATGTCTACGACCAATACGAGTGAATTTACTTAATAATGCCAATAACCTCAAACGGTCGTCATACATTTCACTGATGTTGGACATATTAATGAATTGGAACCGATAACGTTATGCCACATCGAGTGACACCGACAAATGAGAAGCAATATCTGCTCTGTGCTCAGGAGATCAGCGCTGCAGCGTGTACACCATTCTCTGGCACGTATCGTGCCGGGTACTGCAAGATCCGACCGTGCCCGTTCAGTACTCGCCGAGATGCCGGTTGCCGAACGAATACATTAAAAGGTCGCACTCATTACACACAAAGTGCTTGCCGCAAATGAACCACGGATACCTCGCTCGTCTCCTCAAGGAGCATAAAGCGCCAAGCGAACTGCGGACATCCTCGCAGGGGAATTTTGGCTGGCCATCGAATAAAGTCGGTCACCGCATCGCGCACTTTCAGATGCGCTTCTGCGGCCGTCTGGAACGCTCTTGCTTGGAGCTATGCACTTTTAAATCATCTCGACTGAAAACTCATTTCTTTAGAACTGCTTTTGGTGTTTAGTTTGTTGTCCTTCCACCGCACCTCTGATTAGCGCGGTTGGCTACGTCCGATACGGAAGAAGGTAAACATACAACACACAAACAGCGACTCAAATCCTTCGGACGCATGTCTTGCCCCTGACCGCGTTTTGTTTGGATCCTTCCGCTGCCTCGGTGAGCGGACGCCGCCCTCTGGTGGAGCGACTCCGCACGGGGCCACGGGATCCAGGGAGTTGTGATGCTGCGTCTCCCCCCACCCCTCGCCGCTAGCAGCGGGCTGGTGAGAGGATGGTGCCGAGGTCACCTTGGGGCTCGCGATCGTGGTCAAGGTGAGGCGAGTGTCGTCTCCCTCCTGGCGCCACTGGCGGTGGCCGTGGCAGAGCGCGGCTGATGGGGAGCGGCGCTGGGTAGCAGGGCACGGGGCACGGGGCACGGGGCACGGCTGAACCGCACCCCCACCACTCACCGGGTGCCAGTGGATAGCACGCTTATTTATTTTAGTGCCAACATCATCATCTCTTGGCTGATGATTGTGTTTTTACTAATCGCTAGCAGCCCGCATGCCATTTGAACGTGACCGTCTGTACATGCCTCCTTCTCCAGACAGCAAGCAGGCAAAAACTGGTATCTGCAATCAGAATATTTATCCGATGAGCTATAAAATTATTTTTCACAGATGTCCAGTAAGGGCAGGTCAGACTATATCTAATATATCGTACTATATATTACTTTCTATATAATATAGTACGATAGTGTGCATACAGCCCTTTGTCAATCCACTGCTGGAGAGGAGCCCCCCCCCCCCAAGTTGTGTCGGTCACGGCGATCCTTTGACCATACTTCACCACGCCGGTCGATGCGGGTTGACGGAGTACATCACCAGAATGGATTCCGCTGCTCTCCCCGTTGCTGGCCGCACAGCCCGCTGCTGCTGCTGCTGCTGTACCTCGCCTTGAGCACGGTGCTCGCCAACAGCCAAACACTGTCCAGGCTCAGCACCACCTGCTTAGCTTCCCTAGCTCTGGGCGGAGATCGGGCGCGCGCTCCGGGTGATGTGGCGAGGCGGGATACACTCGGCCGGAAATAAGCCGCCTAATGACGATCACGCAACCACAGTGGGTCTCGTTTTAATTGGCAGCGATGTCATTGCACCACTTAGGGGTTGACGACGTGCGGGTGATTATGAGATGATGTTCATCAGGGCGCCGTAATTAATGGCGTTAGAGAACGTGAATATTGCGGTGAGCGCGCTGCGTCGTGTTCCCCGAGTTCGATTCCCTGCCACGACTTACATCAGCGGCGACTGGTATCTGAAGCGCTCCTGCGCCTCCACGTTCACCTAACGTGGTGAAGTATGGTCACGCAATCCCCGTTACCGACGCGGCGTGTGTGGGTGGGGGGGGCAGGCCTTTATACGGAGGGATGAGTTATATATTATTGACTGGCGCAATAACATTGAGCAGTGCAAAATAGTTTTAAATTTTTTTTCAATATCGGGCTTTTAAATAGGCTCGCATATATATATTTTCTGGTTTTAGACAGGTGCCCAAATTTCTCATTTCGCCGTCTCCCGGGACTGGAGTAATTTAAAGAGAGAAAGGCAGCGAGCCGATTCATAAAAGAAGCAAATGGTCTTTCTCTGCGGGGCGGTCGGCAGCCTACGGGGCGGAGCTGGCGTCCTCGAGGGCGCAGTGATACACGTGTCTGTGTGTCTGTCTGTGTCTGTCTGTGTGTCTGTCTGTGTGTCTGTGTGTGTGTCTGTGTGTGTGTCTGTGTGTGTGTGTCTGTCTGTGTGTGTGTCTGTCTGTGTGTGTGTCTGTCTGTGTGTCTGTGTGTCTGTGTGTCTGTATCTGCCTGTGTGTCTGCCTGTGTGTTTCTGTCTGTGTGTCTGTCTGTATCTGTATCTGCATGTGTGGGCCTGTGTGTCTGTGTGTCTGTCTGTATCTGCCTGTCTGTCTATGTGTCTGTCTGTCTGTGTGTGTCTGTGTGTTTCTGTCTGTCTGTATCTGCCTGCGTGGGCCTGTTTGTGTGTATCTGCCTGTCTATCTGTGTCTGTCTATCTGTGTCTGTCCGTGTGTGCCTGTCTGTCTATGCGGGCGTGGTGCTGGCCACCCCCTCGTGAAGCCGTTCCGGCCTTTATAGGTGCTCGCTAACAGCACTTGCCAGAACAGTCCATTCAGGTTATACGGGGGGTCTTTGTGTGAGTAGTCTGAGTGCAGTCTGTACGGAGGGCTGCTGTCTGACTTTTACTCCCTGTCAATCTCCCTGCATTCATTGGCCTGCAGCGGGCTGCGCGAAGTGACAGAGGGGGCTTGTACGTCTTTGTCTTGTGCATCACTTTCATCATGGGGCATTGCCAGCGTGATAGTGATAACGCTTCATGCGTTGAACGATAATACGAACGTTTACTTCGTATCTTCTTACATCGTAGGACGTGAATTGTATCTCAGAACGCCGCAGAATTTGTAACGCTCAGAATTCACAGGAAGGCGCGGAGGGAACCCGCAGACTAAACTAAACTTTTTTTATTTAACAGGTAAATCGCGCTGAGCTATTAGCTGTTTCAGTAGCGTACTGGCCACAAATGAGCGGCGTATCATTCGGCGTGTCATTTGTGGGAATTTATATCAGCCAAAGACTCTTAAGGCACGTGTCTAAATGTAGAGGGGGAAAAAACCGAAGGACCCGGAAAAAAACATCCCCGCGACTATGGGTAGAGAGACGCGCAGACTCCAAATACGCAGCAGGCGCTGTGGGGTCGGGATCGAACCCCCCACCCCCGGCCTCCTGTATCCCGAGCGCGCGCGCGCGCGAGAGATGACAACACCTCGCCACCGCGGGCGCTCCGGACAAGCGGAGAGAGAAGGCTGCCGGCGTCGACGAATCGCCGCCCACTCCGCGCGAGTCTCCCTGCGATCGGCGCGGGCGGGCGGCGTCTCTCCATCGCGGGGGGGGGGGGCGAGAGCTCCATCGCGGGGGGGGGGCGGGGGGCGAGAGCTCCATCGCGGGGGGGGGGGGGCGAGAGCTCCATCGCGGGGGGGGGGGGCGAGAGCTCCATCGCGGGGGGGGGGCGAGAGCTCCATCGCGGGGGGGGGGGCGAGAGCTCCATTGCGGGGGGGGGGGGCGAGAGCTCCATCGCGGGGGGGGGGGGGGCGAGAGCTCCATCGCGGGGGGGGGGGCGAGAGCTCCATCGCGGGGGGGGGAGGCGAGAGCCCCATCGCGGGGGGGGGGGGCGAGAGCCCCATCGCGGGGGGGGGGGGGCGAGAGCTCCATCACGCGTGGGATGCCGCCTCGCGGCCCTGCCGCACGGCACGCTCGCACTCCGCGGTCTCTTCGGGCAACAGTGACACGTGGGCTAGAGGAGGGGGAGCGGAGAGGGGAGTTAGGGGGAGCGCAGCGGGTGCGAGGGAGGGAGCTGGAGATGGAGGTGGGGGGGGTGGTGGGGTCAGTGGAATAACCCCCCACCCCACCGCAGAAAACATAATGGATTTGAAAGAGCAAACGGTAAAAACAGAAATGAGATCTGGCACTCAGTAGCTCTAGACACAGGCGGGTATTAAAATGGAATACTCGATGTTAGTTGTGAGGAGGGGCGGCGGGGGTGGGGGGAGGCGTCGTACGTGTGGGGGGTAGGGGGGAGGGGCAGTGGGGGGAGGTTTCGGCCAGCAGCGACATTAAATGTTCTCCATTCCGCGTGATGAGAGTTGGAAAATGCGCTACATATTTAATGCGGCTGATATTGCTCATAACCGGGCCTGGTAAATACCCGAGTGGGTCTCAGCTGCGTGCCGGCGATTTGAGCGGCTCAGGCAGGGACCCGGGAATTACAGAGATTGTGATGGGAGCGCTCTTCTCTCCTCCTCTTCACGAACACGACGAGAATAATTAAATAAATAAACACACGCACGTGCACGCGCACCAACAAACGACATCACGGAGACAAAGAGAAACAAACCCGATGTTAAAATATTCATTCCAACAAAGCCGTGCGCATCCTCATTGCTATTTCATCAGCTGCTGTCGTTTGCTTATTTATCACGGATCTCGCGGTGTTGGGGAGTTGTTTGGAGTTTGTTATCAGAAGTGGAACACATATTTTAGCAGCGCGATTAATTTATCCTGCCCGCCCGCGCTGCGATTTACGATGCAACGCGTCTCATGTCGTCTCAGCCTAAATATATGGAATGTCATTCTCGCAGAACGCTTGTAGGATGATTTTAAATTTCTGAATGCATGAGCTGATGAATGAATGAATAAGTTGTGGAAACGTGAAATGAATGACGCGAGTTCGTGAACTGATGAATGAATTAATGAGTGAGACGCGATGTGTATCGAATGAATGCATCACCTGAATTAATTACTTGAGTCATTGAGATAAGATCTATTAATATAACAAATGCATGAACTGAACTGATACAATCGTCGGTGAGACAATCTATTGAGTGAATGAATTCGTAAATCGATGAATGAATGAGACGCAAGCTATATTACATTTACGAATGAATGCATGAACTGATTGAATAAGTCACTGAGACACGAGGTATTTGAATTTACTCATTCGTGAAGTAAAAATTTGAATCCATTCGTTCATTAAATTTCATCATTTGAAACAAACTTGTTTCCTGCCACATTCACGAACTCAACGGATTAATGAATCAAATGAGACGCGAGAATGCGGTACAACCAGCTGAGCCGAGCGCTCAAACCCAGTTTCATCATCATCATCATCACCGTCGCACACACACGCAGGGGGCGGAGTCGACTCAGCCGCGTGTGCGCGCTCGGCGTGTATTTTTAAAGCAGCTTATGCAATCAGATGTGGCCTTGAGACGCCGACTTGAGTAATGTCCCTGCCGCAGGTAATAGGGACAGAAACCCCCGCAGGGTCAGAACGAGGGGAGGAGGGTGGTGGTGGGGTGGGGCGAAAAACCAACGCGCCCCGTTTTGCCAGTGACTCATTCTCTAAGACGGGCAAATTATTCCATTACCTCGCGCTCGGCCGATCCGAGGGGTCAGGGTAAACAGAATCTGATTGAGATATAGTGAGGACAAAGCCCCCCCCCCCTCTTGCTGCCTTAACTCTGAAATGTGAGCCTTGAATATTTAATGGTGACTTATAAATGAATACCTGGAAACAAATTTGAAATTAATGATGGATATGCATTACCGAGGTCATAGCACGCGCATTAAGCGAGATGCGTGATTAGGCAAACGAGACGTTAATGGGCTAGGCAGGGATCTCCGTGACGGTTTTTCGTGTGAAGCGGCCTGCGTCGGCGGCACGCGCACCTTGGCAGTGAGTGTCTGGCCGCGCGCGCGTGCGCGTGGCAGGGAGCGGTGGTGTGCGAGTTAGCGCGCTGCGCTACGAACCCGGCCAACCGAGTTCGACTCCCACTCACGGCCACCAAACGCCAATGGCGATCATCTAAACCGGTCCCGGACCTACGCTCGGTTAACTCGGCCTAAAATTGAGTAGCTGGTGCGGTGCGTGGACATCGCCACTAGGGAGACAAAGGCGGCTGGGCGTGGTGCTGGCCACCTACCCCCTCGTGTGCCGTTCTGGCCTTCATAGGTGCTCGCTAACAACACTTGCCCCAACAGTCTGTTAAGGCTACACGGGGGATCTTTGTCTTGTTGTGTCTTTGCCTAAAGGGGACACGCTGGACGAAGGGTCGCAGCTAATTAAGCCGTTGACGCGCTCTTTAATCCGTCAATTTGTTATCGTTCAGCCAAGGTGCTGGACCCCGAGTCGTAGATTAGAGAGCGGCTGTGAGAGGAGTAATCACATTCATGTCATTTGTTTATCCACCGAGTCTCAAGACTCATTTGCGGGAGCGTCCTGCGCTGAATTTGTTCGGTCATTTTTCTGATAATTATCAAAATAACAGTTATTGAATTTTCACAGGAGAGCCTGACTGAGTCTAAAACGTATTTTTTCATGAGTGCCCTGCTACAGTGAAACGTTTTGGCCAATTTAGGATCGACTCGTTTCAGCGCCCTGTGGATGGAACCGTGGAGAGATGTAGTAAAACAAAGTGTCCTGCCCGACTGCTGCCCACAAACATAGAACACGTGTCTCGCGGGTGGTGGTCGCCCATCCAAGCACTGGCCAAGCTCGCCCCTGCTTAGCTTCAACAATGTGGCGAGATCGGGCGCGTTCTGTGGGGGATTAACAAACTCAGTATGTGAGCTGTCGTGGAGCAAGCCGACTCTGCATAGGTTCCGACCTTGTGGGTCTCATCAGTAGTCATGTCGGTTAAACAAATGTCTTCGTCACCAACATTTCCAAAGCAGGAATAAAACCTGAATCCTTATGTATTTACATATGAAGACACTGGACGGAGGTCTGCTTACATTTCCATTTATGCTAATACCCCCCCCCCCGCCACCGCCACCCTGCCACCTCGGAGCTGAAGATGTGAGATGAATCTGCTCCTGTAATTGTAAACACAGCCTGCTGGTAAATATTCACGCGCGCCGACTGCAATCGATACCACGCGGTGAGCGACCTCGTGTCGTGCCTCTCCCTCTCATCGTCAGCGTCTCCCTGAGACCGGGGTTTGCATAACTAATTGGCCGCCTGTGACCAATTCACCCGGGATATGCACCCCATCCGAACTCTTCCGGTCTCGCATTGAGCTTCAGTGGAGGCGACACAGCGTGCACGCCACGATGTCAGAGGCGACTGTGCTACGTGGTAGCCAGCAGGGGGTAAAAGTGGGTTGGATGGTTGGGTGGGTTCCGTGAAAGGTTGGGTTGGTGGGTATTTGGGTGGGGGAGGTATTGGGTGGATGGTTGGGTAGTTGGGTGGGTGGATGGGTAGTTGGGTGGGTGAGTGGGTAATTTGTTGGGTGGATAATTGGGTGGGTGGATGGGTGGATGAGTGGATGGGTGGGTGGATGGGTGGGTGGATTTGTGGATGGATGGATGGATGGGTGGATTGGTGGATGGATGGGTGGATGGATGGGTGGATGGATGGGTGGATGGATGGGTGGATGGATGGGTGGATGGATGGGTGGATGGATGGGTTGGTGAATGGGTAGGTGGGTGAATGGGTAGGTGGGTGGATGGGTGGGTGGGTGAATGGGTGGGTGTATGGATGGGTAGTTGGGTGGTTGGGTGGATAATGTGGTGGTTGGGTGGGTGGGTGAATGGGTGGGTGTATGGATGGGTAGTTGGGTGGTTGGGTGGATAATGTGGTGGTTGGGTGGGTGGATGGGTAGGTGGGTGGATGGGTGGGTGGGTGGGTGGATGGATGGGTGGATGGGTGGGTGGATGAATGGATGGGTGGATGGATGGGTGGATGGATAGTTGGGTAGTTGGGCGAGTGGGTGGGTTCTCGTTGGGGGGATTTTGAAAGCGACGTGAGACCGGATGTGGTGTGCAGGGCCTGTGTGTGAATTGTTTGTGCGATCAGAGTGCGAGCCCCTCCTGAACAATTTGTCATGGGGCTAAGTGAGATGAGAGGGGACATCTGCGATGATTTCTGCTGTTACTTTGTGACGGACTACAAAGTACCCAGCCGACCTGGGTTCGATTTCCGGCGATGGCGCACTTCAGTGGCGAGTGATATCTGATCCAGTTCTTGGGTCTCCATGTGACATGTCGTTAAACGACACCCACGACTGAACCTGTGTTAGGAAGGCCATCATCCAGCAGTGGTTTGACAAAGAGCTGTAATAAGAGCTACAATTGTCGCACTACATTGTACACGTACGTGTATCATGTAAAGCACACTGTCAATCCACTGCTGGATGAAGGTCTGTCCATTCCGTGTCGGTCGTGAGCGTTGTTTGACCATACTTCACGCTGGTCAATGCGCGTTAGTGAATAGCGGGGCAGGACAGGTTAACGTTTTTGTATACACACACTATATGCACAATATATAGACACACAATATATATACAATATATATACACACACAATATCACTCGCCACTGATGTTAGCCAGAGCCAGGAAACAAACTCGGGAGGCGGGTTCCACAGGCCAGTGCGTCATTTGTGTGTTGGGACAATCGTGTGATCAGAGATGAGTCGAGTGCCCTACGCATCTCGTCAGTCTTGTTTTCACAAACATTTCGTGAATAATATCAACATCATCATCATCATTAATATTTTTTATTCTGGGATGATGCATCACCAATATTTTTACTAACCGTGAATCGCATGCATTCCATTTATACCGTAAGTCAACATGCTGGGAACGGATTTCAAAGGAATGTAATGTTTCACGTGACATTCTTTCACATGACATGTAATGTTTCACGCGACATTCAAAGGAATGTCGCGATGTTTCACGTTGTGATCTGGCAGCCAGATTTACATTGATGATGCCACGGTGGCGAGATGTTAACTCTAGATTTGAAGCTTTCGTGACTGCAATGATTCATACTCTAAGGTTTTTTCGGTAAAGTCAAGTATGGAAAAATAAATAATAAAAATAATAGAATAATAATAAAAATACAAAAATTATTTTTATTTCTATTATTTCTATTATTTTTATTTGTATTATTTATTTTTACCTACGTGACTTTATCGAAAAAACCTAAGAGTATGAGATGTTAACTGTTTCACCTGGTATACAGGAGGTCGTGGATTCAATCCCGACCCTAACGCCTGTACATTTGGAGTTTGCGTGTCTCTCTCCCCGTGGTCGGGTGGACTCTTTTCCGGTCTGTCCCTCCACATGTAGAATCAACGTCGCGCGTTTCGAGTATTTGACTGCTCGAAATGTTCACGTGACTGGCCACTTCGTCGAGCTCAGTGAACCTTAACTGGTAAAATTAAAAAAAATAGTTCCAATAGATTTAAATCACAGCCCTCGCGCGTCACACCTGACTCAGTGGCATTCCGCGCCAGGAATCTGCACCCAGAAACCGAAGCGACGACAGCAGCAGCAGCAACAACAACAGCAATGGCAACAACAACAATGGAATCGGCAGTTGGCCTCAGGTGTCGCATTCCACCATAGAGCAGCCCCCCCACACCAAGCACGCAAATAATTCCTCCGCTAAATATAGTTTTGCCGTCAGTAACAGGTTTCTTTGGGTTCGATCGCGTACATATAAATGCGTCTGTCGTTAAACCCACCGCCATCCGACACAGCCAATTCGTAAGGTGTGTCAGGTAAACAGAACGTGCCAATTCGTTACTCGTACAGCACACCGGTGTGTTGGAGAGTAAACCCACGACACTTACAATAGTGTCCCGTGCCGCAAACGGAAGACTCACCGCGAACGTGTGCCCGGTGTCAATTATTACTGTTCTACCGAGTGACCTGCGGTTTATTTTTATTTTTGAATTTTGCCAACGCGCTCTTGGACCGTGACGCCGGGAACACACCGGCGCGTGCTCTTGTGATGACGTCACGGGGACGCTGACCATTCCACTGCAATGGTCACGTGGCGCGTTCCGGTCAATGGGCCGCGCAGTATTAATCAGGGCGGCCGCTCGACAACATGAACGCAATAACCCGCCCCCCCCCCCAAACGTTTGCTTTAATATACAGGGAGACAACGTAATGTGTAGAATACTGTAACTGTGGACTGATAATGAGATGGCTGATAAAGACTTGTCTTGCGATATGTTAAAGTGCACATGGATTGACCCGAGTCGATGTCTCGATCTCGGAAGCTAAGCGTGTCCTAGCCTGGACCGTACTTGCATGGGTGGCCATTGCAAGGCTTGCGGGGCTACGAGGCCGCACCATCCATTGTTGTACTGTATGTCTATGCCCTCCGAACTACACTCCCCGCACTCACCAGCGTGGTGAAGTATCGTCAAATAATCCCCACGACTCGCACTGCGTCATGGGGATATGTTTATCCAGCAACGGATTGACAAAAGGGCTGCACATGTACGGAGCCGGAAGATCATTACGTTCTATTGTTTATTATAATTATACTTGTTGATGCAGAAGAGCCTCTGTGTATGTATGTTGAACTTTTTTCGCACCGTACGTAGCCAGCCGTGCCAATCGCAGGTGATTGCTATGCGTGTTCCAATTGACCAATTTGCGGGCAAAGTTGTCAAATGTGGCAACTCTGTGCCGGGGCACCGACACGCAGTCGCTTTCTCTTGCGCACAACGCCACGGAGTCTTTAACCTCCAGTTGCGAAGCA
This sequence comes from Lampetra fluviatilis, assembly GCF_964198595.1. NCBI lineage: Eukaryota > Metazoa > Chordata > Hyperoartia > Petromyzontiformes > Petromyzontidae > Lampetra > Lampetra fluviatilis. Next base: position 1,609,598 of record NC_136286.1, on the reverse strand, counting down.
GACGGGGCGCCGTGTGAATCCGGGCTGCCGCTGGAGTCGCGCCGTCCACCTGTGCGACAGCTCGCAGCGCACGCGCTACCCTCGAGGCCATGCCCCGCGAACGGGTGGCGCTGGGGAGTTGCAAAGGACAGGGCCGTTCACGCGACAATGCTCTCCCAAAATGTCCCATCACACGTCGGTGCACATTTTTAAGTGCGGGGCGGGGCGAGGGCGGAATTGTTGAGGATAAAGCGTCTTGTTTGCGTACAGGGCAGGCTGGGGTGCCGAGCCAGCCACGCGCGTGTGTGCGTTTGTGGATTTCTCTGTGACGACGCCTTCCGTTGTACGTCTCAGTCTGCCCACCTCGCCGTGATCAGCCGTGCACATCTCGTTCGACTGGTTCTACCGGTCTACATGGCCTCCGTACGTGCACGTTGCTCATAACGCATATCCAAAATTCCGCTTCCCCAATCGCACACACTGATTACGCACACACATATATTGCGGATATACACATACATAGATTACACACAAACATGCAGGGGCTTACCCACAGCGCCTGCCCTGCTTATTCGCCGTTCTCATCGTAGGGGGGGGGGGAGCAGTTAAAAGACCCGAACGCCCGCTGCCTTGTACCGAGTTTATTCGCCAAAGAGTTTTTGGGTTCAACAGCTGCGTCGCGGCGTGAGTCTCCCGAGAAACGTGCAACAAAGCGCGCGGAGGGTGGGTGGGGAGCCTCGCTGAGGTTTCTGAACAGGTACGATTGCGTAAGCATCACTCGGAGCGAGTCTAAAGTTTGAAACGGTGTATTCGTGAGCCTACGCGGAGGCATGGTGTTAGAACTGCCATCGGATTGTGTTGTTGGTGTGCGGATGGGATGGGGTGCGTGGCGAGAGTGCGTGCCGAGCGTTTTTATCGTGGAAATTTTGAAAAAACGTGGAGCCCTTTGCTCATAGAATTATATAATTCAATATGGAACCATATTGAATTATATAATTCAAGACGCTTAACAGCAGCTTTCTTCGCTAATTATCAGAGGTGGGGGAGGGGTCACTTTCGCCGATGAGACATCATCAGTGCGAGAGCCGCCACATATTTGAAAGCATTGGAGTTTGGCAGCAACACGACGATGACGATGATGATGGGGGGTGTTTTCACGTGTTGTTTTCACGTGTTGTGTATCGCCGGGATCCACACATCAGGGCCCCACACTCTTGGCCACCAGGAGCCGCCAGTAGTCCGCGGGGCTTGCAATGAAGAACCACTGCGTCACAGAAACCGTCGGTAGGCACGTTTACTTTGTAGACATGGCCTTAGGAAGAAGTCCTACACCTGGGATTGAACTGGGGTAGGGGGTAGCGCTGAACGATTAATCGATTTCAAATAACAATCGCAATTTGAAACAATGCGATTAGCAAATCTCAAAGGCTGCGATTTTTGCGATTTGAAGAGTCCTATTATTGGAATTGTTGTGTTTTTTATTGTTATAACTTTATTTATTTAACTTAACAATTGTTCTATGTTTGATTGTTCTATTTCAATTAATACATTTTAATAGATACATGTTGGAATTAATGTCTTTTAAGTTCTCACCATTACATTAGAATATCTAGAGCAGTTCATATTTTGATGGTATCATGTGCTAATGCCCCATCACATGTTTTAAATCTATTACACAGTGAATATTGAACTGAAGCTTGGCGTCAAAAACATGAAATCGAACATCAAATCGCAATATCTGTCAGAAAAATCGCAATGAGATATTTCCCCCAAATCGTTCAGCCGAAGAGGGAGACCACAGGGGGGGGGGGGGGGTATGGGGTCCAGACCACGGGGGGTAATTCTCGTTCCACACTTCACCGCGCTGGTCGCTGCGGGTTCGTGAAGTGGAGAGACGCACTGGACAAGGCCGGGAATCGAACTCGGGTGGCGCCAGGTATACGTCGCAGTGCCTAACCACTGCACCACCATTCCGCCAGAAACCAATGAATATATTTCGAAGCATCGGTGATGTAAATTATTCTACTCGCGTGCAGAAAAATCCGGTTATGAATAATTGCGAAATAAACTATTTCGCATGCACAGTCCCTGGAGCTGGAACTTGCCACGTGTAAGGACGCATTCAGTGACACACATTCGTCAGCAGATATGTAAATGCGGGACCGTGTCTGGTTTCACTTGACTCGTAGTCAAAATCCAAGGTTGCCCTTATCACTCTCAAGGCTCCGTGTTCTCGTACAGATGAAACTAATTACATTTTTATTGATCCACACTTCCATTAATTTACGTTCACACTCAAGAGTTCAACAGCCAATCGCCAGGCGCATTGAACACCTTAAAATAATATTTAGTTTTATGATTATTAACAATTGTTTTCTTACACATCATTTGTTGTTTTCAATGTGAGCGTTAAAATGCTAAGGGCTTCTCCATGCCGTGGACTGTGCGAGGGGGGCGGGTGAACGGGGGAGAGGGGAAGTGGGGGGGTAGAGGGAGGGCGGGACGTTGTTGCCCCCTCCTCCCAATGCCCACGTCGCTCATCCACGCACCGTCGGCGCTCGCCGTACCGGGCGCACGTGACGGATGGAACATTCCAGGCGGGGCCTTTTAAACAAGCCGACTGGGAGAGCTCTTAGCAGAGGGTTGTTATGCGTAGCCGTGTGTGTGTGAGATTGTAAAAGCTGTATCAGGGTAAATATTAGCTAGTTTTAGAATAGTTTGAGCAGCCCGGCAATAGCCGCTCAGCCTTCAGCTGGTGTCGTAAAGTCTTGTTTGCCCATCCTTCCCGTGGTATGATGCATTGTCGCTGTTCCAGTCGTATTCAATAATCAATTACATTTTAGATTTTTTTTACCATTTCGTTTGTCTTCATGACAACAAGTTGGGGGTATATGTACACCGATGGCATTCCACTGCTGGGTGAGTGCTTTTGTGCTCTGAACCGGGCTGCCTGAGTTCAATTCTCGGCCACGGATCTCGCCGGTGGCGAGTGATGTCTGAACCGGTCGTGGGCTGCGTGATAAGAAATGCAAACTGGGTGCTTATTTCAAAGGTAACGACATCTGCCTGGGAGATAACATCTGTGCGGTAACGGGGAGATGCATTGCGGCTTTTGCAACTCGTGGAGCAGATAACGTGAATAATGATCATTCAAGCGGGGATGGGGTCTGTCCTCCTAGAACGCTGCGTGTTTTCATTTCGCGAATTGGAAATAACGCGATTTAATGTATTTAGGGAAAACACTTAAAATTTCTATAAAACGCGGATGCGAAATGGATATAACGCGATTGAGTGAACAGAACTACATCGCGCGAGGACGAATAAGCGGCTGTACGGCTGCCTCGGTGCAGCATCGCACAAGGCGTTGGGATGCTACTGGATGCTCCTCGATGCTACCCACGCGCCTCGGTCCTTTACAGCTTGCATACGCATCTCACGTGGTATGGTGACTGTGCTTCACCCTAATATTATATTATTTTTGTATAACTAAATTTTTCCATAACGCGCTGTTCTTCAGGAACGTAACTACTACCGCGTTCTAGGAGAACAGACTGTACGAGCAAGCACCATACATTTGGCACACATTGTCTCCTAGGTTGGCTAAGAGAACAAAAACTTGAGCCACCTGAAAATAACAGATGAGCACCAATGATATTGAGGTGGCTGAAGTTGTTTTTTACGAGAAGACAAGCCATTGTGAACAACTCTAGCAAGCGTCATGCGTGTATCACAATTAAAACTATTCCTGTGAGAGAGAAACATGCACTTATCTACTGCACTCAACTCATCCACAGGGCAACACCAACTCTGAAACGATAAACGTCTCTGCTAAGTGGATTCTCTTCATTAAAAGCCGCGCACGGACGCACTTGGGAGCGCCGCAGACCGTTTGAATAACAAGTCTGCGCGATATATTCAAAACTATTACTGTACAGGACATGTAAATGGCTTTCTTGTTGTGCCCTCTGTTCGCTGTGGAGGCACCGCACCTCTGCACCCCCTGCTTTATTGCTCGCGAACGCACGCGCGCATTCGGATCAAGTCGCCTCGCCCATTAACTGCCACTAAAACATTGGCAAACAGCTGTGAAGTTAGCATGGGCGCGTGGTAATGTAGCCAATGGTTCACCAATGTCATTACCAGACGACTCAACCGCAGCTACAAACGAGATCGCCGCGTCGGCACCCATTCGCCGAGACCTCCCCTGAATACCACCCCACGACTCGATCGACGAACGCTCCCTCTCATCTCACTCCCTCTCATCTCACTCCCTCTCATCTCACTCCCTCTTGCAGCACAACACTATTCCATGCTCTCTCCTCGATGTATGTTGAACTACTTTCGCACCGTACGTAGCCAATCGTGCTGATCGGATGTACGGGGAAGGACAACAACAGTTCCCTTCCTCTCTCACCTCACCTCCACTCCACCTCATGCACTCGCTACCTCCCCCTCTCATCCCACGCCACTCCTCCTCCACGCGGTGTCCGCTCCAGCACCCAAGGCGTTCTAGGCTCCCAGTGGACCTTCGCTCAGTCGGGGGTGTCGCTCCTTCTCCTCTGTTGCCACCCCGAATCCGGGACTCCTTCCCACCGCCAGACATCCTTGACGTCAACCCCCTTGCCTCTTTCTCAAATCCACATTCAGGGACTTCTGTTTCTCCTCTGCCTACGACTGAACTTCCTCCCCCTGAGTGGTAATCTATTATTATAGAATATATAAAAATAAGAAAATAATTATAAATATGCCCCCTTGTTTCACTGTTATCGCGACATCCCACTGTTTCTGTGCCGAGTCTTGAAATGCGGTTACATTTAGACGCTGCGTGAATCCACAATTTTATTAAATTGGGGTTGTGGTGGTGGTGGTGATTTTCCGAGACGAATGTAGAGGAAAGGAAACTTGAGCTGAGTGTGAAAATGAATTGTACCCATTAAAAATGAGACGTGAGACGGTAGGCGGGGAGGTGGTGAAGCGCCTTGGACAAACAGGCGTGATTTTTTTGAAGTGGCCTTTTGTTCCTCTCACGGGTCTAGAGGAATAATTTAAAAACTCAAGTTGACGGCTGCATTCATTAAGCTGTGTGTAAGCGACCGGGGGGGGGGGCGCGTGGTAACAACCGCGAGAAGACCCGGCAGCTCTCGTTTCACGCAGCTCTGCTGCGTTAATGACTCCACAGATGAAACTGGTGCGGGAGTTTTGTCGGCATAGACAAGTACTGCTGTAAAACTGAACTAAACAATTTTTTGAATTAAACTATTTTTTTTACCAGGTAATGCTCTTTTAGAGAAGCGACATGGCCTCAAATGAAATCTCAGCGAAGTGGCTTATCGCGTGGAAATGTATCCTCTAAACGCATGTTGATTCTAAATGTGGAGAAAAAGAATGCATGCAACTACGGGGAGAACACGCAAACTCCAAATAAACAGGGGTCAGGGTCGGTCTCGAACCCACAACCTCCTCTATACCAGGCGAGGTAGTTAACATCTTTCGACCGTGGCGCTCTGTTGGCTGCTAGGCGAATGGGCTCACGTGTTGTTCTTCATCACTGTTGTTTTACACGGAGAAACCGATGCTGGTACGATCGTTACGTTTAAACCCGACGGGTTTGTGCTGTTTTTATTGAAACATTGCAATTAAAACACTCTGAGTAACACACAGACGCGGAGGTTCCTCCCTCAATTCCCGGACGCCGCAGTCGCGATATGTTAACTATTTAGTAGCGAGCTGTTAACTACATCGCCTGGTATACAGGAGGTCGTAGCTTCGATCCCGACCATGACGCCTGTATATTGGAGTTTGCATGTTCTCCCCGTGGTCGTGTGGATTTCCTCCAGGTCCTCCGGGTTTTCCGACCACATTTCAGAAACACGCGTTTAGAGTATTTGGCTCCTGCTATAAGTGTCCACGTGATGATGATAAGCCACTTGGTTGAGCTATCATTTGTGGCCAGGTCGCTTCTGAAAAAGAGCTACGTAGCTCAGTTAGGTCTTACCTGGTGTAAAAAAAAAATTCGTTTATAACAAAAAGTGTAATTTAGTTGATTTACCAAAAATAGTGTTCAGCATTCCAAATAGGGTAGCTTTCATTCAGCAGTGTTGGCAGAAGGATCACCATCATCAGTCGCGCTCAACCACTGAAGACCCCCCCCCCCGCCAGCCAACGTGGGAAGTGCACGCGAGATTATTTCCATCGCTCCGTCTCCCTGGTGGACTAAAAAAAATCAACCCCTGGCCACGTTCCGTCCCTCGGCTGCGACTCCGTCGCTTTGCGTCACCGTCGCCGCGGTTTCTCTTTCGCCACGTAACGGGACTGTAAATGATAATATTGTATTGTTGTTGTTGTCAACTCGTTGAGATATTATAAAGAATGTGTTCAATCACGGGGTAAAGAGGGGAATTAAATGGAGAAAGGCGGTGGGGGGGGGGATGAGGGCATCAATTGCCGGACATTCTCAGCCTTAATAGTGTTTTTGGGTTAGATCGCGTAAATATGTAAATGTGTCGTTAAAACCCGCCACCACCCGACACAGCCAACTAGTAAGGGTTGTCACGTAAACGGAACGTGCCAATTCGTCACTAGTACAGCACTAGTGTAGTGTGTAGTGTATAGTGTAGAGTATCGTGTATAATGTAGTGTATAGTGTAGTATACTAGTACAGCACACCGGTGTGTTGGAGAGCCAAGCCACAACATTTACAATCCGAGTACGACGTTTCGCCAGTAATTACAACCAGCTTCATCAGGCGACAGCCAGATTTGTGGAGAAGTCTAACTGTTTCGTTCCTTTTGTATGCGTCGATGTGGTGACCACGCATTCTCAGCCTGTTGCAGTCATTATGTGGGTGTATTTTGACGTCGGTGTTTGTTTTGTTATTCAAATATTCCGCCTGGAAATCTCTTGGGATGGAGCATCTGCTTTGCAGTGGTGTCCAGGGCGTTCATTGTCACACGCCTGGCAAACGCGTAATGACACGTATACAACACACATGTTTAGTCTGTGACTTGTACTTTATCGAAAGGGACAGCCCGTATCAATAGGGATCTTGGGGAGGGAGCGTTGTGTGGTTTGTAGTTTCAGAGAAACAGCTGCGAGGTGGGAAGCGCGCTTATCGCTGCCTTCCGACACGCCGTGCCTGTAACGAGTACAATAAACGTGAATCAGCAATACTGCAGCAGCAGCAGCAGCAGGCGGTGTGTTTCCTCACCCCCCCCACCACCCGTTACCTAAGGGACACAGTCACCTATGCTGTTACTGCCTCGCAAAAAAAAACTGATTGGCGACGTTTCCGGAAATGGCCCTTGTATATAAACGATGGGCACCCATTGCCGCACTTGTTGACAGTGATGCCCAAGCGCTGGCAGTGGCGAGTGAGCGAGGGAGGGGAGATGGAACTGGCCACGCGGCGGCGGTGGCGGTGGGGGTCACTCGGATAGAGCCCCCCGCTGACCAATGCGGCCGCTGGGACGCGTGGGTGTGGGCGCTTGACTCCTGAGCCACGTGGGACTGGCACCGCCACTGAGCCCAGGCGAGAGGGGTGGAGGGGCGGGATTGCTGGGATTAGCCACACCGTGTCCCCGCAGCGACATCGACATCACCGTCCAGCCAGCAGCCACCACGAGCGGTGGGTGTCTCTGTTGGGATCGCACGTGTGTGTGCGTTGCACGTGTGTGTGTGTGTACGTTGAACTTTCTTTCGCACCGCACGTGGCCAACCGTGCTTGCTAATCGGATATGCGGCGACCTAACAATGTTGCCACGACGTGGAGTCGGCGTTACACACTCACGTTTGCTCGTGTTGTGACGGCGCAAAGCTCACCCACGGCTGATAATTATTAACTTGCTGTTTAAATCATCCGCTAAAATTGCAAGCGGGCGTTTCTCGTGTGCGGCACACCACCATCACCATCATCTCTCACGTGCTTGACCTTCCCCCCCCCCCCGCACTGGAACCGTCGCTACGGCTGTAGCCAGGGCGAGGCGGGGGGGGGCCCACAGGGATTGGCACTGGAGGCGGCTGCTGCCGCTGCCGCGTTGCTGCTGCGGCTGCTGTGGAAGGGATGATGTGGCTGTTGTTGTGAGGCGGCGAGCAGGGTGGCCAAACGGCTCTGGGCGTGTTGACTAAGGAGACCACGCTCGGGCCGGACGCGGCTTCAGGCGTGCGTGTGAGTGAGTGAGTGCACGCCGCGTGTGTGTGAGAGAGAGAGAGCCGCCTTCGCTCTGTTGAGAAACCCAGCAGGTACAAGGCCTGGTGAGTGAGGTACAGTGGAGCAAGGTCACACACCCGCTCACATACACACCGACTCACATACACACACCCGCTCACATACACACACCGACTCGCATACACACACCAACTCGCATACACACACCGACTTGCATACACACACTGACTCGCATACATATACAGATCGCTCATATATACACACCCGCTCACATATACACTGACTCACACACATACACACTCGTTCACATACACACACGTTCCCGTACATACACACATACTTGCTCACATACTCATACTCGCATACACAAACACACACTCATACTTTGCTCACTCGTTCACCCCTCGCTCATGTACCCACCCCTCGCTTCCATGCAACTAAATGGAATCACTGTCTGTACTTTATATTATTTATTTTGCTTTCCTTAATTTGGATGACCCAGGTTACTCTTGCAGATGAGACTCCCATATTGGGCTCCGAGTTATCAACCGGTAAAACAAAATCAATTTGAACTTCATCAACCTGAACACATACCAATCTTCACACACACGCGTGCACACACACACACACAGATCCCCCGTGTAGCCTTCACAGACTGTTGGGGCAAGTGCTGTTAGCGAGCACCTACGAAGACCGGCATGGCATACGAGGGGGTGGGTGGCCAGCACCACGCCCGTACATGCACACCCTACACACGCACACCTACACACGCACACCTACAAACGTACACCTACAAACGCATGCCCTCACCACTGTTAAATTATCCAGAATATGTTTTAGCCGCAATTTCCCCGCTCCCCATACCACGCACCAATATTATCATGTCAATCAGTGATTTAATATACACACATACACACACACCCGTGTGTATGTGTGTATATATAGCCGGGTGCTGGTGGAGGTATCGCGCTTGGCCTGTAATCCAGTACTGTGGAGGCAGCAGAGAGAGAGTTGGTGGATCACCGCACACAAGTGCTGTGGAACTCCATTCCCGTGGACGCCGAGGAAGTGCCACATACCGTGGCACGCCAGGAGATGGCGGTAGAGCAGGTGAACTCATCTACATCTGTTTCCATCCGTACGGGGATAATGAGTCGCTCCCTCGCACGACGCGCGTGGGTTTTCTCCGCGTGTCTCCGGTTTCCTCCCACGTGTAGTCTCGTTAATTGGCTGTAAACATCCTGAAGTAACAACAACAACAAAACGAATGTGACCACGACCCTCCTGAGGCAGGAGTCCTGCATCTTGGCGTGGCTCTCCTGGATAAATAAGTTAAATTATTCATATGATGGGTAACTACCATTGCTGTGTTATGCTCGGCGCACTGCGGCCTCTGGTAACGTTACGGTGACGCATCTCTGTGCGTCTCCATCCAAGCCAATCTCGTGTCGCTCGGCGCCGTCCCGGTCACCTTTTGACCTCTTTGCGGGCAGCATGCCAGCAGAGCAGCCATCGTCACGCTCCGTGATTTTTGCTCACTCACAGTTTTCGTCGACTAAATTAATGAATAAAGACACCGCGTCGAATTATTTCGTCACAATTCCCTATGGCCACGATTCTCCGCTCGCTCGCACACACAAAGGCAATGTTCCCCCGTATAGCCTCAACAAACGTTTGGGGCAAGTGCTGTGAGCAAGCAGCACCTATGAAGGCCGGCACGGCACACGAGGGGGTGGGTGGCCAGCACCACGCCCGGCCGCCTTTGTCTCCCTCGTGGCGATGTTTACACATTGCACCAGGTACTCATTTAAGGCTGAGTCGACCTAGGCGAGGCCCAGGACCGGTTCAGATCATCGTCATTGGTGTTGACCGTGAGTGGGAATCGAACTTGGGTCGCCAGGTTCGTAGTGCAGCGCACTAACCAGGACACCTCCACTCCCCACACACACACACACACACCTTCGAACGCTCACAACAACAACAATCGCCATTCGCCACTAAGTGGCGGTGACGTCACCACGACGCTTGTGCCAGGCTATGTGCACGTTGAGGCCACGTGAAGTGTCGAACGCCTGCACACACACGCACACACTGGCTAGGTGGCTCGCCGGGGCACATGAGATGCGTCGCATGATTGTAAATCAACTGTTAATCAGTTCACTTGGGTGTGCGCACCCTGATGGGAATTAATTCCGAGCCTGATATCGATATTCGCAGGACACTTCTTGGGGTTGCTGAGATTGGTTGAATTTGCGCCTGCAAGTTTGCAATGCTAAGAGCAGAAAAAAAAATCGATGCACTGTATTATATTATTTTGCTTGCGCTGAGCCAAAGTTGCTCAGATTATGCCCTTGCCCACAAGACACGTGTGGTTTTATGGGATGTGTAGAATACACCTTGGCTATTGTTGTTGTCGAGGTGATGATATGGGGCCAAGGCGTGCACGGTGGCCTGCCGATTGGCGTTGTTCGCTCACTCGCCAGGACGCGTTGAGTTCAGAGTCAAACGACGGACGTCGCTGATCACGAGCACCACTCGGCCGTTCTAAACTAAACCTTAATTTTTATTTTTTATTTTACCAAGTAAGACTGAGCTCTATAACTAATTTTCAGAAGCAACCAGGCCACAAGTGATGAAAGTTCAACGAAGTGGCTCATCGTGTGAAAATTTATAGCAGCTGAATACTCTAAACGCACGTTTCTAAATGCGGAGGGGAAAACCGGAGGCTCCGGCGAAAAGTCCACGAGACCGTGGGGAGAGAGACACGCAAACCCCAAATATACAGGCGTCAAATTTGGGATCGAACCCACGTGCCCCTGTATACCAGGCGAGGTAGTTAACATCTCGCCACCGTGGCGACTCCCTCCCCCCCCCCCATTCATCCTGCTGCAGCCACCGTTGGCCCAAGCTGCCATCGTGCCGAGCTTACCAACGTAGCCGCTTCCCCAATACAACTCAGGTCGTTTTACACGCTGCACGCGTCTGATGATTGTTAAGGCACGTCGCACGTGGCGTGGCAGAGCGCGCCGCCTCGCGTTAATTCGCGCTTCGCCAACGTCGCTTGGCACGTGTTTGGCGACCATCTGGGGCGTGCGGCAGCGTGCTCCCGACCCCGTTTGCGTTTGTTTGGGGGCGGAAGTGAATGGTAAACTGCGAGAGATGTTACGTCGTTGGCCCCGTGAGGAATTTGGAGAATTATAATATTCGTCATTGATCGCCCCCACCCACCCCGCTCCACCACCTCTCTTGCTCATCACGTGGTTGTTTTATTTTGGGCGGCAGCGCCTCCCCTGCTTGGGGTCATGTTTGATGACGCAGCGGATAGCCTCGTCGAGCTTACAATGACACAGCCTCCTTCGCCTGCCTGGACTGCGCCGTCACTGCCAGCTGACATAAACTGTCTCGGACACTGTCCAAGACTTTGATTCTCTGTGCCAGTGGGCTCCGACTGGTTCCTCCACTCCTCCTCCTCGTGTCTCCCTCTACCAATCTTCCTCCCCCCTCTACTGCTTGTATCTCCATTCACTCCCTGCTCTCTCCCCTCATCCTCCTCCTCGCCCCCCTCTCCGCCTCCTCCGTCCCCCCATCTGCCCGTCATGGTGCCTGCGCTTGGATGACACGGCGTTTGACGGGACGCGGTGTTTGTTCCGCGGTCTAAGTGGATCTGAAGCACGCAGGCAGGCAGGCAGGCGCGTGCCGTGCGCTTGTACCCAGCGTGGTGAGGCTGAGTGACTCGTGCCGTGAGGCTCAGATATTCGATCCAGCGCCGGTGATGTTTGCTGCCGGTTTGTAAAGCGCGCGTGGTCATTTTAATGGTTGTGGAAATCGTCGCTCGCCGACTCCCAAGGCTCCCGAGCAAGAGGACCCTGCCTCGCATTGGGATGTTCGTCCAGTTACGTTCATGAGCGTTTGGCTTGTGGGAGGAAACCGGATAACCTGGAGAAACCCCAACATCCCCCCCACCGCCCCCACTCAAGGCTCTGCACAGATGGGTTCACGATCCTAACAGCTGTGACTGACCTCCCCTGGCCACAGCACAGCTTGAGGTCACAGCACAGCCTCCTCTTGGTCAACTCCGCTTCAAATGAGTAGCTGCTGTCGTGTGTAAATATCAGTACTTGTGAAGACAAAAGTGGCCGCCAGGTATGGTGCTGGCCACACCGCGATGTTGACTTTTTAATATGTGCTCCCTAACAGCATTGGCAGCAACGGTCCATTAGGTTAAGCGAGGGAGAACTCTCCGCTGGGGTTTGAGAGTTTCATGAATCTCCGATGGATCCACCAACTCCTGCCTCCCAGGAGCACAGACGAGCACACCCCCCCCCGCCTCGTGGTGATGAGTGAGGGTGTCCAGCAGAATGTCGTGCGATTCACTCCTGCGGAATATTGCTCATCATATTGACGACGATGATAATGATGGTGGCATTTGTTTATCCTAGAAAACCTCACTGAGGCTCAAGACACTTGTTCAGGAGGTTCCTGCATTAATACGTTTGGTCAATTCCAATTTTACGAGTGTGTTGGTTCATGGGGCAGAGTGGCGCAGTAGCGACACTCGTGCCTAACACCAACATGGGCCTGGGTTCGATTCCCGACTCGGGAGCCAATGCATGTGGAGTTTGTACGTTCTCCCTCTGTTCTGCATGGGTTTCCTCCGGGTTCTGCAGTTTTCTTGCACAGCTAAATACACTGGTATTGGCCAAAACATCCCAATCCTGAACAATTACACTGCCAATCACTCAATTGGGACTACACACAGCAGCAGCAGCATCACCCCCACCACCTCCGAAAACTTGGCCCACTGAGCTGTATAGTTCTATTTCAGAAGCAACCTGGCCACAAATGATCGCTCAACGAAGTGGCTTATCGCGTGTAAGTTAAAAGCAGCCAAATACTCGACATGCATGTTTATAAATGTGGAGGAAAAAAATTGGAGGAACCGAGGAAAAATCCGCGCAATCACGGGGAGAGAGACATACAAACTACAAATATATAGGCGTCGGGGTTGAACCCACGACCTCCTGTATACCAGGTGAGACAGTTAACATCTTGCCACCATGGTGCCCCTATGCTGAACCTGCCAGGTTAACCGTGCGCACTTGTTTGTTGGAGCAGACCCGGCACCTGCGGACCATGGACCACATCTATGATCTTACCCCTGGTGACACCATCTATGACGTCCCTCCTCCCGGTGACCTCATCTATGACCTCCCTCCCGAAGATGACGACGATTATGAGGCCATCAAAAGCTGGACGCAAGGTGAGTGGCACGGAGTCGGGCCTGCTGAGCCCCGGCAGTGGCTCGGGACTACGGGTTTTCCAGGCTCGGCTGATAATTCGTGCAGGTGGATTTAAGGAAGGTGGCGCGTGAAGATGATGAATTAATTAATAAAATAAAATAATTCTTATGGTGATGATGCGGCACCAGTGCTGGGCTCCACCAGACCGGTTCTCGGGGGAAGCCACTGCCGACGCATCCCAATGAATCCACCTGCATTCATTGTCAGCTGAGAACTGGGGTGGCGTTTGAAGCCTCCTAAAGTTGGAGCCACGAGCCGGCAAGGGACTACACGTATCACTGTGGGTCTGTTCCAATGAGGAGGTGTTCGTGAGAATTGTGGATCTACGCCAAGGCGCAGGGGAAATCCGTATGTGTGTGTGTGTGAGCATAAGCAGAGAAGTGGTGCAATGGTCACACGCTACACTCCCAATCCAGTGGCCCGAGTCCAATCCCTTGCCCGGCTAGCATCAGTGGCGAATGTCTGAATCGGTGATAGGCCTCTCCAAGCTCATCACAGCCATAAATAAGTACCTCGGTTCTAGTCATACCACCATGTGGACCTTTAAAATGTGCTCGCTAACAACGTTTGCCCCAGCAGTCTATTAGGCAACACGAGGGAGAACTTTTAGTTTGTATGTGCATTCGCACGTGTGTGTTTATGCATGGGAAGCGGTGGTACAGTGGATAGATCACTGCACTACGAACTTGACGACCCGAGTTCGATTCACGTTCATGGCCAACACCAGTGAAGATTATTTGAACTGGTCCTGGGCCACCTCTAGGTCCACTCAGCTTCAAATGAGTACCTGAAGCAGTGTGTAAAACATCACCACTGGGGAGACAAAGAAAGTGGTGCTGGCCACCCACCCCCTCATGCACCGTGCCGGACTTCATCGGTGCTACTCGCGAACAGCACTTGCCCCAACAGTCCATTAAAGGCTATACGGGGGATCTTTGTCTTTGTGTTTTCTGCGTGTGTGAGATTTCACTTTGCTTTTCTGGAGACCCGCAGCTCTGGCTCGGCGCACGGTTAACTCTTTCTAGTTCCGATGACGTACGCATACGTCATTCGTTTTTTTTTTCAATTCTATTTTGATGACATATGCGTACGTCATCGGAATGGAAACGGAATAAAAAATAAAATAAAATAACTTCTTTGGGGTACTGAGGTTCCCACAAGGCCATGCGGGAGGGTGTGCGGCACCGTTTGGCGCCAGCGATCAGAGAGTGCGGCCGTGTATTTACAGAACTGTGCAGCGTTGACAATGTCTTTAAAAACAACAGCGCTACGCTTCTCTAAATACAATTAACGCTCAACCGCTTGCGCGTTCCGAGATTCAGTGGTGAACAGGGACCCACCCTGCAACTTGCAGATATCTCGGAACGGGAAAAAGTGAATAGCCAAACACGCACACGCAGACCAAAGACACACCGCGAGTTTCATCAAGACGTGCCAAAAATATAACCGTGCCCCGGTGGAACGTTGTGGCCCCGTATGCCCGACGACAGAGACAGAAAACCTCTACGAAGAGCTGAGTTTCAGCCCGGCGCCGGGTAGCAGTGGTCAGCTGAAGCGGACTCCGCCACCCAGCCCCCCCGACGCCACGCGTACGCCGTGGGATTTAGCGTCTGTCCGTCCGGTAGTTGAGCGCCGGAGGAGCATCTTGGCTCGGGGCGGCGGCAGGGCGAGACGGGGCGCCGCGAGCGAGCGAACGCGCGGAGTCCCGTCGCGCGAAGCCGAACATAAGGGGTGCAGATTGAGATGAATGCGCGATTTCTCGTCGATGATTCGGAACATCTGCGCTGCGTCGTCTGTTGTGGATTCAGCAGGTTTTTCTTGTTGTTGCTGAAATGACACGTTTTTGTGCAATTAATTAAACAGAACTTTTTACAAGAACGTAAATGTGTCTCGCGGGATTGCGGTGGTGGAGTGAGATTGGCGTGGAGCGATCCACCTCCACAGGCCTTCTCTTCATCTCACTCCACTCCCCTCCACGCACTCTCCTACCTCTCCCCTCTCATCTCACTCTCCTCCCCTCAACGCACTCTCCTACCTCTCCCCTCTCATCTCACTCTACTCCCCTCCACGCACTCTCCTACCTCTCCCCTCTCATCTCACTCTCCTCCCCTCCACGCACTCTCCTACCTCTCCCCTCTCATCTCACTCCACTCCCCTCCACGCACTCTCCTACCTCTCCCCTCTCATCTCACTCTCCTCCCCTCAACGCACTCTCCTACCTCTCCCCTCTCATCTCACTCTACTCCCCTCAACGCACTCTCCTACCTCTTCCCTCTCATCTCACTCTCCTCCCCTCCACGCACTCTCCTACCTCTCCCCTCTCATCTCACTCTCCTCCCCTCAACGCACTCTCCTACCTCTCCCCTCTCATCTCACTCTCCTCCCCTCCACGCACTCTCCTACCTCTCCCCTCTCATCTCACTCTACTCTCCTCCACACACTCTCCTACCTCTCCCCTCTCATCTCACTCTCCTCCCCTCAACGCACTCTCCTACCTCTCCCCTCTCATCTCACTCTACTCCCCTCAACGCACTCTCCTACCTCTCCCCTCTCATCTCACTCTACTCCCCTCCATGCACTCTCCTACCTCTCCCCTCTCATCTCACTCTACTCCCCTCCACGCACTCTCCTACCTCTCCCCTCTCATCTCACTCTACTCCCCTCCACGCACTCTCCTACCTCTCCCCTCTCATCTCACTCTCCTCCCCTCCACGCACTCTCCTACCTCTCCCCTCTCATCTCACTCTCCTCCCCTCCACGCACTCTCCTACCTCTCCCCTCTCATCTCACTCTACTCCCCTCCACGCACACTCTCCTCCCCTCCACGCACACTCTCCTACCTCTTCCCACTCATCTCACTCTACTCCCCTCCACGCACACTCTCCTACCTCTCCCCTCTCATTTCACTTTACCCCCCTTCCACGCACTCTCCTACCTCTTCCCACTCATCTCACTCTCCTCCCCTCCACGCACACTCTCCTACCTCTCCCCTCTCTCATCGCCCACAGCAAAGTGGAGCAGTAGCAACAGAAATACACGGTGCATGACCCAACTGCGTGCATCACATACACACACTCGTCTTCATTACACGGAGAGACAGGACGAGGTGCACATGGATTAGAGGAACATGCACAGGTCAATTACTTCGCCTGAACCATTAAGAACCGCAAAATAGGCCTGTGCAGGTCCCAGCAATGCCGCTTCTCGGTGGCAGCCCCAACAGTCTGGAACGCCATCATCCCTCTGCACATTCGCAGCATCACCTCAATCGCCTCCTTCAAGAGAGACTTAAAAACTCACCTCTATAAGCCATGCTTTCGAGCGACTCTGAGCTTGGCTCCGCGCCTCTGAGTTGCGGCCGTTACGTCCGCAAATTTGCGCGCGATATAAATTGCATTATTATTATTAACGCGTACGGCAAGTACGTACACCACGGGAGATGGAGCGATGAAATCAGCTCGTGTGTGGGTGCTCGGTCGATCATCGCCCGCCAAATTGCTAGGGATACCGCCAGCAGTGGATCGACCATGGCCGATGATGACGCAGGCGCAAATCTGGCATTGTTTCACGAGGAGCGTGACACTTGAAAAAAACATCGGCGCCGCATGCCAGCAATCGCCTCTCCGCACTCACTGATCCCGGAGTCCATGCGGAGTGCCACTGCGGGTGTGTGCGACACCGGCTACTGATTATGTCACACCCTCCCCCGCCCCCCCCCCCATCCTCTCCCTTGCAGGAGGATTTGCATTTTGACTGCAGAACAGAGAATGGGCAGGGGAGAGAAAAACATTTATTTCAAATGTTATTAAAATCAAACCTACCTTTTTGGAGTAAAGGCGCAGCCCTGCAATTACTCGTTTGAGCCACTGCTGGCAGAAGGGCCTCCACTAGAGGGAACTCTAGAGAACCCCTCGAGAGGGTCTTTGGTCTACTCTTCCACACTGGGCAGACGACTTGTAGGTGGGAGTACCCACACTTCACCCCACCACAAACGAACCCTGACTAATCACGTGCCTACATTGTTCTACCAGCAACCAAGAATAACTTTATCCAGTGAGGAATTAAGCTCTTGTGTACACATACACACTTATTCTAGCTATATTTGTATAAGCAACATTATTATGAACCCACCAGGTAGCCCGGTGGCTCAGCAGACGAGCGAGCGGCTTCCAATCAGAAGGTTGCAAGTTCACATCCTGGTCGACGCAGCCCATCATCCCTGCAGAATGTATAAAATGAGTAACACTCTGGAAAAAGTCCAACAGTGTTGGTCCGATGGAGAGACTCATCCCTGCCGTGGTGAATATGGGAGTTCCAACACGCGAGTCAGGGTTGTACACAGGAGATAGCACCACCTCTCAATGCTCACTTGAGCAGGAAATGCATCTCACTTTCATCGTTAATACACAGTCTGTTCTCCTCCGGTAACACCTGTTGTTTTCATAACGCGAATTGGATACAACGCGATGGATGGAGAAGGGAACACATTATTTTTCTGACGCGGATACGAATTGTAAATGACGCGATTAAGTGAACGGAACCACGTCGCTCGAGTCGGACTTAGCGGTTGTACGGCTGCCTCGGTGTAGCATCACACAAGGCAGCGGGATGCTGCTGGATGCGTGTAGATGCTACCCACGCATCTCAGTCTTTGTTCAGCCTGCATACGTGCATCTCGCGTGCTATCGCGTACTGTGCCTTGCCCTATATTATATTATTATAACGCGATTTTTCCATAACGCGGTGTTCTTCAGGAACGCAACTACTCCCGCGTTATAGGAGAACAAGAGACTGTACTTCCCGTGTCCCTCCCCCTACCCCTGCTGCCCCCTCCCCTTCTTCACTAAACTCTCCCCTAAATCCCTTGTGCCCCCCCCCCCACCAGCTCCGGGCAATCCCAGCAGCTCTGAGAGCGGCGCTGCATTGAAGCGGGAGCTCGCCGTGCAGGAGATCGTCCACACGGAGACGATGTTCCTGCACCACCTGCACCTGTGCGTGGACTTCATGCTGGCGCCGCTGCGCGAGACGCAGGTGAGGCCGTCCACGCCGGCGGGAGGCGTCGCGCCGCACCTGACTCGTTCGTTAGCTCGCTGCAAGGATCCAACAAAGTTTGCGATTGAAAAGAAAAAAACAATCCCGAACGCGGTCCCGATCGCACCCGGAAATTCTCCACGGAGCAGTACAATTGTTCGCGTCAGAGGAGGATGGCCCACGGAGGTGGATATCATAGAACTACTGCTCAGGTCCACACTGGAAGGGGGGCAGCACTTTCCTATCCACCCTGTGACCGGTCAAACCCATTTATTTTGATTTATTTACAGGAGGGAATTGAATCGAAGATAGTGTGGAACTATAATTAATGACAGTTTGTTCCAAGTCTGTAATTGCCACAGCAGTGTAAATAGGTTTTTTTAGACTGAGAATTAATTTCTTTAGAACTGATTTTGTGGTTAGTTTGTTGTCCATCCCCTGCACCTCCGATTTAGCACGGTTGGCTACGTACGGCGCGAAAGAAGTTCAACATACACATACAGGTTTACCACAGTGAGTTAATCGGCAGATCACGTGCCACAGGGAAAATGCGCGTTACCCAACCTTTTTCAGAGATGTCCGGCCAGCCTGGAAGAGTAGGCCAAATTCCCTCTAGACAGTGGGAGAGAGGGGGGGGGCGGCACTCGAGAGCTCCGTCAACTGGAGGCCCTTCCACCAGCGCTCTTCCACCGGCAATGGTACAAGCAAGCACTCGCAGGGCTGCGCCTTTACCTGTTGACCCTTTCGCAGGTGGAGGGCCTCGACGTGAGCCTGGTGTTCGGCAATATGGAGGAGATCATCGGCGTGTCACAGAACCTTCTCCAGGCCCTGCACGACTGCACACGGGGCGGCTCCGAGTCGCACAGCACCCTGGGTAAAACAATATATTAAATACATCATGATGCGAGTTGCGCTCGGTAAAAATGCAGCAGCGTTCACGGGGGTTGACCAGACGACGATGAGGTGCGGTGTGCTGCGGGGTGCTGCGGGGTGCTGTGAGCCGCACGCTCCGAAGAGGAGGAGGTGCGGGGAGGGATCGACCGCAGGCGCCACTTGGCGTTCGAGCCCCGCGCCTGGTGTACTTCCTGCTGAGCACGAATGCAGCAGCACCATCTGCTGCTGCACTTTCCCCGGCCTGGAGCCACATTCAGCACTCATATTAAATGTTTCCCCCAACCCCCTTCCTCCTCCCTGGGTAACGAGGGGTGCCACGTCGTGCAAGTCCTGAGATGGAGAAGGAAGCAAACTTGGAAGCAGCAGTGAGCTCAACATCAGTGGCAAGCATTCGGAACCAGTGCCGTTCCTCCCCTCGGTCGACTTGGCCTTAAACCTGCTGCGGAGTATAAACATGAACGCCGAGGGGACGAACGAGGGCGGGAGGCCGAACCGGCCACACCACTCTCCCGTGCGCCGTGCCCACCTTAATAGGCGCTCGCTAACAACACTTGCCCGAACAGTCTGTGCGCGTGTGTTGTGTATAAATGTGAGAGTGTGTGTGTTTATTGTTGTTGGTGACCACCTGCGTAGGCGGTGCTCACTAACAACACTTGTCCGTACAGCCAATGTGGACTACGTGGGGGATCTTTGCACTTTTTGTTGCCGTGTCAGGCGAGGTGTTTGAGAAGTTCTCCCCGGACATCGAGGCGGCCTACAGGCCCTACTGCCAGTACTATGAGGAGGCCGCCGCCTGCCTCAAGTGTTGCCGCGGCAACCCGGCCACCAACGCCCGCATCGAAGCCTGCGAGGCCCAGCTCGCGGCCCAGTGAGCACACGCAGTACACGCAGTACACGCAATGAACGCAGTACACGCAGTACACACGGTACATGCAATATACACGCACGGTACACGCAGTATACGCGCAGTGCACAAACTATACACACATTACACGTAGTACACGCAGTACACACACGGTGCACGTGTGTAGTAACTGACTCGGAGACACGAAGAGTAGGAGGCACTCTATTTATTGACAGCCTTCACAGGTCACGAGGTAACGACAGCTCCCAGTCAGGACAGCTGGCAGGCTGCCTGACTGACGACGCCGAGCAGGTGAAGACGGCGGCGAAGACTCCAGCTGCACGACGAGGGGATCCCACTCCAGGCGACAGCCCCGAGCTCCCGACCAGGGGTCCCCTTTTATCCTCCCGGCGTGGCCTCGCTCTGCCCCGGCCACGCCCCCCTTCTAGAACCTACTAGCGGGTTCCAGGGCTTCCCTCACGTGCCCCCTCTGTAACCTTTCTCCTACATCTCTCTCTGGCTTGTCACGTGACCTGCTGCCAGGCAGGGCTGCTGCAACTGCAGATCACCTTCTCTGCCAGCAACCCGCGCTATGCTATATAGTGACCAATTCTTTGTCACTACACACGCAGTGCACATGCAGTACACACGCAGTGCACACAGTACACACGCAGTGCACACGCAGTGCACACGCAGTGCACACGCAGTGCACATGCAGTGCACACGCAGTACATCCACACTGTACACCTGCACAAACACAAACACCCTGAAGCCGGCTCCACACCTGAGCGATCAGTGACACAATTCGGTTGCATGCAAGTTAAATGCTCGTATGTGGACATCTTCTCTGCAACCAGTTGTGAGCAGTTGCACAACCGGTTGCTTGCAGTGGAGACAACCCGTCTTTCACACATCCATCAGCGCAGCGACGAATTTCATCGCCGCGTGACATGCACATTTAGCGAGCTGTAATCGGTCGTCACTACCCTGAACACGCCGTTCAATTCCCCTCTTGAGGCGCGACCGCTCGCCCGGATGCGGACAAAAGCGGCCGCGTGGGTCGACGATCGCGTCGGGCGACCGGTTGGCTTCCCTCGTGCACTCACGCCACCCCCGTGCCGCCCCCCCCCCCACCCCCCCCAGGCTGGGCATGAACGCGGACCTGAGCTTCATGCTCATCAAGCCGGTGCAGCGCGTGATGCGCTACTCACTGCTGCTGCAGGCGGTGCTGGAGCGCACGCCCGAGGGGCACCCGGAGCGCACCGCGCTGAGGCGCGCCGTGCGGGCGATGCTCGACGTCAACTCGAGCATCAACGAGCAGAAGCGGCGCACCGACCAGGGTGGGCACCACGTGCGCTCGCGCTCGTCCTCCCGTTCCCTCTCCCATTCACTCCCACGCTCACTCTCACGCTCACTGTCACGCTCGCCCTCTCGCCCTCCCATTTACTCGCTCGCGTGTTTATTGTCATAAGCGAGCACCTTCCTGGGTCAACTCGCTGATGGCACTTGCCCCGACAGCCTGTATACCTGTTTAGGCTACACGGGGGATCTTTGTCTTTGCGTGCGCGCATGCGGATGTCTGACTTGAGTCGCCGCCGCTTACTCCAGTCGACCGGCGGCCCCGGAAAATATTCGGTGAGACACTGAAGTCGTGGCTCGCAAGGATTGGCGGCAGAGCGGTCCCCGCTTGGAGAGTCTTTTAAAACTTCCAGTCGGAACCACGACGGCTCCGGAGCTTGGCGACTGTGTCGCAGGGTTCGCGGGGGTCAAGTGGCGCAACCTCCCACCCTCCTACTTTCCTAAGGCTCCCCACGGTGAGGGGAGTGAGTGATAACGCTAATTGAAAGAGTCACAGGCGCACCGTCGCAATTTCTATTAGCCGGACGTCACATCTGTCTTGGTGGATTTAATTGAAAAAAAACCTTCGACTACCGTGAATCGTAATGGGATCTAATGCTTCCTCTCGTCGTGAGCTGTAACTGCTGGGAGACCACAACAGGAGATGCCCCCCCACCCACTCCCCCCCAGGCCCCCACTCCCCGCGGGGCGGCGACCCGTGTTCGATCGCTCCTCTATTTTTATCGCTCCCGCTCGCTCGCGCCCGTGCTCACTGCCGCTTTCCCCGCTGCCCCTCCCTGTGACCTTTGACCCCCTTCACCCTTTTCCTCCTGACCGGCCCCGGACGCCCCCTCCCCCCCCCACTTGTCCCCCTCGGTAGTGCTCAAGTACCGCCGACAGGAGGCGATGCCGCTGGTGGATCGGCTGTCGCGGCTGAACCTGCACACGCTGCAGAAGAAAGGGGCGCGCCTGAGCCAGCAGTTCCGAACGGCCACGGGGCTCTCCGCACTGGCAAGGGCCGCACGTCACTTACTCGTCTACAAGCATGCGCTCACGCTCACGCGCACGTGCACACGCGCGCACCTCGCACGTGCGTGCAATGACGAGCAGACACGTGACGCCCCCGCCGCTCGCGCTCCACATTTAGGCTGAGGCAGCTCGTCCGCGGCTCCGCGTGCCGCACGCTCACCGGGGCGATGCCGCCTCATGCCGTCGCCGCCGTCGAATCGACGTTCCGCGCCCCCCCCCTCCCCCCTGGCTCCCACCTACGCCCCCTCCCCTGTTCACTCGGTGCCTTCGGGAGAAACGGGATTCGCTCCGTTGCGGTGGCGCCGTCGGAGAGAAATGCTCGGGTCGGCGGAGCGTCCGCGAGTTGAAGACGTCCGCAGTTGGAGAGCTACCCGCAACTATCAGGTCGCGCGTCAACCGCGTCGTTCGCAGGCAACATCTCGGGCAACGCCGCTGCACGCGGAGTCGTGCGAGGAAGCTAAAGGGGAGGACGGCGGTGGGGAGTCGCGGGGATCAATGTCGACAGCTGCCCTTCATTTGTCCAGAGCTTGCCGGCAAATTCGACCGTTGCCAACAGCGCAGCGTGATCAAGTGCGGGGTGCGCCGAACGAAGAGTGTAATTTAAGTAATGGAGCGGGGGGGTGCGCCGGAATTTCAGGACCCCCGCCCCCCACCGCCCGGTGGTGGGTCTGGGTCTCGGGGAGTTTGGCGTTTTATGAACATCGGCACCGCACCCCATCCCCGTGCCCGCGCAATTTCAAGCAGCTGGAAAATGGCTCAAGCGGTCCGCACGCTCGCACGCGATCCCCTCCCGTTGCTGCACGGCGCCCGGGCACCGCACGACCGCTCCGCATTGAGGTCACACGCGACGGCGCTCGCCCGTCTATGTTTCTCGATGGCAGTGACTTGGCAATATACCCTGAGAGACCCGCAGCATATATTGGCCTATAGACTCACGTAAAGGCCTGTTTACACTCACAGTGTGACCCACAGACTCGCTGAGAGACCCACAGGCTCGCGTAGAGACCCCACTGGGGAACTGAAATGTTGCTGGCAGTGGCTTCATCACCAGAGATTTCTCTAGCAGATGGGCGCAGCTTCCCTGGAGAAACTGGTTTGGTGGAGCCCAGCAATGATGCAGCATTATCATCGTCATCGTCACTCTCATAATAAACTAAACTAAATCATTTTTACTTCACCAGGCAAAGCCCACTGAGCTATATGGCTATTTTTCAGAAGCGACCTCGCCACAAATCGCTCAAAGAAGTGGCTTTTCACACGGACATTTAGAGCAGCCAAACACTCTAAACACACACGGATTCTAAATGTGGGGAAAAACCG
The DNA here is from genome assembly GCF_964198595.1 of Lampetra fluviatilis. Taxonomy (NCBI): domain Eukaryota; kingdom Metazoa; phylum Chordata; class Hyperoartia; order Petromyzontiformes; family Petromyzontidae; genus Lampetra; species Lampetra fluviatilis. The sequence goes on along the minus strand of NC_136286.1, from coordinate 1,585,699 downwards.
GAGGACCCAGAAAAAAATCCACGTGACCACGGCGAGAACTAGTATGATCCACATTTACAGGCGTTAGGGTGGAACCACGCCCTGTATAGCAGGCGAGGTCGTTCACACATCGCCACTGTGGCGACATGCGATGATGATGATTATCATCATCATCATGATGATAATCATCATCATCGCGCACTGCATTCCTTGAATCCACTGCACAAATCCACCTTGAAAACCCCGGAGTGAATTTCGCAGCCTGCTTAAAACTGGAGCCATGGGGCCCGCCCACTGCCTGACAGCCGAGCCGATATGAACGGAAATTAATTTGCCGCTGCCATCGGAGCGCGGTTATAGACCCGGAGCGGAGCTTGGCTGTGACATTTTCAAGCACGAGCCTGGTCCATGCTGGGTAATGTTTAGCTCGGAGTTTGGACGGCGGAGTTTGTTAAGATTCGCTGGCTCGCTCCGTGCTGCCCTTGTCCCGATTCAGGTCACGTTTCAGCTGAGCTGTGATAAAGTTCTGTAGAGTCGCGTTGATTCGGGTCTAAAGGTCCAAGAGCTTTATCCGAGAGCTTCGGAAGCGAGGCGCGTGCACATTCCTCCCAAACAGAAATGTGCGTTCGTAATCACAAACTACGAAATTGCCGTATTAACAGGGATTCAAGGGTCGGGCTTTAATTTGTTTTCACCAAGCCAGACCTCGAGAAACCAAGAACAGGAGTCTCAATTGCAAGAGCAACCCGTGTCACCAAAATGAAAAAAAAAAAAGTTCAGCAATGAAGCAAAGAGAAGGTGTCAGGGTGTGTGCTGATTAGAGGGCGGGGAGCAATCCGTCTCTGTCTCGGACATTTGAAATCGAATCCCGCATCACTCGCGTTGCCGTGCACTCCTGTTGGCAAGAGTTAGCGGGAGAATGCAGGGCACGTCGTGGCGAGGGGGGAGGCGACGGCCGGCCGGCGATCGAGGCGAGCGTCACTGACGGGTGCCAGCCAGAAGGCGCGGCACCGCCGGCCTAATGCCCAGATACTTCTCATGTTTGTCGGCAGCCCGCGGATGAAGAATTTGAGAAGGCGCACGACTCGTTCCTCGCCCTGCACCGCCTCGTCGGAGCCCTGCTGCAAGGGCTGGAGGGGTACCTGCTGCATCTGCAGGTGAGCGCCTGCAGTGCGCCCCCGTCCGTCGAAAAGCGCTGCTGCACCCCCCCCCCCAACTCCGCCTTCATAGCACTGGTTCAACACAGGCAAACTCTGCACCAACATCCACATTCGTTGTATGTACTGTATGTTAAACTTCTTTCGTACCATACGTAGCCAACCGTGCTAATCGGAGGTGCGGAGAGTAATAACAATAATAATGCTGTTGCTGATGCTGTCAACGATGATGATGCTATGCCAAGGGGGGGTGGGGTGGTGGTTATAGTTGCGTCGTCGCCACCACCGCGGTCACGTGTTGTTGCCGCCGTGGTCAAGCCCGGCCCCGCTGTGCACAGGGCCCCCAGGATGCGTGGCTGGTGGCCGCGCCCGGCCTGCGGGTGCTGTGGCCCGAGCGGGACGTGGCCGAGCCGCTCCGCGCGGCGCTCCACGCCATCGCCGAGAGGCACATGCAGCAGCTGGTGAGTTCGCAACGGGAGCGGTGGCGCTGCGCTGGACTTGTGCGAGATGTTAACCACCTCGCCTGGTATGGAGGAGGTTGTGGGTTCGATCCCGACCCTGACGCTTGCTGTTGTATATTTGGAGTTTGTTTGTCTCTCTCCGTGGTAACGTGGATTTTTTTTTCGTGTCCTCTGGTTTTTCCCAACAGATTTAGAAACGTGTCTGTAGGGTATTTGGCTGCTATCAATTTCCACATGAAAAAAGGTCGCTTTGGAAAAAGAGCCATATAGCTCAGTGGGCCTTACCTGGTAAAATAAAAAATAGTTAATTGTTAAGTTTATAGTTCGTCGGAGGGTCCCGTCCGTTGGACGCCAGCGCGCATCGTGCCAGCGCCGCGACCGCCGGTGTCGTGCAGAGACGGCCGTTGGACGTCGTAGACCGGGCCGGTGGGCCGCTGTCGCCCCTCGAGCTGTTTCTGCGGATTGCTGTGCAGTAAGAAAATGGGCAATTAGAATATCTGTACCTGCCCTCCGTGCGTGTTCATTCCTACAATGGAACTACGAAATATGTGAATCAAAACGAATCAATATCGTTATTCGTGCTGCTCGATAGCGCGTGCGGTTAGCCGTGAGGCCCGATCTCCGGGGATCAATCTGCGTCACAGCGACAAGCCGAGTCGCGCGGTGCATCCCCTCAGCTCCCGCACACCGTGGATTCACACGGGGACCGAACGCGGCCGCAGCTCGGGATGCCGTGCAGGAGAAGCGGGCGACATGTTTGCTAAGAGACGCGGTCACAGATGGGAAAAAAAATAAAACCTCCGAACGCCGCGCGGAAACCACAACGCTGTCCCCGCCGCGTGCGGATCGAGTTTAAAATTGCGTACGGTCCTCTTCTCCTCTCCTCCGCTCCTCTACCCCTCCTGCCCCGCTCCCCATGCCCTCCCACTCATCGTCCCCGACGCGGTGGAAAACCGCAGCGTTCGCGCCTGGAGAGCCGGGTGGTGCCGCTGCTGAGCGGCGCCCACCACGCCTTCGCCATGCCCCAGCTGCTGGTCCAGAAGCGCTTCGACAAGCTGCTCGACTACGGCCGCTGGATGGAGAACGCCGGCTCGCTGGATGATGCGCAGCAGCCCCTGGAGCTGTCGCGGCGCGAGTACGAGGCCCTCAACGTGCAGCTGCTGGAGGAGCTGCCGACGTTCTGCCGCTGCGTGGCCGCGCTCGCACTCGGCGCCATCCAGGGGCTCGTCCGAGCCCACCGAGCGTTCCTCGGGGCCGCCACCACGGAGATGGAACCGCTCCGAGAGGTTGGAGGGCAGAGAATCGGGTGGTCGGGGGGTCGGGGGTGTAAGAGTGGTATTGGCACATGGCTCCAGGTTGAGGGGTTTCCAGTCTCAGCTGATAATTATATATAATGCGTGCAGGTGGATTCGTTGAGAAAATGGAAAGCAATGATGGTGGTTTCATCAGCACTTTCTCAAAGAGTCACATAGAGACCCAGAGACTCACATGGAGACCCAGAGACTCACATGGAGACCCAGAGACTCACATGGAGACTCATTGACTCAGATACCCATAGACCCACATAGAGACCCAGAGACTCACATGGAGACCCATAGACGCGCTTCACGTGGAGAAGATGGGCTGGGACAGAGCGAAGCTCCCGAGGTGATCAGTGGGCTGGCGACTCTTCGTCAGTCATGCATTTGTTCATCGATTCAGTTGTTTATTTCACTTCACTTGCCAAAGCATTGTACCGCACCTCCAATTAGCACAGTTGGCTATATACAGTGCATACATACATCCCGTAATTAATTGGCATCATGAACATGGTTTAGATATGGTGCCCAGCATCGACGATTCGACAATTCTCGCCGCAGATGATGAACATCGAGGCCGGGGACCCAAACATCCTCCCGTACTTCCTCAGCGCCAGCGCCAGGCACGGGGACATCCTCTCGCGCCTACAGTTTTCTGCAGATGCCATGATCCTCCTGCCGGGCTCCACCCTCCCCTCTCCTGCCGCCAGGAGAGACTCGAGCACCAGCGGCTCTGCTGTGAGACACTCCTCGTTACTGTCGCCATCATCATCGTCGTCCTCGGTCATCATCATCATCGTTGGTCATCTCTCAGCGGCTTTTGGCAAACCATTGAACGAAGACGGGCACTGCATTGCACGCATTCAGATGTGCTTCTGCGGCCGTCTGGAACGCTCTTCCTTCCGATATTAGGAAGCCAATAGAGCTATGCACGTTTAAATCTAGATTGTAAACGTATTTCTTTTGAACTGCTTTTTGTGTTTAAATTGTTGTCCTTCTGCTGCACCTCTGATCAGCATGGTTGGCTACGTACGGTGCGAAAGAAGTTCAGCAAACATACATCCATCATCAATATCATCTTGAAAATCGAAATCATCAAAAACATTGTCATCATGCACCTTGCATGCAACCCGATCCCTTGGTCTGCTCAGCCCACGTTGGCACCTGTGGATGCTTGGTCATCTACTATCTGAGCACTTGATGCCTTCGGAAAATGTGCCCAAGGACAATCGTTAGTCATGTTCTATCCACTGCTGAATGCACAGCTCCCCGATCCACCGCCATCGCTCACGGACGTGCAATGTGACGATATCTCGAGCGGGCGCGCAGGTTTTTTTTTTTGCTGTCGTGCCGCCACGCGTCTCTCTGACGACGCGCCTCCAGCGTGTGCCGCGTCTTGCTCGCCGTGACGCCTTCAGCTTTCGCTCCGAGCGCTGGGAGCTTCACTTTTTGGTTTTTGGGAGCTTCTTCGGTGCAATTCGGTTCGCGAGCGCTCCCGGCACACGCGCGGCAAAAACGTCGGACACCGTGCCAAACGACGCACGGCACCGCCCGACCGCCTCGACTCAAGGCTGGCAACCCCCTGCTCCTGCCCCCTGGCTTTGTTTTCTCATCAGAGCCCCGCGTCGCCGGGGCCTGTCCTGCACCCGAAGCTGGCGCAGTACCCGGCGGAGCAGCTGCACCTGGTGACAGCCAACACGACGCCGCTCAAGCAGACCGACCTGCGGCTGAGCCGCGGTGCGCTGGTGGCCGTCGTCACGCGCCACGACACGCAGGGGAACTCGCATCGCTGGCTCGTCGACAGCGGGGGTGAGGCCAGGGGTCGCCAGGGGTCGCCGGGCGTCCCGTCGGGGGCCCACTGAGCTATGGAGCTCTTTTCGAGAAGCGACCTGACTATCGCAAATGATAGCTCGACCATGTGGCTTATCACGTGGACATTTTTTGCAGCCAAATAGTCTAAGCGCACGTTTAACAAGTCGGCTTCCGCGACCAATATCATCCATAATGTAAGGTTTTTTGGGGAGGGTTAGATTGCACGAATATAAATGTGTCATTAAACCCGCCACCATTCGACACAGCCAATTAGTAAGGTTTGTCACCTAAACAGAACGTGCCAATTTGTTACTAGTACAGCACACCGGTGTGTTGGGGAGCAAATCCACAACAGTTACAATCTGAGTACGATGTTTCGCCAGTAATTACAACCAGCATCTTCAGGCGGACAGCCAGATTTATGGAGAAATCCTTCTGTTTCATTCCTTCAATAGAGAGATAGATGTGATGATGTCACTTGTGAGCCCTTCATGTGCAAAGGGGGGGATGTACAAGTAACGAATTGGCATGTTTTGTTTACGTAACAAAGCTTACTAATTGGCTGTGTCGGGTGGTGGCGGGTTTAATGGCACATTTATATATTTACGCGCTTTAAGCAAAAAAATTACTCTTACAAATGCACGTTGATTCTAAATATGGAGGGAAACACCTGGGGAACGATATCTGCTTGTTCATAACATACTCCATCTACTATTTTGCCTAACTCCTGTGCATTAAATAATTGCACGATACAAACCGAAGTAAATCGGGACCCGATTTCACGTTACATCGATTAAATAGAATATCCTTTGACTCTTCATCATCCTCACCATCATCAGCCATGATCAATCAACTGCTGGATGACAGCTTCCCCAAGCTGCTTCCTCTCGCAATCCTGCGATGCAACGGCCCACCCAGCACCTGCACGCAAACCGATTTCATCGCTCCATTTGGATAATTGAAATCCTCGGCTGCCACTCTGTTATTGTTAATATTATTATTATGAAGATGACATTTGGCTGAGAAGTTTAATTTTTCGTCGGCCCGATGGTGGCGATGTTTTATTTCTGTACCGTGCCCCGAATGATGACGTGTGCTGCTGCTGTTGCTCCTGCTTCCGCCTGCAGTGTCGCGTGGTTTCGTGAAGTCCTCGCTGCTCGTGCCGTACAAGGCGGCGGGATTCTCCTCCTCTTCCTCCTCCTCTTCCTCCTCCTCCTCCTTCTCCTCCATGGCGATCAACCTCAGCGTGCCGTCCATCTTCGTATCCGGCGACTCGCCACCTGGTGACGGCATCTCCAAGCGAACGCCCAGAGCGACGCCCTCGGGCGGCAGCGCCTCCCGGCCAGTGCATCGGCCGAGCGGCGCCCTCGACGCCAAGCGGGGTGGCCTCGGCCTGGCGGCGGCACCGGCGGTGACTTTGCCGACGCCAGGGGAGCCTCAACCTGGCAGGCCCGGCATCGCCGATTCGCACAATGAACTGCTGCAGCCGGGGGACGACCGGCCGCGATCGGCGTCGGTCTACATGGAGCGTGGCTATGGGTGGGCGGTGCCCGAGGATGGTGGCGGTGACGATGGTGGCGGTGACGACAGTGGCGGTGACGGCGGTTGGGGCGGTACTGGTGGTGGTACTGCCACCATGGACGGCGGGGCCGAACACTCGCCGGCAGGCCAGGCGAGCGGCAAGAAGCACGTGGCCCAGAGGAGACGCTGGACCATGGGGCCGAGGGCCGAGAGCGAAGGGGGGCAGCAACCGTCCGGTGCGGTGCCGACCGCCTCTCCGCTGCCATCGGACGGACAGGTGGGCAGTGCCAACGCCACCGTTGACCCCAGACAGGAGGGAGTCTTTTTCTTACAGCACGATGCGGTGAAATTACACTTCTTCATAGGTCCATCGATCCATGAATTTTTTTATCATTTGTGAATGTATTGCCTTAATATTTTCTGCATGAATTCACAGATAAGTCACCCGGAAGCTATCACCCAGAAGTAACTAATGTAATCTGGTCATCGGTGTATTTTTACGTTTAAACAGGAAGTAGTGGCAAGGTTCATCCAATCATCCACGCTCATCTGTGGATAACCACATGGATGTCAGCTCTTTCCATGGATAAGGACAGATCATGAAGTCTGCCAAAAGGCAAAAATGTGCACGTCTGTAACGGTGGAACTTCCACGTGATGCACATCCACTGTGCAACTCGGTCACGTGTGTAACTGTGCACGCCCCCATCTCTCGTCCCCCCCACTTCCCGTGCAGGAGTGGTGTGCGCTGTTCACGTTCTCGGCGCAGGGCGTGGGCCAGGCGAGCGTGCTCGCGGGGCAGCGCGTGCGCGTGCTGCACACGAGCGACCTCGCGGGGAACCCGCAGTGGTGGCTCGTGGAGAGCGACGGCGGCCACCGGGGCTACGTGCCCGCCAGCTTCCTCGGCACCATGCAGCGCTAGCAGCGCTCCGCTAGCCTCTCCCTCTCTGCTAGCCTCTCCCCCTCTGCTAGCCTCTCCCTCTCTGTTAGCCTCTCCCTCTCTGTTAGCCCCTCTATCTTCTATCTGCTCGTACACCACTAGCCCCCTCTCTCTGCTTGCGCTCTGCTCCACTCGCCCCGCTCTCGTCTCTGCGAGCCCGACTCTCGCCTGCGTTGTGCGTCTCGCCAGTGGTGGGAGCCGGGCCGAGAGGTCCCCCCCCACAGCCCGGGGGGTGAGGGCGATGGAGGGATCATTGCAGGGCCATCCGAGACGGCGGCGGCATGGAGGGAGGCCTTCATCCAGCAGTGGACTGAACATAGCCGATGATGATTTCAGACACTTTAGCGATATCGATTGTCATTCACATCATCAGAGCATAGATTTATAACTTCATTCATAGTATGTCACCCAATTCGGCCTGTAATTTACACAAACAATTTGTGTCAAACAAACGACCTATCCCATAAACATTTACAGATTTTATGAATTGCGTTCAACAGATAATTGCGTTAAACATGACACTGCAAGTGTGTGTGTATAGGTGCTCGCTAAAAGCACTTGCCCCAACAGTATGTTCAGCCTATAGAGGGGATCTTTTTTTATATGTATATATAATAGTGGGGAGCGGTAGTGTAGCGGTTAGCATGTTGTGCTACAAGCCCGGTGACCCGAGTTCGATTCCTGCTCACGGCCAACACCAGTTGCAGTTATCTGATCCAGTGCTGAGCCTCCCCTGGATCGACTCGGCCTCAAATGAGTGTTCAGTGCGATGTGAAAACATGGCCACGAGGGAGACAAAGGCGGCCGGGCGTGATGCTGGCCTCCCACCGCCTCGTGTGCCGTGCTGGCCTTCAGGTGCTCGCTTACAGCACTTGCCCCAACAGTCTGTTGAGACCTTGCAGGGGATCCTTGTCTTTGTGTATATATGTAAAATGGGATTATGGTAGAATCGTGACTGTGTGAGTCTGCCTAATCTATGGAGCAATGCTCGTGGTTGTGCTTTCCACCCACCAGCCGGGCAGCAGCAGCAGCACCTCGCGAGTTGGTCTACTGTCTGACCGGTGGCGGGGGTCAGAGGGCGCGTGGCTCGTCGTGGTGAACGCTGCGATTCCACCGTCCCTCTCGAGTCAATCAAATCTGTAACACTTTGTGGGGAAGTCGAGACGGCGGATAAAATTCGTCGTCCCCAACCCCCGTAGAAATGTGCAATTATTAGCACTGGCTGGGGCCTGGAAATTGGAGAGCGATCAATCCCAAGATTTGTAACACGCCTTGTTGGGCAAAAGGCAGAGACGGAAGCACTTATGGCGCTGAGAAAATTAAACTGAACTCAACTCACCAGAAGAGAAAATAAATGTTTCTCGTCCGGACTGAAGAGCAGGTAACGGATACTGTTCCAGACACCGAGGCTGCAGGTGTAAAACTCCATTCTGCTGCTGCCCTAAGCCGAGTGGACTTCACACAGCAGCAAGAGCAGCAGCAGCAGGCCCAAAGCATATGAGCGTAGGTGATGATATGCGCTTGTGAGAGGTGGGGCCATCCCAACCGCTCTGGCGCGACGCTGGAGACGTTTGCCGAGGGCATCGTTTACTCCGTACAGCAAGCGTCGAGTTGCAATCGTCAAGGCGAGAGTGGGACCGAGAACGGATCCCTGTGGGATGCCGAACGGAGACAGGATGATGGTGGAGACAGGACGACGGTCCATCTTTGGTGAAGATAAAACGGCCAGATGAGTGCAGGAGGACACGGTGATCGATGGGGACACAAGTGGCCAGAATGTTCAGTCCGCCCACCCACAATGGACATCCACCAGGAGATCGTGGAAAATAGCCACGGCCGTGGTGTCGGTGGAGCAGAGGGATCGGTAAGCGGACTGAAGTTCAATCGAGCGAGCTCCGTGTGTGGCCTTAGCCGTGCCAGTTACACGAGCCGCTCATCTCCTCTCGAGTTCGTAGAAAGATTGGAGAGTGGCCCGATGATTTGCAACTTCGCACCTGACAAGATTGTCTTCAGGAGTGCAGAGATTTGGCACTTGTCCAAATGGAAAGCAAAGTGCAGGAGAGACGGGTGAGACAGGCATGAGACCATCACGGACCGTTGCTCTCTGCAGGCTTACAGGAACGTGATCGGGGAAAATAGCAAGCAGGAGAGAGGCCTTCGTTGGCAGTTCTTCCATGATCTTCACTCCGTGTTGTATTGCCTATGCAAGTGGCTCATATGTCTACGTGTAGCGATTATGTAACCGTGTATGTTATACATATGAATGTGGCAATGTCATTTTTTTATGAGGCATTTAATTCTGGGCGCATTTATAGACTTTCATTTATCTCGTTTGAGCAGGTTATAAATAGCATTCTGAGTAATAATGGTGATGATAATGATATCGTTCAGGTCATATAACATATATACACATTCTGTACACAGTACTTTGCTTGTTGGTGTGAAGTATAAACTCATCGGATATTCAACGCGAGTCTGTATAAGCTTCCACAAAACTTCGTCGGTCTCCTACTGTGCGTGCCGCGTTCAGCGCCCGAGTGTGCACAAAATTATCTCATGTCCGTCCACAGTTATTTAATAAATTAATTTCCAAAAAATGCGAACGGCGTCAAATCTCTCCGCAGTGCCAAGGGCACCGCGGCCGTGCGTCCGTCGCGATATCCCCCCCCGCCCCCCACCAAGGGACCAGGCAGCGCGGTGGAGGCAGCACCGCTTGCAGCCGCGGAGAGGCTGATGATCTTTATTTAAAGTGGATCCCCGCTGCCAAAATTCCATTGAAGGCGCTCGACGGGGGGGGGGGGGGCAAACCGGGGCGCTCGTGCCGAGGACGGCGTTAAAAATAGACGCCGCGCACAGCGTCGGCGGAGTGAGGCGGCGAGTCGAGGCAGGTGAGGCGAGACCGCCGCTTGCCTCCAGCCGTGCGCGGCGCTCATCTCCGGCGCTCTCGCTCGCCCCCGTCTCGGGAGAGGTGGGGGGGAGCTCCGCCGAGTGCGCGTTTAAATTCCTGCGTTCACACTCGGTCGGAAGCGCGAATGTCCCGAGACGTCGGTGAAAAAAAGAGATTCACAGCTCATCGGATTCCTCCAGGATGAATGAACATTGTGACGATATGTCTGAGACGTCGAGGGAGTTCGGAACGAGCGGTGGCGAGCAGTGTGCGCCAAGCTGCGCTTTGGTGAACGGCGCAGGTAAGCAGACGTCTTCGAGCGACCTCCTTGAGATGCCTTCATCAAGTGGCACAGCTGGTCCACACGGCAGGGGGCATCGTCTCCACAAACCGTCTTTGTTTAATTCTCTGAGATTTTTAATTCTCCGGAGAACCAACATTGCCAAATGAAATGCGGAACCAAATTGATTTGTTGTGATGGGTTTTGTTTTGTTTGTGCATTCATCAGGTGACCAAGCTGAGTCAGACCATCGGCTCCCTACGCTCGAGAATCCAGCTTTGATTGCAGGCGGCTGCCTGGGTTTAAACTCGGGTCTTTTTCAGCTGTGCCGGCTCTCTCCTGCTCTGACCTCTTGAGCCTTACCGGCCACCTCCATAGCAACCTCTGTCGGAGTAACCGGCTGTTGCGTGCACATTAAACTAAAACTACACTATTTTTTATTTTACCAGGTAAGACCCACTGAGCTATATAGAGTTATTTGTCAGAAGCGACCAGGCCACAAATGATAGCTCAACCAAGTGGCTTATGTGGAAATTTATCGCGGCCAAATACTCGAAGTGCATGTTTCTAAATGTGGAGGGAAAATCCAGAGGACCCGGAGAAAATCCACACGACCACGGGGAGGCAGACACGCAAACTCCAAATGTACAGGCTTCGGGATCGAACCCACCAGGCGAGGTAGTCAACACCTCTAAGCACTTGACAGGCTCGAACCTGCTTGAAGTCCACGAACCGACGGCAGATATTCCACGTGGTTGGTAGCTCCCGAGGTGGCATTACCTTCATAGTTGCGATGTCTTCATGCGGTCAAAGATAGCGTGCGGTAGATAGCACCCATTTTTAATGAGTGGGATTATGATACGAATAGACACCATTGGCCGCATACATAGCATTGTTTCGACGGACTTGCTGGCCTTTAGCCTCTTTGGCTAAAGGCCAGCAATGTATGGGCGCGAGTGTTTATTGAGCGGGGTGGGAATGTGAGCGCGGTGCCCGGCTGTGATTGGTGGGCGGAGGCGGCGGCGGGTGGAGGCACGGGGTCTCTCGGTCACGGCCATGAGCCAGGAGGAGGGGGCCCCCAGAGCGCGCCGCACGTGGCCCGCACGGCGCTGAGCCCCCGAACTCAACAGGGACGGGACTGCTACGGAAGGGGCTCCCTAAGAGAGACACGCGGCAGAGTGACGCCTGCGCCGTTACACGTTGAACATTGCACAGACAATACAACGATCGTCCTATTTTACCTTGAACTCAGAAGAACATTGGCCGGGGTTGTAAAGCCACGGAACTCCCCGCCCGACCACTTCAGGCTCAACACAGCGAAGGGAACCCCGGAGGAGGCGAGTGTGTGCGCGTGTTGGAAAAAAATCGGGTTCGAAAATATGGAGGCGATTGTGTTTTATTGTAGGCAGAGAAAGCGGTGGGGAGTCTGGCACAGGCTGCCCAACACGGCGCGTGGTGGACGCCGGTTTCGCTGGGACGCGTCAAGAAAAGCCGCGCGTTGCTTCGACAACCGAACGAGATGCAGGGGTCGGATGCCCCACACCCTCCGTTTGTAACCCGATGTTCTTCCGCAGCTCAGGCGAAACGGACAGGTGGGCAAGGCAGGTGGGCGGGTAGAGGGCAAGTGGGCGGGTCAGTGGGTGGGTTGCGAGATAGGTGGGTGGGTGGGTGTAGAGATAGGTGGGTGGGTAGAGAGATAGGTGGGCGGGTGAAGTGGCAGGTGAGCGAGTCGAGGGGCAAGTGGGTGGGTTGAAAAATAGGAGGATGGCTAGAGAGGCAGGTGGGCGGGTCGCTGGGTCGTTAGAGAAGGCAGGTGGTGGTTATTAAAGAGGAAGGTAGGTGGGTGGAGAGACAGGGAGGTGGGCAATTTAAGAATGAGCGCGTCGAGGAGTGCACAGGCGGGTTCACGAACCCACGTGGTGTACTGCCATCTCCCGGCCACCTGACAGCCCAGTGGATTTTGAGGTTTCCTAAAACGCTCCGTGATCCACCAACCCTCTGCTCCAAAGGGCTGGGCCACAACATCATCATCATCATCATCGACACTACCGCGTTGTAACGTGGATTAGTAATATGATTGTTTTAGCAAAAGTAAATTCGTCCACAAAGTAAACGTACTGTACGTTTAACAACGAATGCAGTGTTGATGGTGGTGGATGGCTCGAGAACAGTCGCAGTCGGGATTGGCGGCCCAGAAAATATGGAGTGAGAATGAAAAACCGGGTTGGATTGGGGCACCTGCACCGCGTGGCTTGCACTTCGCAACGCTGACCACGCGGGCTCAGCGTTCCGTTCCCGGTCACGGCTAACAAATCGGTGGCACGTGTGATATGACAGGCTGACGACCCCCCACCCTTGCGTTCACCAGCCCGTGCCTGGTGAACGCAAGCAGCCAACACGTCCTGACCTGCCGACTCCCGGCCCTCTCTCGCTCTCTTACCGTTCTATCCAGCAATGTGCGGTGTCATTAACTTCACCCCTGGTTGGGGTGAGGGAAGAGTGGGAGTAGGGAGTGGGGGAGGGGATACGGGGCCAAATAAGGGGATTGGAGGTCAAGGTCTCGTGCAAGTGCACTTAAGTCTCCGCGTACGCGGGCGACACAGATTATGTAAACCTGCCCTCGTCTCTCTGCTCTCGTCTCCCTCGTCCCCCTACTTCGTCGCTGCTCTGCGCTGCTCTCTCTAGGCGCCCCCCCTCCCCAGCTCGCCATGGCCGGCCGCGTGCTCGCAGGGGGCCGCGTGCTCGCAGGGGGCCGCCAGCTCGTCCGGAGCCTCCCGGGGCCCCGCGGCCTCACGGGGCTGGCCGGGGCCACCCTCAAAAGCAGCTACGACGCCGTGGTGATTGGAGCAGGCGAGTGGACCCCCGGCGCGGAACTCATGGGTTCGCAACTCGGGAGGGGGTGGCTTTGGACAAACTCATAGTGTCGGGGGGGCGGGGAGGAGGGGGGCTTTAGGGGGCTGAGCCCCCCCCCCCCACCGACTGCTGAAGGATCGCCAACGTCTCTTTACTGAGCTCTGATAGCCGCGCTGAAATTGAGTCGCATTTTGTCTGCTAACACGATGGCGCTGTTCGTTGCTGACCACTTGACGTGTTTGGCCTTTGGACGTTCTGTGCTCGGCAACTTGCGAGAGCCCGTGATGGGTGGCGTCACAGCCTTTTCCTCGCCCTACAAAGACCTCCCGTATAGCCTTAACAGACTGTTGGGACAAGTGCTGTTAGCGAGCACCTGTGAAGGTCAGCACGGCACACGAGTGTGTGAGTGACCAACACCACGCCCGGCCGCCTTTGTCTCCCAGTGGCGATGTTTACACACCGCTGCACCAAAATACTCATTTGAGGCTGCGTCGACCTAGGGGAGGCCCAGGAGCAGGTTCAGATAATCGTCACTGGTGTTGGTCGTGAGCGGGATATCGAACCCGGGTCGCCAGGTTTCGTAGCGCAGCGTAGCGCTAACCGCTCCGCCACCGCTCCCCACAGTGACACCATGCACACACACACACGGGCGGTGACATTAACACGAGCGGAAGAGCGCATCGTTCGCGCACTCAGGTTTCGCGTTGAATATTTGGTTTGAAGTTTGTTCAACAGTATCCGTGGCACCCTTTTAGCCAGTATCAAAATGACGAACACAGGAGTAGGCGTTTAGCCTTTCTGGCAATAAAACTGTCAGTGAAAGCAGGTGTTTGATTTGTTCATCGTTTTCATACTGGCAAAAAGGCCCCATAGATATAACTGCTCAACCCAAGCTATTGACACTTTGCTCCCTGCATTGCCGTTGCCCTGTTCGCCTTTATGGCGTCGTCCTCTGCCTCTAGCACTGGCGAGTCGAGGCCACGAGGGAGGCTGCCTCTGGTGGAGGCCAATCCGTTTCAAAGACAATGCGTAGATAACTATCGGAGCATATTTGTTTGCATGTCTTTTTCCGCAATTATGTGTGGTTGATGCAGACTTGATGCCTTGCAATAGGTGTACCTGTTTGGTGTTTGAACGTATTAACGCCTATATTCTTGGTTCTTTCGGTAAATTCACGAAAGAACCAAGAATATGAATCCCTGCAGTCACGAAAGCTTTAAATCAAAATCTTAACACCTTCTGTTTGATTGCTGTGAAGGATTAAGCCTATTATTCTTTGTTCAACATTGTGATGCGAACCCCCCATCCACCCACTTTCACCCCCATCTGAGTGTTTGTATGCCCCCCCCCCCCCCCCCTTTAAACACGGTCGCAATACAGGGCTGGCCGGCTGGCTTGGGGTGTCGCGGTTGCAAGATCCATCGCATGGCGCCGTCGCCACGCGCTGCCGACTCGTCGTTTTGGTTTGCACGAGATGGAGCGGCGGCGCAGCGGTTAGCGCAGCGCCGCCCTAAACCCAGGACCCCGAGTTAGATTCCCGGCTGCGGCTGACATCAGCGAGCGCGTGGCATCCGAGTCGGTCCTGGTTCCTCCTTCCTCTGCGCCTTTCACCAACCCGCACTAACCGGTGTGGTCAAACTACCCCCTCTAACCGACGCCATGTCGGTTAGGGCCTTCATCCAGCAGTGGATTCACTGCAGGATGATTTTCTAGTTTCATGGTTAGCGATTCTTCTGGCCATCCCCACTGTTAGTTCAATTTGTTGTGAACTCTGACGCGTCAATGGTTTTTATTTTCCATCGGTGGGAACAGTGGGGGGTGGGGTCGGAGGGGAGGTGGGTGGGGTGGTGGAATAGGGTGCAGGTGCAACTACGCCCCCCAAAACGTTTGAGCAGCCTTACGCTGTACCCCCATCGCACCTCCTATGAGCACGGTAGGCTTACGTACGGTACGAAAGAAGTTCAACATACAAACCATCAGTTTAGAATCACCTTCACCTCCCCCCCCCCAATCTCCGTTGGTTACTTGACCATCTCATAAGTTTCAATCCTTGTTCCCAAAGTGTCCAGCTCCCCCGTGCTCTTGGTCCTTGACGACAAATTCGAGGAGTGTTCTGGACAGGCGCCATGCGCACGGAGGTCCAGCGAGCCCGGAGAGGGAATGAGAAATGAGGAAGTTTTGCGTTGTTGAGAGCAGGCTGATAAAAAATAGAATGCTCTTTGTGCCGAGTGTTACTTCTTGTTGTTGTTCATTGTGCTTCGTAGACCGCTACCAACGCAGCAGACAATGTGTGAAGTTCACTGTGCGGCCATCCATGGTGGGGGTGGGTGGGGCGTAGACGATAGGGGCGTCACGGTGGCGAGATGTTAACTACCTCGACCGATCCTGACCCTGACTATATATTTGGAGTTTGCGTATCTCTCTCCCCGTGTTCGCGTGGATTTTTCTCCGGGTCCTCCGGTTTTTTCCTCCCCATTTAGAAACGTGCGTTTAGAGCATTTAGTTGCTAGAAGTTTCCACGTGATGAAAAGCCACTTTGTTGAGTTATCATTTGTGGCCAGGTCGCTTCTAAAAAAAGAGCCGTATAGCTCAGTGGGCCTTACCTGGTAAAATAAAATAAAACAGATACAATACTACTAACCTAGCAACAGTGGATTGTAAAGTTTTCAACAACACCTGAGCATGGGTTTTGCTTAACAATACGTGGGTTATCAACTTGTTCCAACACAGCCCTCTGTCGTGCTGTTGTTACGCATTTCACATATGCCGATGCTCGCGAATGAGTGAGCGATGCCAATTACATTCATGTTATAAAAGGGTTCGGACGCTTACATTTGTTCAAAATACAGCACAGTCTGAAAGCCAAGATTCTACATTTTGTGACCTCAAAACTTACGAGCCAGGAGTCGACTGGTTTCACCCGTAGTGCGGAATCAACATTAACGTCTGCACTGTGTTCAATCCCTTGCTAAACTCTGTTGTTGTTTCGATTTAAAGCTTTCGTGACTGCAGGGATTCATCTTCTTGGTTCTTTCGGTAAAGTCACGTAGAAAGGAAATAATAAAATAATTAAAATAAAACATAATAAAATACAATTCTCACGACGTTTCGGCCACAGCGTCTGACGCTGTCTTTCCGACAGACCTGTTCTTCACCTGAGGACGGCTGCTTGCGTTGTGGCCGAAACGTCGTGAGAATTGTATTTTATTATGTTTCATTTTTATTATTTTATTATTTCCCTTCTACGTGACTTTACCGAAAGAACCAAGAAGATGAGTCTGTTGTTGTTGTTTGTTCAGTTGCGTTCTAACAGCTGGCCATGTTTGGCGCTATAGGAATTGTCATTGTTATTGTCGACTAGCTTGTGTGCCCGTCCAAGGACGGGTGTAGATTGCAGTAAATCTGAAATATTAAATCGAAAAATTGTTCAGCTCATGATTATTAATGAGGGGGGGGGGGTGCCCCATGTGGAGTGACGTCACACGCTAATGGTTATTGGGGAGGGGTGCGGCATGTGGATTGACGTCACTCATTCATGGTTCTTGTGGATTGGTGCGGCATGTGTAGTGACGTCACCCGCTCATGATTATTAATGAGGGGAGGGGTGCGGCATGTGGAGGGCGCGACCTTCTTGTGCGTTCGTGTAAATTTCCACGCGAGCATGAATATTAATGAAGGGGGGAGGGGCTCTTTTGCAGTGACGTCACGCACGGATGTCGCACTGTGCTGTGTATATTTATTTTTTATTGTCACTTTCTGTAAGGAAACGTCTCATTTTAAGTGACTTTGCGTAATAAAATATTTAATCGAGCTCGACCTTCCTCTGCGCTAGTGGGGGAGGGGGGGGGCTCTTTTGCGGTGACGTCACGTACGGATGTAGCAGTGTGCTGCGTATGTTTTTTACCGTCACTATCTGTAACAAATCTTACTTTAATGTTTTGCTTTTGTAAAACAGTACACAAAATGATAAAAAAAACTAGTACCTGTATCTTGTACGAAAGACGAATTACCTAAATTATCAACATGTATATCGGATTAATTGCTTGTGGCAGATGCTATATTGGACAGACGGGACGTAACATCAGCGTAAGATTAAAAGAACACCAAATAAATATTAAATTATCTCAAACACAACTGTCGGCAGTGGCAGAACATGCTTGCCAACAAGGCCACTCAATTGATAACGTTGAAGTGTCATTTAAAACGAATTATTACTGGCCGAGACTGATTATAGAATCTACCGAAATTGAGAGAAATACAAATCATTTCAATCGCTCTGACAGCTACAGGCTTAGTGTGGCCTGGAAGCGTATTATTAAATAATACATTTTACGATTACAATTCCTTATCGGGGGAAACACATACTAATTCACTGATTACTAACGTAGTATATAATTACAATACCCCCCCCCCTCCGCCATTTCTGCATCTGCTTGGGTATAGTGATTGGGTTCAGTTATTAAATAATACAAATTACAACTCGTTATAGAGGGATCATAACAATTAACTGATTACTAATCTATTATATCATTACAATTACCCCTCCGCCTCTGATCTGATTGGGTTAAATGATGACGTCAACCTTCTGCTCTATTTAAGACCGGAAGCAAGTGGAGGGCTTCACTATTCTGGCAAATCGCCCGATGATGCTGGATGTAATTACCAGCGAAACGTCGTACTAAAAAAGAATAAATGTTGTGGATTCACTCTTCAACACACCGGTGGGCTAAAGTAGTGAACTATTTGTCTTTTGTCAACGTGACACTTTTTCTACTGATTGGCCGTGTCGGGTGGTGGACGGTTGGAACACATTCATGAATATCGTGATCTAACCCAAAAACCTTTATTATGAATAATATTGATCGCGAAAGCCTACGTGTTAAACCAAGTAATTAACAAATGAACGTGACGCCACAGTTGTGTGCGGCCGTGTTTAGTTTGCTGGCACAGTGGTTAGCGTGCTGCCCTACGAACCAGGTGACCTGAGTTCGATTCCCGCTCACAAATGAATACCTCGTGCTGTGTGCAAACACCACCACTGGGGAGACAAAGGCAGCCGTGCATGGTGTTGGCCACCCACCCCCTGGTGCACCGTTCCGGCCTTCATAGGTGCTACTCGCTAACAGCACTTTCCCCAACAGTCTGTTGAGGCTACAGGGGGATATTCTTTTATAGATCTGCTCTAATCCCGAGTTGTATTCCTCTCATCCTGGCAGGACACAACGGTCTAGTTGCTGTGAGTACGACTCGCAGAGCCGGGCGCAAGCACGGAACCATCGCACCGCACGCCCCGGCAAACCCTGCCACACAGTAATGTCCACAGTAATGTCCACAGCAGAGCAATGGCTAACAGAGGGGGGTATTTGCCAGTAAACATCTGGCCAGCTATTTGCATTGGTTCAAGCAAGCGTGATGAGACACTAAGTGCCGAAACTGGTCAAGAGTTTGTATCGAACCAACGCTATTGAAATTGTGAGCTCCCAAAAGGCTTTGTGACCGATGGGAGATTTAAAAACATGACTTTTATTTCCCGTGTGGAGGGACAGATATGTGAAGGTAACGAATTGTCTCCTTATTTATTGAGGAAGGTAGGTCCGCCCACTACCCAGGTAGCACCGCCCATTACACAGGTAGCTCCGCCCATTACACAGGTAGCTCCGCCCATTACCCAAGCAGCTTCGCCCACTAACCAGGTCGCCCCGCTCACTACACAGCTCCTCCCACTAATCGGGTAGCCCAGCCACTAATCAGGTTACCCTGCCCACTAGCCAGGTAGCCCCGCCCCCTACTGATGTCGTTCAGAGACAAATTCTTGAACTTCACAATACCTTCAGGGTTGGGAAGAGAGGCACCAGGAGAGACTTTCTGAAATCAACGCTGTCCCGGCCAATCCGGGACGTTTGATGTCTCCACCCTCTCCCCAACCATTCCCCCTGCTCCCCGCTAATCCCGACGCCCATCACCAGGCCTGCTACCTGCAGCAGGCCGGGTTTGACACCGCCGTGGTGGAACGCCGGCACGTGGTCGGTGGAGCGGCCATCACCGAGGAGATCGTCCCAGGTCAGTGTTGTGAGTCAGAGGTCACTGACCCTCTGCTCCCCTGCCCCCCTCCCCCACAAGGAGCAGTAGTGCCTCTTTAAGCAATTAGAGCGACAATGAAACAAAAAGTGGCAACTGGGTTGGGGCAAAGCACCAGAGGTGAGGCGAAAGCTGGCGTGACGGTCAAGGGAATGGATATAGCTCAGGGCTGTTTGGAGAGTTTGTTGTGTGCATTCATGTTGAACTTCTTTCGCATGGTATGTAGCCAACCGTGCTAATCGGAGGTGTGGGGAAGGAGATAGGGTTCGAGTTAGTTTGAAGGGGTTCGAGTTAGTTTGGCTGCATTGTTAGATACTTAATTTGGAGCTTTCGGGACTGCAGGAATTACTGTTTGGTTCTTTCGGTAAAGTCCTGCAGTCACGAAAGCTCCAAATTAAGTATGAACCACTTCTACGGGGAAGTTTTAAGTTTGTTTTTTCTCTCTCTCTCTGGATTTTTGTTGTCTCTCTCTGCTTGTGTATCGGTCTTCGTGTCTGTGTCTTACAAATTTCACACTTAACTTCTAATTTAGCAATCTTTGGAAGAACGTAATCAACCAGGCTATGCGTTAATTGTGTGTTGACCGACCCTCTGTGTTGCACTGCATTACATTTCGAAATTTTGCTAGGTTTATTTAATTTAGGGTACTTTCTCTGTCTCCACTCGTTTTGTCGTTTTTATGTTCTGCTCTCTCTGTGTGTCTCGGCTGTTGTCCCTCTCCCTCTCTGCAGCGTGCCACTCATTGCCATGCTAATTTCTCTAACCCCTCCCTCTCTCTCCACCCCCGCCCCCTCTCTCTATTTAAGGCCTTGACACAGAGACGTGGTTTCTCTGTGTCCCTATGTACGTCTCTCTCTCTATGTATCTCTGTGATATCTGTCTCTACTTATATGTCTGTCTATATGTCTCTGGTTCTGTGTTGTATCTCTCTCTCAAATGTATCATTCTCAGGAAGAACGTAATCAACCAGGTAGGGTGTTGACTGTTATGTTATCCGACTCTCTGTTGTATTACATTACATTTCTAAGTATACTAGATTTGTGTTTCTATTTCATTTATACCTGATGATGATTGCTTGTGTTGCAATCGAAACGTCGTATGCATTGTTAAGAGTTAGGCTTAGGGGTTGGGCTAGGGTCTGGTTGGCTATTGTGGATCAGGCTTGGACCAGCGTGGTTGGCACGTGCCCTGGCACAAGGAATTCATGTCCAGTTTTCCCTTCCGTAGCCGCTGCCTGGACCCAGCCCGGGGGCCCGGTGCAGCTGCACCGCCTGCACCTCTCGATTGCGACACCACCGGCCTGGCGTGTGGTTGGCTAGTTTGTTACGGTTAAGGGTAGGAGGCTGTAATTTTAGTTGATTTGTTTGGCTCGGGTTAGGCTTAGTGGCAGAGCTAACGTGTGATTGGCTCGTGTGCTTCGGGTCAAGGGTAGCGGCGGCTGGAGCAGGGGTCGGCAACCAAAACAACAAGAGGAGCCATTTTTGTTCGAATTGGGTAAAACACCTCAATATTTCAATAGCCGCAATGCACTGCGGGTGACCAAGAGACGGTGATCCTTCGTGAATGACGTCACGAAGCAGCGGTCCTTAAAGAGCCGCATTCGACTCCGGAGCCACAGGTGACCAACCCCTGGGCTCGAGTGAATGTCGCTTCGGGTTGCTTGGGTTCGGGTTAATGTCAGGGATAACGTCCGGTCTTCTGGTGTATTCCACCCCCCTGGCAGATTGACCCCCTCAACGAAGTGGCTTACCATACGTGGGAATTTATAGCAGCCAAATACTCTAAACGCACGTTTCTTAATGTGGTGGGAGGACCCGGGTAAAAATCCACGCGACCACGGGGAGAACATGCAAACTCCAAATAGACAGGGTCGAACCCACGACTTCCTGTATAGCAGGCGATGTAGCTAACATCTCGCCACCGTGGTGCCCCTCGCACCGTCTCTTCCCCTCGCTCGTGTCGCCCCTCAGGGTTCAAGTTCTCCCGCGCCTCCTACGTGCTCAGTTTGCTGAGGCCGCAGATTTACAAAGACCTCGAGCTGAAGGTACGGAGCTGCCTCCTCCCCACCCCCATCTCTCCCTCCGCTGTGCTCGGTTTTTTCTCTTTTTGCCGAGTGCAGAAATCTATCAAAAGAGGTGGCACGGCTGCTCACAGATCAGAGCGCCGAGAGCTTGGGTTCCAGTCCAGGTTATTAGCTGCTGCCTGTGGTTAAACCCAGGTGGTTAAACCGGGGTAGTTAAACCGGGGTAGTTAAACCTGGGTGGCTAAATCGGGTGGGTAAAACGGGTGGTGAATCCCGGGTGGTTGAACCCAGGGATTAAACCCGAGTGGTTAAACCTGGGTGGTTAAACTGAGTGATTACAGTCAGTGGTTTAAGCCGGGTGGTTATACTAGGTGGTTGAACCCGAGTGGTCAAAGCGGGTGGTTAAACCTGGGTGGTTAAACCGAGTTGTTAAACCCGGGTGGTCAAACCGAGTTGTTAAACCTGGGTGGTTAAACCGAGTTGTTAAACTTGGGTGGTTAAACCTGGGTGGTTAAACCGAGTTGTTAAACCTGGGTGGTTAAACCGAGATGTTAAACCTGGGTGGTTGAACTGGGTAGTTAAATCGGGTGGTTAAACCCAGGTGGTTAAACCTGGGTGTTTAAACCCGGATGGTAAAATTGGGTGGTTAAACTCGGTGGTTAAACCTGGTGGTTAAACCCGGGTGGTTAAACCTGGGTGTTTAAACCTGGATGGTAAAATTGGGTGGTTAAACTCGGTGGTTAAACCTGGTGGTTAAACCCAGGTGGTTAAACCTGGTGGTTAAACCCGGGTGGTTAAACCGGGATGGTAAAATTGGGTGGTTAAACCAGGTGGTTAAACCCGGGTGGTTAAACCGGGATGGTAAAATTGGGTGATTAAACCGGGTGTTTAAACTTGGGTGTTCAAGCGCAGCGAGTTGATGGCCTCAGCCCAGTCACCAACAACTGCACGCATAAGAATGAGAGTAAAGTTTGTTCTGCACTTAATCTTACTAAACTCCAGGTCTGATAATTGAATCTGAATATCGTTTTGACTATTACGAGATAACCATTACCCTCGGTGACAAAGCAGATCTCAAGGTGTGGACTGGAGGTCAATTGAAGGGATCTTAGAGTTGGCTTGGATTACCTGAGTTTGAATCCCAGCCACGGCTAAAATCAGTGGCGAGTGACATCCGAACTACTCCCTTGGTCAACTGTGCCTGAAACGAGTAGCTGATGCTGTGTGTGACGCATCAGCCCCGGGGAGACAAAGGTGGCCTGGCCACACCACCTCGTGTACAGCACTTGCCCCCCACAGTCTGTTTAAAGGTTGCACGTGGTGGTGGTGGAGGTGAGGGGGTGGCGGCTCTTGGTGTTTGCGTCTCTCTGTAGAAGTTCGGGCTGAAGCTCTACCCCCGCGACCCATACTCCTTCAACCCCCTCCCATCGGACGGCAGCGTGAGCCGCCCGCCACCGTCGCTGCTGCTGGGGATGGACATGGAGGAGAACCAGCGGAGCATCGCCAGGTTCTCCGCGAGGGACGCCAAAGTAACCGACGCAGCCGCCGCTCGTGGTCGCCAGCCGCGGCCCGCTCGCTGCCTCGTTATTCGTCTGCGCTTGAACGCTGTGACCTCCCCCCCTTAATCCCGAGAGACTGCTCCCTTGCCGCATTTTTTGACGCGATTCCGCCTCGATCCACCGTGGCTCTTCAGCCCCACGTCATCCGAAGAAAGCCGGCGTTTGCTCACGCCGTCGAAAAAGTGTCGGCTACAATGGACGTGCAGTGTGGAACCTTCGCCGAATTCTTTCCAGGAATCTCATCTTGGCGTCCCACGTGACCTAGGGAGTGTGCTGGCACGGATGGCAAATCACGAGCTGTAGACGCACCTGTGACCCGTCGCGCCGCCCGTGTCACGCCGCCCTCGAGCCGAATGCAAACACGCGCGGGGTGGGGGGAGGGCGAGGGGCGGGGGTGCTGGCGCAGAGACGCCACGTGCCAGCAAGAGCACCACCACGCGACGCGATTTTGATTTCTTCGCACGATTTCGCTCTTGAACGTTCAGCTGATCGCTGAGCCACAGGCCCAGAGGCCCAACACGTCAAGCGGCCGGCGACAAGCGGCACTGTCAACGTTGAAATAGCTCAGTGTAACGCATTTTTTCGTGTAATTTTAATTCTTGAGCATTGAATTGTGCGTGGGAAAAGAGACGATGGGAGGGCAGGGGAGGGAGCAGACAGAGAAATGTCGTGCCGTGCAGTGTGGCAGATTCCTCAACATGGGCAGAGGAATCAACGAGCGAAGGTGCCGGGAGTAGAAACCGTGGTGGTAGTTACAGACGGGTGATGAGGAGGAGACTGACCACCGAGTGAGTGACTGGAGTGAATTATTGGAGCGCTGCATCACCCATAGTTCACGCAATGAGTATTCGTACAGCCCGTCGGTGCACTGCTGGATGAGGACCTCAAGATGTGTGCAGAGGGTTTGTGTGGGTATGCAGAGGTATGCACACGTGTGCTGATACGTGTACCCAGCTACGCACACGTGTACGCAGGTATGCACACGTGCACGCAGAGGTATGCAAATGTGTACACAGAGGTATGCAAACGTGTACACAGAGGTATGCAAATGTGTACACAGAGGTATGCAAACGTGTACCTGCGCGTGTATCTGCGCGTGTTGGCGGTGAGTCAACTCAGGGATCACCAAAGAAGCCAAAGGGGTTCTGCAGTGGCGAGATGTTAACTGCCTCGCCTGATATACAGGAGGTCGTGGGTTTGACCCCGACTCTGACGCCTGCTGTATATTTGGAGTTTAGATGTTTCTCTGCCCGTGTTCGCGTGGATTTTTCTCCGGGTCTTCCAGATGTTTAGAACCGACACGCATTTAGAGCATTTGGCCGTTGCTGTCATTTTTTTTCCACGTGAAAAAAGCCACTTCGTTGCGCCGTTTGTCGCATCGCGTGCACGCAGGCGTACGCAGAGTATGTGCAGCTCATGGAGAAGCTGGCCTGGGCCGTGGAGCCTCTGATCGACGCTCCGCCGCCCGACGTCCCCGGGTTCCACGGTGGCCCCCTCGGCTCGCGCCTGCGTGCCGCAAAGTCCTTCCTGCCTGCCCTGAGCTGCGGTGAGTCGCGCCGCCCGGGTTTCGGTCGAAACTCGCCAGGCCCGGCTCCGCTAAACTGTTAAAAACTATTCTTCATTTTACCAGGTAAGGCCCACTGAGCTATGTAGCTCTATTTTTCAGAAGCGGCATGGCTACCGCAAATGACATCTCAACGAAGTCGCTTATCACGTGGAAATGTATAGCGGCAGCCAACGACTCTAAACGCGTGATGTCGATTCGAAATGTGAAGGGAAAAACCGGAGGAACCCGGAGAAAAATCCACACGACCACGGGGAGAGATACACTCAAATTCCAAATATACAGCAGGCGTCAGGGTCGGGATCGAACCCACGGCCTCCTGTGTACCAGGCGAGGCACCGATAGAAATTCGCCCTTCGCAACCTACGGCCCGCGGTCCAGACATGACCCGCGCGGCTTTGTCTCGTGCGGCCCACGGCAACGTGAGGCCCGCCACCGCGGAACGGCCCAGCGAACAACGGCGACGCGCGGCGCGAAGGTGCTTACGGTTGCGCTGGACGGCCCTCGGGTGTGTCTCCGGGTCGTACCCGCGCTTCGTTCGGAAGACGCCGCGATCGCTCGCCGTGCGGTCGCCGCACACCGGCACAGGGCGCGGACGATGGGGTTAGCGAGGCCGGGGGGCGACGGCGGTGCTGGGGGTGGGGCGAGTGGCGAGCGCTTGATCGCGAATGTCCCTGCATGTTACTTCAGCAGCCCCCCCTCCCCCCCTATAATACCCAAATGTTATCCTACTCCCCCCCGCTCCCACGCAACCCTAACCCTAACCTGTGTGCCTGTCTCGCCCCCCCCCCCCGCTCCCTGCGACAGTGCGCCGGCTGGGGAAGGATCTTCCCAAGTTTTACGAGCTCCTCACGGCCCCCACCACCAAGTTGAGTTTCCGTGAATCGTACGATAGATGACTCCACGTGAGCGGCACGATCCAAGGGGGCAGTTATTTCTCCCGTGTGGCGCGTCGCAGAGGGGAAGCAACCGATTTTCTTTTTTTTTGGAAGAGCAACAAAAGTTACAAATCAATGCCCGGGTTCTTTAGCCGACTGAGAGTCGTTGGCGGGTGAGCTGCTCGATCGCCTTGGTGTGGCGGTTCACCGGTGCTGGCTGGGCTGTCAGCAGGCGAGCCGTGTGCCCCATCGTTGGTTGCACCCCTGCAGTCGCCGGCGGAAGCGTCTCTTTAGCTTCCACAACCGTCCGCGCGGTCTTTCACCCCCAAGGTGCAGGGATCGCGGGGGAAGCGAGGAGGCCGCAGGGGGTGTTTGGCTAGCGACGCGGTCTCTGTGAAAATGAAATTGGGAGTCGCTGGAGGATAGTTTTGGGGCGAGGCGGGTAGAGGTGTGGGGGGCGAGGCGGGTAGAGGTGTGGGGGGCGAGGCGGGTAGAGGTGTGGGGGGCGAGGCGAGGGGAGAGAGAGACGCGAGACACCCGAACCAGGCTCACGTCACGACACATCGGCCGAAACGCATCATCATCGTAGTGCATTGAAGGATTCTAACCGTTGTTGGCAAATGGAAACTGGGCTTACTTTTCTCCCCGAATATATTGCACGCCACTGGTAAACTGGAGCAGGTGGCACGTGACTGGTCGCCACAGCCGTCGCGACAGATATACCAGATGTGGTGTCCTGGGTGCGGGAATATGTTTGTGGGTCGCCGACCCAGACAGATCTGGTCACGCCGACGGATGGAGCCATCGACGTCCTTTCACGAAGCGTGGTGAGAAGGCCACGTTCACCAACAACAACAACAACGCGCGAGCCAGGCCTGTGGCGACTCGGTTAGCTCGCTGCACTCGCTGCGTTCAGTGTAGTCAGCGTCTCCGCTCGTTAAATTATGGCATTGATTGATGATGGTGATTATGACAACGGTCATGGTATGATTGTGACACAAGTGATGATGATTATGATGATGGTCACAATGGCAACGACTGGTGATGGCAATGATGACAGCGATCGTGAGATGATGATGATGATCATGTCATTGCTACGCTGATGATAGTCATGTAAATGCTGGTGTTGCTACTGATGATGATGATGATGAAGACGATGATGATGTCCCAACAGATTTTGGACCGGTGGTTTGAGTCGGAGCCTCTGAAGGCCACTCTTGCCACGGACTCTGTGATTGGAGCCATGGTCAGCCCCAGGACCCCGGGCAGTGGGTGAGCTGAACCCACGGGGTCAGGGACACTCCTACTACTCTGCTCCATCATCTATCAGATTTAACAACGCACACGTGCGCGGCATGCCATGTACAAGGGCTCTCGGCCTTGTCCAGACCACCATCTCAAAAGAACTGAACGTGTGTCCGCGGTGGTCGTTGTGGTCATTATGGTCATGGTGGTGGTTGTCACGGTGGTCACGGTAGTGTTGGTCGTGGTGGTGGTAGTGTTGGTCGTGGTGGTGGTAGTGTTGGTTATGGTGGAAATGGTGATGGTAGTGGTCGTTGTGGCAATGGCGATGGTGCTAGGTACGTGTTGCTGCACCACGTGATGGGCGAGCTGGAGGGCGTCAAGGGCATGTGGGCCTACGTGGAGGGCGGCATGGGCGCAGTATCCACCTGCATGGCCAAGTGCGCCATCTCTCGTGGAGCGTCCATCTTTACTGAGGCGGTACTCACCGCTCAACCGCTCACCCGCTCACCGACTCACCAGCTCGCTCCTCCTCGTGGCCGACGCAACCAGTCATCCACTCTGGCCACCCACTTAATCAAGCGCTCACCCACCCACTCACTTGCTCACTCACTCAATCATCCATGAAACCGGTCACCCACTCGCTCTCTCAGTCGTCCACGCACTCACCCGCTCACACGTGCACTCAACTGACACTGCATTATTCCCACTGGGATCACCCACAAGGTTGTACATTTTTTACATTAAAATGCCCACATCTTCACCAAAAACGGGGCAACAGAATCGACCTTCCTCCCAGGGCCCTTAGCGCGTGTAGCCCACCGTCCCACCGGTGGCATGCGGTTGGCACCGTTGGACCAATTTCGGCTGTCGGGGTCGTTTTTCTAAACGACACCGATAGCACGATCGGGATGACGTGTGCTGGGCAGGTGTCATCTTTATGTGCCTGCGTGTGTGTGCTCGCGTGTGTGTGCACGCGTGTGTGTGCTCGCGTGTGTGTGCACGCGTGTGTGTGCGTGTGTGTGTGCGTGTGTGTGCGTGTGTGTGCACGCGTGTGTGTGCGTGTGTGTGCACGCGTGTGTGTGCGTGTGTGTGTGTGTGTGTGCGTGTGTGTGCACGCGTGTGTGTGCGTGTGTGTGCACGCGTGTGTGTGCGTGTGTGTGCACGCGTGTGTGTGCGTGTGTGTGTGTGCACGCGTGTGTGTGCGTGTGTGTGTGCACGCGTGTGTGTGCGTGTGTGTGTGTGCACGCGTGTGTGTGCGTGTGTGTGTACGCGTGTGTGTGTGCGTGTGTGTGCACGCGTGTGCGTGCGTGTGTGTGCACGCGTGTGTGTGCGTGTGTGTGTGTGTGTGTGCACGCGTGTGTGTGTGTGCGTGTGTGTGCACGCGTGTGTGTGTGTGCGTGTGTGTGCACGCGTGTGTGTGCACGCGTGTGTGTGCACGCGTGTGTGTGCGTGTGTGTGTGTGTGTACTTGCATGCGCTAGGAACCCGGCGACCCCATTTTCGATTCCTGCTAACGGCCAACACCAGTGACGATTATATATCTGAACTGGTCATGGACCTCCCCTTGGTCGACTCAGCCATAATGAGTACCTAGTACGTGGTATGTAAATATCACCACTGGGGAGACAAAGGCAGCCGGGCGTGGTGTTGGCCACCCACCTCCTCACGTTCCGTGCCGGCCTTCATAGGCGCTCGCTAACAGCACTTTCCCCGACAGTCTTTTGAAGGCTATACGGGGGATCTTTGTCTTTGTGTGCGTTCGCGTCGCGTGTCGGCACTGGCAGGAGGTGCAGCAGGTGCTCGTGGACGGCACGGGCCGCTCCACCGGGGTGGTGCTGTGCGATGGCACAGAGGTGCGCAGCAAGGTGGTGCTGTCCAACGCCACGCCGCACGTCACCTTCACGCAGCTCACGCCGCAGGTGCGACGCCGTGCCCACCGTCAACCACAGCAACAACCACAGCAACAACCACAACAACAACCACAACAACAACCACAACTACGATAACAACCACAACCAGAACAACAACCACAGCAACAACCACAACAACAACCACAACCACAGCAATAACAACCACAATAAATTACCAGAACAAGAACAACAACCGCAAGCACCATAACAATAACCACATCAGCGTGCAAACGCGCCCGTGGTGTAACAAACGTCTCGGAGCGGAGGGGCAAACGAAGAAACAGTTGAAGGATGAGTGATGATTAAATTAATTGAGTGATTTATTGATTCATTGAATGCTGTCTGGGGTAAAGTGGTGGCACACTGGTCAGCGTACTGCGCGATGGAGTCAGTTACCCGAGTTCGGCCTCAGCTAACATTGGTGGCGGGGTCATATCTCAAACAGGGCCCTGGGCTCTCCTTGGCTCAGCGCTGCCCTGCACAGCGGTGGCCTGTTGGGGGGTGGGGGGGGGCTACGTCGTAGCCAGCAGGGGGCAGCGCAGCAGTTGTCCATGGTGGCTCTGTGTGCTTCTGTGCTCCACGCTAAAGCACCCGCGACCTTCAACAACGCGTCGCTGCTCAGCGCGGATCAGTATGGTGAAACTTGCGCCCATGGGAGGGCTTCAATCGAGCCGTGGATCGAATCGGTGGCCCGACGTGTCGTCAATTCTAAATATAACCGTGTCATCCCTCACGAGTTGCAATCGCAGCGCTAAGTTTGGT
Organism: Lampetra fluviatilis; assembly: GCF_964198595.1. Taxonomy (NCBI): domain Eukaryota; kingdom Metazoa; phylum Chordata; class Hyperoartia; order Petromyzontiformes; family Petromyzontidae; genus Lampetra; species Lampetra fluviatilis. Next base: position 1,556,494 of record NC_136286.1, on the reverse strand, counting down.
GAACAATGCTGCTGTGATTACAATTGGCGTTGACGCCAGGCCCTGGTTGGTGGATTGCAGAGGGATCCGTGAACGACTCCCAAACCCGCCGTGCTGCTTGGCGGCCCCAGTGGGATGCCAGTGCAGCGAGCGCGATTTTCAACTCCTCCCTCCCCGTATATCTCCCCGTATAAAGTGCGCGTTTTCTCCGGACATTTGCGATGAACGATCGCACTGCAGGTGAGAAGCGGTACACGATGGGATGGCTTTGAGAGGCCCAGGCAAAGCGCGAGAGTGGAAGGACACCTGAGCAGATGCAGTCCAGGCTTTGTAAACTACTGGCTCTTGGTAATCTTCTATTTAATTTTAAGATAATAATATTAATAATTGAAACGCGTCACGCTTTTTGATTTCCACACAGGATGCCCTGCCGGCTGACTTCCTCCGAGAGGTTTCTCAGATTGACTACACATCTCCCGTCACCAAAATCAACGGTATGGACTTTTTTTTGTTGCCATTTTCTCTCGCAACATAACAGCAACATCGACACAACACCGATCACTGTGCCTCCCGCCATGTGGCTGTCCAACTCTGCCAAGCGATCGCTGAGCCAGCATCAGAGAATATATCTGTATGCTCCGTATATATATACTCTCCCTCAAAACATTTATTTCTGCCAGCAATGAAGGTTCCTGCTCGGAAACAATATTTGGGAATATCAGTTCTCGTCCTGATTGTTTCTTTGCGTCGGGGATGCATTCCTGAAAGGTGCGACAACGAATATCGAAACGATGTCAATCAAAGCCATTGGCAGGATAGTAGTTGGTGGAGGCCTAGGGCTGAGAGGCGACGGATAGCGAGAGAGCACGGACGACGCTGTCAGCGACGTGAGTATGTGTCTGGGGTTGACGCGACGCTAATCGGGTCGGGGTGTTCATGATCAAGTGGCGACGTAATTTGCGTAAAGACGTACAAGGGGGAGAGATGTAAATCGGGGTATTACCGTACCCCATGACGTGTTTGTAAAGGACCTGGTCTACACTCAATGTCCGTCCATTTACAACGAGTACCTCGACGAAAGGGCCACTTCCCCAAACGTGTCCGTGACACTTTTGCTCAACATTGCGTGTATGGTGCCTTACAATGAACCGAACCCTTACCGGATGGTTGCTGGTGGGTATAAAGGTTCACTCACGGGAACCAATATTCATTTGCACCGGCGGTTCGAATCCGGATTTAACCGCCTGTGATTTTACCGGATTATCAAGTGCAGCGTGTGGTGGTCACAACCCAGATGCTTATGACTGCCCGCAAACTAACATCATCCGAATATACATTCGCAGTGGCAAGATGTTAACTATCTCGCCTGGTATACAGGAGGTTCGATCTCGACCATGCCATGAAACACTTGCGCTTTTATAATTTGGAACTTGCATGTTCTCCACGTGATCATGTGGATTTTTCTCCTGGTCCACCGGTGTTTCCCTCCACATTCAGAAACGTGCGTTTAGAGTATTTGGCTGCTATAAATGTCCACGTGATGAGCCACTTCGTTGAGATATCATTTATGGCTAGGTTGCTTCTGAAAAAGAGCAATACAGCTCAGTGGGCCTTACATGGTCAAATAAAAAAAGTTCATCGTTTTTAATTTCATATACACTTCATTTGGTTTAAATCCAGTTCTGATACTTACACAATCAGGGCATATGAAAGATGCATACCTCGTGCAGATAAATACACTCACGCAAGTGACGGCAGGAGTAGTTCTTCATCCAGCAGTCGATTCATAATGGCTAACGATGCTCTGAGGTCTCCCGGTGCTGCTGCCTCTGTCCGCAGTCGCCGTGGACTGTCTCCCCAACTTCCTGGCGGCGCCGACGGAGCGAGCGGGGCAGGCGATGGCACACCACCGCTGCTCCATCCACCTCAACACGTGGGACATGGCCTGCCTGGACCGCGGCTACCACGAGGCTCTGCAGGGGGCCCCGTCCACGCGGTATGGCCCGACTCGGCCGCTGGCCCGCCCGGCCGGCTGGCTTGCCCGGCCGCCACCACCATCAGAGCCGCCAATACAAGGCTGGTAGTTAATTTATGGGCCCCGCAGACATGATAGGTTGAGTCAACCCCCCCCCCCCCCTCACAAATCAGTATCCAAGCTTGCAACCTTCCAATTATGAGCGGCTCACTCATAATCGGCTGAGCCACCTGGCCAGATAGAGGAAGCAGAAACGATAATTTAATTCAAATCAAGGCTTTTCGAAACATGTTTGTCTTCGGGAGAGTTTATTCCGTTTCTGAAGAAGCTCCCATGACGTGGCGCGAAACGTCGTACATCACGCCGAACATCACGACGCGGTACAGCCCGAGAGCGTGTTGCGAAAGAGCCGTGCTCCAGCAACAATCATAGGAAAAGTAGCTTTTATGTCGCTGCATGGAAACCGACAGAAGCTACCCGGGTGGAACATGCGCGCATGTTTGCACTTAGTCATTTTTACTCTGTGTTGGGTCTCCAATAACGCTACCGGTCGACTTGGCCGATTTTCAGTCGTGTGAGCCCCTAATGGCAACACAACTTTATAGCGAAGTTTTGTTCATCTTGGACAATGGTCACTGTGCGTGACCCCTCCTCCGGTTATGGACAGACGGACCGGTGAAGCTGACGCACGAGCGCTTTGATCCTTTGTCGGAAAGATTTTGAAAGCAAATCAACCCCAAGCACTGTGACAGCTGCATCGGCCTTTTTTCTTCTTCATTCAAAAGCCGTTATCTCCCGGGATGTTCCTTAATGAGATAGTGGCGCGTCGTTTAGCAGGTGTCCCCCGCGGGGGGGGGGGGGGGGGCGACGAGTCCCCGCGCTCCATTTGACGGCAATCGAACAACAAAAGCCGGGAGCCTCGACGGGTGCTGTCGTGCGAGCCTGTGTGAGATGCCACGGGCGATAGGAGGACGCCCGCTCGCTCGCGCGTGCATGCGAACGAGCGCACGTGATCGCTAAAGGCCAAGTATTAAAAAAGAAAATTCGTTAGCCGGCCTTCCCAGAGAGGATTACTGCACAGATCGAGCACGGCCGATAGCGGCGGCTGGGAAGCGCCGTGTTGTTGCCTGCGCTCCTGTGATAGAAGCGAGGTGTGGACGAGCGGTGTGGCTCGACTGATGCCACACCTGCATCAGCAATGCGACTGCTGCAAGGAGACAGAGGTGCGGTCGTAACATCGGCAGAGAGGGTGGAGGAATACGAGCGGAGGGGCGTGCACTCATGTCCGGAGAGCGGTGTGCACGCTGACCTCGGCGGTGTGACGGTGCCAGGTGGCATAACCGATGTGCGCACGGTGTCGCTGTGTGCGCCGACCCCTGTTCCTGGTGTGCCCCGGCCCTGCAGACCCATGATGGAGCTGTGCATCCCATCGGCACTGGACCCAACGCTGGCGCCTCCGGGAAGCCACGTGGTGTCACTCTTCACGCAGTACACGCCGTACCTACTCGCCGGGGGACGCGCCTGGACGCAGGCCGACAAGGAGGCCTACGGCGATCGAGGTAGGCCCGGTGCACCGACCGCGACGCCCGGGCAGCGGCACCACTGTCTCCAACACCACCACCACCACCACAGCCGCCGCCCTCCGGCAACACCTCCGCTCGGGGCTCCGGCCGCCACTGTCATGTGACCCAGGCAGCTGCGGGCAGCCATGCTGCAGAGGGGCAGCTGGCAGGGGATTCTTTCAGAGGACTTGAGCTCTGTGCCTGTGAGCTGATTCACGTGAAATACTCAATTCTCATTTAACGCGGTGGATGCGTTCCTGAAAAGTGCCGCGTCAAGCGAAAAACGCGCACACAGTCAGATGTCGGGGACAAACAACTGAGGGTACGCTGCCGTGTTACTTTATCACGGTAGTTTGTCGTCGACCCATTATAATGGCATGAGCTCTGCGTTATAACGGCGTGCGTTCCAAATTATAACGGGCGCTTTTTGCATTATGTAAAAAGTGTTCTTGCATGGAAGAATCGCGTTCAGGCGAAAACGCGTTGTGTGAACACCACGCGTTAAGTGAGGACCAAAAAACATCACCACCATCATCCCCATCGTCACTGTCATCAGCCATTGGCTACTCATAGAAAAAATGCAATGCCATTAAACACTTTCCCTACAGTTGCCCTAGCTATACCTTACATACTTCCCCTAGAGATGCCTGCTAGATTATGTTTCTCAGATGTGTTCCTCCAGCAATTATTGTGTGCAGTGAACTTGTTGTACACGACTTTTTATTAGCTAATATTTATATTTAACTCAACTTTTTTTTATTAAACATATAAGTGTCTAGTGACGTAAGAAAAGCTACCCGATAGAATACTAAACAGGACTTCCTCAGGGCGTACCGCACCCTCTTGAGATGTTAGTCAAGTAATCGAAACTAATGAACGGCAGACGACTGACAATTGCGACATTAAACTTCAATTAATTTCGCGGCGGCTGCTACTGCTGCTGTCTGTATTTTGCAACAAGGACGTTACATTTCTCTGTTGGAGCTGCATACGGCGATCCGCGCTCGAAGCCGTAACCTTTCCACGGAGAAACACCGTCCCCTCGCTCTTACCTCGAAGAGGTTTAATTCCAAATTCAACCAAAATAACCACCGCACCCCCTGCGGAGAGAGAAAGAGCCGCGGGCGCTGCTGCGTTGAGGAGAAATTAAAATTAGCGAGGGCACACGAGGGAGGGCGACGGGGAGGTCACCGTGGACACGCTGCTGTCCGTGGAACGTGACCAATTCCGGGCGCATGGCCGCGGCCGCCACTGCCCCTGCGGACCCGGCTCCCGATGCCGGTGACGGCAGCGGCGATGAGGTGGCCTGTCGGCAGCCGCCGGTCTTCAAGGCTACGCCGCCTGTCCTGTGCCGCCCCCCTCCCCCACGCCCCACTCCCCCACGCCCCAGTGTTCGACTGCATCGAGGAGTACGCTCCGGGGTTCAAGTCGTCCGTGATTGGCCGGGAGATCTTGACTCCCGCCGACCTGGAGAGGGAGTTTGGTCTCACCGGAGGGGTACGACACGCCGCGCCGCGATCCTTCCCCTTTTTAACGTCCCCGTTTTTAACCCCGCGTGTGTTCCAGTTTGGGGGGGGAGCTGGGGGGGGGGGATTGTTGTTGTGTAAGCGCGTGAGACGGCGCCCTCCGCCCCCCCCCTGGGGAAGCGGTTGCATGTGTAAGCATCGTTCAGACGTCGACACTTGGCCGTGTGCTCGCGCCCCAGCGACACGCGCGCCCGCGCGTGCGTGTGCCCCCGCCGTTAATAACGGGCCGCTTACGCACGCGGCGCGCCCCGGGGCACGTGTTTGGACAGCACTCACGTCGATGAACCCCTTGCCGCCCCGCAGAACATATTCCACGGCGCCATGTCCCTGGACCAGCTGTACTTCGCCCGCCCCGTCACGTCCCACGTGAGCTACAGGTCGCCGGTCCGAGGACTCTACCTGTGCGGGAGCGGCGCGCACCCAGGTACGGCTCTTCCCCCCCCCCTCGCTCGGTGCGACGGCGGGGGACGGCGAGAGTGGGGGGGGCGACGTCAGAGCGTGGGCAGAGGACGGTGCCGCGCGGAGGGGGGCACGGCGCCCGCTCGCTGCACCTTTTCAGACGTAAAACGAGAAACGTTGCGGGCAATTGACTTCAACTCGGGTGCGAGTGCCAGCTCTTCCTCGCACGGCCCGCCTCACCTCCGGTTTGTGCCCCCCCCCAAACCCCTCCGCCCCTCTCTCCGTGTCGCGCGTTCCCCCCGGCACAGGGGGGGGCGTGATGGGATCGGCCGGCCGTAACGGTGCCCTCGTCGCAGTCGCCGACTGCAAGCGGAAGTAAAGCGGCCGCGCTCGTCCCTCCGCTCATCGGGCGGCGGTGGCCGTGTTGGCCGATGGCAAATGAACGGCACGCGCAGGTATAGAATACGCGCGTGCCGCCGTGCGTGTGCCGCCGTGCGTGCGCCGCCGTGCGTGCGCGCGCGCCTCGCACGAGCGTCTGTGAAAGGACGGTTTCATCACAAGGTGTCGATTTTAAATGGATTTTATAGGATTCGGGGTCTCCATCGTGTCCATCGCTCGTTGATTGGTGTTGTTCGTTGAACGTCCGTCCGGCGGGCTCGTTAGCGAGCGGCGCTTGGCGAGAAACAAACTCTACGTTCGGATTGCTGATTAAAAATAAAACGTCACTTGTTATCAGTAATAATTAATCTCCACACGTTTTGCGTGTTCCTATATGCACAGATAAAGTAAACGCATGTCTTTTGTGAAACCGAGCGCAGAATCTTAGTTAACTGTTTTTTTTTAGCTAAATTATGTTACTTTGACGGAGCCAGTTATATTCACGAAGTCAAAATCGCGTCCACACTCGCATTGGCCGCACCGAGGAATGTTTTGTCCCTCAGCCGAAACGGCGCCCCCTACTCCAACGCCCCCCCCCCTACTCCAACGCCCCCCCCCCTACTCGAACGCCCCCCCCTACTCCAACGCCCCCCCCCCACTCCAACGCCCCCCCCCTACTCCAACGCCCCCCCCTACTCCAACGCCCCCCCCCCACTCCAACGCCCCCCCCTACTCCAACGCCCCCCCCCCCACTCCAACGCCCCCCCCCCACTCCAACGCCCCCCCCCTACTCCAACGCCCCCCCCTACTCCAACGCCCCCCCCCACTCCAACGCCCCCCCCCTACTCCAACGCCCCCCCCCTACTCCAACGCCTCCCCCCTACTCCAACGCCCCCCCCCCACTCCAACGCCCCCCCCCTACTCCAACGCCCCCCCCCCTACTCCAACGCCTCCCCCCTACTCCAACGCCCCCCCCCTACTCCAACGCCCCCCCCTACTCCAACGCCCCCCCCTACTCCAACGCCCCCCCCTACTCCAACGCCCCCCCTACTCCAACGCCTCCCCCCCTACTCCAACGCCCCCCCCCTACTCCAACGCCCCCCCCTACTCCAACGCCCCCCCTACTCCAACGCCCCCCCCCTACTCCAACGCCCCCCCCCCCCACTCCAACGCCCCCCCCTACTCCAACGCCCCCCCCCTACTCTAACGCCTCCCCCCCTACTCCAACGCCCCCCCCTACTCCAACGCCCCCCCCCTACTCCAACGCCCCCCCCCCCACTCCAACGCCCCCCCCACTCCAACGCCCCCCCCTACTCCAACGCCCCCCCCCACTCCAACGCCCCCCCCTACTCCAACGCCCCCCCCCTACTCCAACGCCCCCCCCTACTCCAACGCCCCCCCCCCTACTCCAACGCCCCCCCCCCTACTCCAACGCCCCCCCCCCCACTCCAACGCCCCCCCCCTACTCCAACGCCCCCCCCCTACTTCAACGCCCCCCCCTACTCCAACGCCCCCCCCCCACTCCAACGCCCCCCCCTACTCCAACGCCCCCCCCTACTCCAACGCCCCCCCCCTACTCCAACGCCCCCCCCCACTCCAACGCCCCCCCTACTCCAACGCCCCCCCCCTACTCCAACGCCCCCCTACTCCAACGCTCCCCCCCTACTCCAACGCCCCCCCCTACTCTAACGCCCCCCCCACTCCAACGCCCCCCCCCTACTCCAACGCCCCCCCCCCTACTCCAACGCCCCCCCCACTCCAACGCCTCCCCCCCTCCATTCCAACGCCCCCCCCCCCCACTCCACCTCTCTCGCGCTACGCTGTGTGACCTGCGAGTTCTGTGGGGACGAGGTGCAGGTAAGATCGATGATCCAAGTGGGGGGCATACCCCCCCCCCACCCACCGAGACCCTGATTGTGATTGTGTATTGTTTGTTGCAACGTCCTGACCTGCCCCTACTGGACGTCTGTGAAAAAGAGCTTCATAGCTCATCGGATTCCTCCAGAATAAATACAGATTCTGATGTATATTGATGTTCACCAGAGATAACGCATTGCATGTCTGTAATTATCATCGACGTAAGGCCCTGTTCAAGCAGCATGGAATTCCGGGACCCCCCCCCCTCCCCCCGCTGCTTCCCCCTTTCCCCCCGGCTGTGGGAATATTCATCTGTCAGAAGGGGAAAATTTAAGGATAAGATTAAAACAATAAAGCGACGATTAATAATGGTGAAATGTTTATGTCATTCACAATGATATTCTTGAGGTTATTGTATGAATAAACAGTCGTACTTTTTTATATATATAAAAAATGCATTATTATTTTCTTGCGTGGGGCCCCTCTAGAGTCTTAGACAAATGTCTTGTCTCCACCCCTCCCCCCGGCCCCATCCAAAACCCGGCCCCACGATCGTCGCCTGCCTCGTAACGCGTGCATCGAAACGCGTTAGTCGGATCGCGGTGTTCGGGAACAGTGCGATGGAGCTGGTGCGGGGCGGGGAGCAGCTGGCGTCGGGATGGGCTGGAGGCGGCCGCCAGTTATCTTCATGGACCGCGCGTCGATTATAATCGCGTTGCTGATCGATAAGACTTGAGCGACGAATCGCCGCAGCTGTAGATCGCCGTGTCCCTTCGTCCGACGGCTGCCGTCACGCTCTGCTCAACCCCCTCCCCCCCTCCTCCACGTCCCCCACGGGCACGCCGCTTTGGCAGCCCTCGCCGTGCCAATTTTACTCGCTTATTACTCCCGCTGCTCGGCCAATTCCTCACGGGGGAAATTCAATCGTAAGAAAATAACATCCCTGCTGGTAATGAGCGCGATGCGGCGCGCTTAAATCTTCTTTTTTCGTACGGCTGCTGATGTAGATGCTGAGCAACGACTACAATTTTCACATTCAGGTGCTCAAGCCCCGACAACCGCATCACGAGAAGTGCATCGCTGTGATGTCGCCTTCGCATTTGTGGATCGGGCATCGCGTCGTTATATATGTTGTTTCCTCTGTTCTGGATGACCACAGTCGCACACTGGACAGTTTTTAATTTTCCATTTGTGCATCTGCTGCTGCCACGGTTGGTGCAGTGGATGCGGCTTTAGGGTGGACCGTGAGCAGCTTCGTGGAAGATCAAACCTAGGAATCTTCTGCGTCGGTTCTTGTTTAAATGTCGCGGTGTAAGTTGGGTGCCGTTGCAGGCGCAGGGAAGCGTTTCGCCGATTGCTCTGTTGGTTTTGGTGCGACGGAGGCACGTGTGGATGAGCCGCCGTTTGATGATAAACGCCCTTGCGGTTTAACACGGTGAGATAAATATCGATTCGGCCGCGATGGTTCTCTAGGACTGGCGATGATGAAACCTCACGCCCGAGGTTCGTGTCCGCGTGCCTGTGGCTGACGAAGACGCCTGGTGTAGCCGTTAGCAGACTGCTTGGGACAAGTGACGTTAGCGAGCATCTCTCGGAGCTGGCACGGTGTGGCTCGCAGCACCAGTGTTTGATGTTTACTACACACCGTACCAGGTATTCGTTTTTAAGGCTGGAGCAGACAGACATACGGGAGGCCCCGGACTGTTTCAGATGTCACTCACCACTGATGTCAGCCGGGTGCGAAGCACGGTGCACTGTGTCGTCTATTCGAGGGATGTGCGTGCGTGCAATGTGTATGTGACCTCTAATAACTCTGCCGACGCTCACAGCGCACTGTCTCTGTCCGTCTGTCCCGTCAGTCACGTGGCTCTAGGTATAAATACGGGCGACCAAAACACGCTGTCTCAATCTCCCTTCGCTACACGAATTCACATTAAACTCTCTGAGAGGTGTGGACAGCGAGCGAGCGTGCATCCCGAAGACGGCCTCGCCTCTTACCTTGTGTTCAAATTATTGTTTAATTTGGCCGCATCGCTTGGTACTAGAGCATGCGGCTCGCTTGCGGAAGGTCGCGAGTTCAATTCCTGGTTGGGGATTGACTCAAGCCCATCATCTCTTCCTCTGGGCTCGATTGAATGAGTGCCACTGTGGATACGTCAGCAGTGGTTTTCCTATGTTGAGATCCCCCCCCCCCGCCATACGAATGTGGAATTTCCACCGCAAACAGAATCTGAGCACCGACTCGATGCTCGTTTGAGCAGGAAATCACTGTGGCTCGTGTTGAAATCCTTGCCGATAACCTCCACCATCTGGTCCGTGTCTCTCCTCTCGTTTCTCTCGGGTGTTCAATTCCATGTGGTCCGTGCGAGCCTGGTTGTCCGGCGCGACGGCTCGCTCGACACCAGGCTCGTTGGTTTCTACGTTCACCGCTGGTTATGCCCATGTTCTCCGCGTCCCAGCTATTGAGCTTTGCGAGTCGTGGGCCGGTTGAGCGGTGGCGATGTCGAGAGTTCGTGTGCTAGTTCTGGGTGGCCGTACGATAGTGAGGTGTCCGTCCTGGTGCGGCGGCAGCAGTGCTGATTGACGGGGCGTAGCGTCGATAGGCTGGGCGTGGGCTCCCTGGGGTATTTTTTACGCTGACATGGGTGTGACATGGGTCTGTCACCGCGGTGTCACATTCGCCTGTGTCAAAATTCACCCTGAACAACGTGCCTGGTCTCGTCAGCTATTGTAAGCTAAGCAGGTTGTGTAGCCTGGTTAGTACTTGGGATGGGATGCCAGGTGTGGAAGAGGCTTTGGCTGCGAGGTGGCCACGTGATGGCGACACTGCGATGGGGTTAGGAAATGATTCCCACCACTGACCAAATATTCACGCCATCGCTCAAACCCAAAAAGAGACAAATTATCACCAGACAGTTTGACGTGTGGCTTTTTATCGAACGTGAAAATGCATTTGCGATTCAGTGGAAGCTGAATAAAGTTTAAAGCTCATTTTGTTTCACGACGTGTGAGCTCCAGCTAACAGGGTGAGTCTCGTTTGCAAGCGTGACCTGTGTCACCAGAATTACGAAAGCAATCACGTAAAAAAAAACAAATAAAACAAAATGAGAGAACCGCTGGTACAGAAGAAATCGGAAACGGTGCAGACACAAATCTATCTCTCACGAAGCGATTGAACAATTATAAAAAAAAATGTATTGATTTACACCGGCAGGGCCCCCTTGCCGCAGCGTCACGCTGGAACGAGCAGGCGGCGCCATGGCCCGGCAACGGGACTACGTTGGCGGTGGCCGCGGGAAACGCGTTTAGCGGCTGTGACAGCTTCTTGGAGCCGAGCGCTGGAAGCGTGTGAATGGCTCGAATGTCATTCCCCTCCCAGCAGGCTTTTGAGCCGGGTTAAATTTTGCCAGCACGCCGCAAAATGTGGCCGTTGGCCGGTGGACGTAACCCCTCTGCATGCGCCGATCCACGGGGGACGGTTTCCCGTATCGAGCCAGTGTCAGGGGCCGGCCTGGAAAGTCTCTTGGCTTCTTTTAAACTCGAGATTTAAAAAAAGGGTTAATCCGAGAGTCAGCCCCGATATCAACAGAGCCTAACGGTCGTGCGTCCTGCCTCTCGACCAAACTCTGGCTTTCGTCTCTCTCGACTGGCAGAGCCCTCGTGCGTGTCGGGGGCGTTTACGCGGAAGAGCACCCACTGTGTGCCGCGCTTTGCTCGTTGCGTTTTGGCTGCGGTTCCGGATCTGTGCTCTGGTGGACTTCGTCCGCCTCTCTGTCTCGGCAACTGACGATTTGGTGCATTCACCCTGCGTTCACGATCGTCCTGACGAGGCCCAGTCAGGGTGCACCCTTGCGGTGTCATCACCCGCACCGGTGGATTGACAGGTTGCGAATTTGCCATCGTATTATAAACTATTTAAACTAAACTATTTATATTTATTTTACCAGGTAAGGCCACAAATACTCTAAAGGCACATTGATTCTAAATGTTGAGGGGAAAACCGGAGGACCCGGAGAAAAATCCACACGACCACGGGGAAAACATGCAAACTCCAAATAGACAGGCGTCAGTCGGGATGGAACCCACGACCTGCTGCATACCAGGCGAAGTAGTTAACATCACGCCACTGCATGATTACATCTCAACACCGCATCGGCCATTGTATATCCACTGCTGAAGGCTTCCCCACGCCATCACCATTCTTCATGGTCCAATGCTGCTCGCTGCTACCATCCATCATTTTGACTGCACTTAAACCGATCTCAATGCTCCATCTCCAAACATACGTCCTCATGGGCATGTTCTCTCCTTGGGCTGCCATTCCGTAACCAGTGTCGTCCATCGACCATCATCCAGTCAAGCGATGAGTCCAGCGCCAGCCCATCAAGGTTTTCTTAATTGTCGGTATGATCCCTTGATTTTTTTCTTCCTCCGTGATGCCTGTATTCCACCACCTCTGTCTCTCAGTGCAATTACATCAATCTTATACAACGTAAAAAATACTAAAAACTTACATCACAGCGTAACGTTCAGCGGTATGAAGACATCAGTGGAACATACAAAGTAATTTTCCAAAATCCGCACGTGGCATTTGTGATATATTTAAAATCGAGAAGGCCCTGTAATGCGACACGCGCCTTGGGAGAAGTCACCAAACTCAAGCCGATGTCAGAATCTAAATTGGGTCATCAAGGAGTCGCGGAGATTATCGCTCGACTCACGACACTGGAGACCCTGCGCTAGCCGGCCCCGGGCAAGCGTCGGCAGCGCGGCTCCGTCGCCTCCACACGTCTCACCGCCTCCTCCGGCCCGCGCTGTGGAAGTCGTGGGGGGGGGGGGGGGCCTACCTGTGGTTACAGGGTGGACTACCGGCGGGATCCGTGCAGTTCGCCGCCCCCACCCCCTGCCCCGTCTGCTTCACCACGCACGGAGGAGTTCTCCCGTGGCCAGGGTCACAGCTAACCCGCGCAGCTGCTGGCTGCCGCAGTTCCGTGCCCAGCCGACTGCGCGCGCTGCCATGCGATTACAGGTTCCGTCGTCGTCGGCACAATCGGCGCCCGCGGTGTCTCTTATTTAACCAGGAGGTGAAAATCCAGGCCCGTCACGATGTGCGAAACGATGCCTCGGTGAAGGGAGAAAAACGCGGACTGAAAAATACCAGGAGATTTGTCCAAAGTTTTCCACGTGGGTCTCTTAGCCGTGTTGGGAAGGGGGCGTCGGGACCCCCACGACACCCATGGTGGCTCCGGCAGCTCCACGGCGCGGCCGCCCTCTCTCCCGAGTCCCGACCGCACTGGCTCGCGGCTCGCCGGAGCCATATTTGCCAGCCGGCGCCCGCGTGCCTGTGCGCCTCTGCGCCTCGCGCAGCGCTGCTTTTTATAGCGCTGCCACGTGCTCCTCTGGCTAGCGGGAGGGAGCAGTGGCGGCGCAGGCATCCGAGCGGCCGGGCTGGCATCCCCCGGGGGGCGGGAGTCCTACGATCGACGCATCACCCGGTGCGACGGGAGAATGCGTGTGGATGTCAACGTCGATTGATACCAACCTCCGCCGCCACGCCGAGTGGCGGCAGCGGCGGCACCGTAGCTGCCGACAAGCCACCCCGTCCGGAAGGGGAAGCCCTAGGAAAGAGATGTTTGCGTGCCCCTCAAATGTATCGGAGACGTGAACACGCCATCCCGTTAATTACCGCATTGATTTATCCGAAATCACTACGCGAGATTTACGGCCGCGGAGTCTAGAAAAAAACGCAGTCCATTCCGCAGCGGGGGCCACCCCCTGGCACAGCATGGGATCCCTCAGATTGTCTGCAGCAGAGAGAGCAAAACCTGCACGGCTGCAATCGCGATACGACGTGGATTTACACAGCAGTGGCATCGAATGTCGCCGCATCTCAAGACGCCGCACAAAAAACCGTGGCCGTGTTTATTCTGCATGGACAGAGAGAGAGAGAGGCAGTTTGGGTACAGGCAGAGGAGAAGGGGAAGGGCTTCAGCCTAGGCTTGAACAGTGGCAGGGGGAGAAGAGAGCGCAAGGGATATCTTGATGTTTTAGGAGATCACGTGTCAATGTCTCCACGGCCGACTATAGGGCGCGACACCACCGCGGTGCCGATTCATCGCCACGCGAATCGCTCGAAGGGATTTTTGGAGAGAAGTAAATCCCATAACGTACGACGAGATTAAGGCCACAACTGCGTGAGAGCGGTGTCTTAAATCGTCAGGACGCTGAGGTGACTCAGAAACTAAATGTAGCTTTGCCGTGACTTCACAGAAGCCGTCCCTCCTGACACGTTCCAGCGCCTCTCCTTAGTGGCCTCAGGCTGGCGAAGCCACGGAGGCCGTGGTGTTGACTTCATTAGCCTGAGCAGTTGCTCTGACAGCAACTGGCCCCCAGGGCGTCCCTCCAGAGACAGGGAATGTTTATGTCAGTGGGACAGAAAAGAGAGAGACAAGCTTGCTTGAGCATCTGTCGCCTCGACAGACCTGGTTTTCACCTGAGGACGGCTGCTTGCGTTGTGGCCGAAACGTCGTGAGAATTGTTTTATTTTTATTATTTTATTACTTCCCTTCTACGTGACTTTATCGGAAGAACCAAGAACAAGAGAAACATGAATGTCCAGTGATTTTGCAAGAATCCGTTGATTTCCAAGACTTGAAATACACTGGTCACACTTTTTCTGGCATAATTCCAACGGTTTTAATGTAATTTTGGGGTGCTGATTCCAAATCTGGCATCAGTTTTTGTCTATCACATCAGGTTTTTGAGATATCAAATATTACATTTTCAATAAAAACTGCAGAAGAAAAATATTAAATAAATGTGGATATCTACATACAATATTATAAACACACTATCCTAAAAATACAGCACCATATTTTAACACTAAAGCAGTCACTGACTCGCAACAACTTGCAATCATAAGTGACAGAGTTAATTTCGGGTAAAATCAATGAAAATGGGGTATGCCGATAGCATAAAAATGATAGAGCAAATCTGAGATCAGATTTTGAATCAGCACCCTGAAATTAGTCTAAAACAGCTGCAAAAGTCCAGGCCAGAAAAAAAAGTTTTTTTTGTTGACCAGTGTTATTCTCAGTCTTAACAAAAAAACTCAATTGCATTCATCGAAAACACTATCCTTAAACATGTATCCCTTTTATTGTTTGTGTTCTGGACGAGCGTGTCGAGTATGTGTTCGTAGGCTGAACTTTCACAACGTATGTATCCAACCGTGCTAATCGGAGGTGCTGAGGCAACATTGGCAATGCAGGATAACAAACAAAATGTGTTCTTCCCAGTCGGACGCTTTGCTCTGGTTGAATTTATTCACTTGGTTGCACATTACGTTTTTGTACGCGCCCGGCCAGGTCTTCACGTTGTCTTTTTGTCTGTTCGTAATACAGGGCAAGTAGACAGCATCATCTCCACTCATGCAATGTTGCTGGCTCGCCCTCGGGTTCAAATTTACAAAACAAACCGGTGCCACAGACTGCACGGAGAGAGCTGATGTTACATCACACCGCCTAAAAACATTTAACGCTGCACTTGCCAAGACGGCCCGTTTTTATACCTGGCGATCATCAAAATCAGCGCCTCCCCCCTCTCCCTCCCCGCTCTGTGCCACCGCCAATATGCCGCAGTCCCCGTGCCACAGTCGCAGCCCCTGCAGGCGGCATCCGACGTCTCCTCGCAGCGCCGTCCCGACTTCCGTGAGGCCCCTCAGTCCCTCGGCCGAGCCGGTGAACCCTGACCTCGGACTAGCGGAAGGCTGGGCGAGCGGCGTGGCAGGGGCTCTTTAAATTTTAGCTCGGCGCTCTCTCGCCGCCTTCTACCCTCCGAGTGGTGTCACGCGGGAGAGAGCGGGCGCGCGCAAACCCGAAATCCGAGCGGTTGGCGCGGGGGGGGGACGTGCGGGAGCTTGGCGAGCGCACCTGCTGACGACGAACGACCGCGTCGACATGCGGCGACCCCGCGCGGACTCTCTCTCTCTCTCTCCGTTCCAACGACCGTCTCCTACGCCAGAAAACGCCCGAGCATCGGCACGGGTCGCCGCGCCACGCCGTGTCGTGCCGCCGAGTGACTTGCCGATAGCCGGCCGGACCGACCGGAGCGCCTGTCTCGGCAGAACCTGGATTTTCACGTGTAGGAGGTGAAGGCGCTCGCTCGCTCGGAGACAGAGCGAGGGGGGAGGGCGGTCGGCCAGCCAGCCGGACGGACGGATCGCTTGAAGGGTCTGGGCGGCGCGATGGAGTTCCCTGGATCGGCGGGGAGGAGGGAGGAGAGGGGGCCGCAGACCCCCGCAGGAGAGCCGGGAGCCCACGTTAGCAGCATGGCCCTGGCGAGGTACGGACGTGGATGCGAGCTCACACATTGGGAGGGTTGCTGAACAGTCCCGATCGCTGGTCTTGTGTCGGTGTTTGATAATTAAACGAACCCTGTTGGGTTACTTCAGTAAATCTGATATACTCTATCACTAGCATATGTACTTGGGTGCAGTGCAGTGTATTACTATTTTGGCAGCTGGCAAGACTGTATGGGCAATATATTAATGACAGACTTGTAACTTGGGAATTATTATTTTGATGCTGAATTTAACTTCGCTGAAACTCAGCACCAGGGAGCCTGAACTGGCATGCCATGACCATAAAGGGGCCGCGGTGATATATGGCGGCTCCAAACTGCCACCACGATGCAGCGCAGATTCTATTGCAGCCGCCGTGGTTGAGACAAGGGGGATCACCGAGAGCGCCGCTTTGATCCCGGCGCTTCGCCGCTCACATCTGCTAAACTGCGGCTTTCGCGAGCGGGGCTCCAGTGTTACCTGCGAACCAGTCGCCCTCCCGGCGAGAGCTCCCATAAATCTGGCGGCCGTGGCAGTCGACGTTGCCCTCTGGCACTGTGTGCAGCCGCCGGCTCTCGGGAGGCGGGGTGGGGTGGGGGGGAACGGGTCTGGGCGGAGCGGGCGCGGGGCATGAGCAGCGCGATCGCTGAGTGAAGGGAGGCACGCGGTGGCCTCCAGGCGCGCCGTGGAACTGGGTCGGCCTGAGGTCTAGCAGGGATAGGGCGAGGAGGTTGAGGGCGAGGAGGGCTAGCAGGGTGAGGAGGTTGAGGAGGGCGAGAGGGGCTAGCAGGGTGAGGAGGGGGAGAAGGGCAAGGAGGGCGAGGAGGGCTAGCAGGACGAGGGGGGAGCAGGACGAGGGGGGTAACCAATGGAAATGTGGCTTCAGAGTTTATATTCCCAGTGGGAAAGGCTTCCCGAGTAAATGTGCAGGGTGGCTGTAAAGTTAG
This sequence comes from Lampetra fluviatilis, assembly GCF_964198595.1. Taxonomy (NCBI): domain Eukaryota; kingdom Metazoa; phylum Chordata; class Hyperoartia; order Petromyzontiformes; family Petromyzontidae; genus Lampetra; species Lampetra fluviatilis. The sequence goes on along the minus strand of NC_136286.1, from coordinate 1,539,530 downwards.
TTTACCGAGCTAGATATTGTATTTGTATATTTGCAAGAATTGTGACCACCAACGTGGATTAGTGACAATGTCAAGCCACACTTTTATTAAATGGATACAAATTTGGCTGAAGGGAGTTTTGTTTTACCTTTTTTCTTCGTTGCTGCGTAGACATGAGTTTGGCATCCACCACTGGTTTAGCACAAACGTCGCCTGCTCTTCAGTCATGCGTCTCTCCATCTTTACCCTAAATGAAAGCGTGCGTGCTTCGCGAATACAATTGCCAGACGAGTTACACGTTATGTCGCGTTATAAACCGGACCTCTGGGTTTCACCCTGTGTTGGGCCAGAGTCACTTCTTGACAAACATTGCGCGGAATTTTTCACGAAAGCCTCCACCGACATCTCGGCCACGGGGAACCATAACGTGGGCAAATCGCCAAGCCGAGGCGTTCCTTGGCCTCTTCCTCGGGAAAGCTACCGATCGGCTGAAACAACGAGACCGTTTCCTTTCTCCTTGGGGGAGTCATCATCGCCCGATTGTTATTTTATATTAAACCGTTATTGAATGTATACGGCCGTCCCCGTAGCTCCGCGATGAGTTAATCTGACCGCCCGATGGGTCCGTGATGAATTGTCCTGGCCCTCTGTGGACATTAGCAGTCGGGTGATGCAATCTTGCTCTCGGAAAGCTGTAGTCTCCACGACGATAACTCGTGGCTTAATCTTGCTCTGTGAGAGAGTTATTGACCCTCGCCGAACATTTTTTTGGTGGAATTCCACCAAGGTCTCGGTGTCGGGTGGACACGACGCTTGTAAAAGGAGACGCCTGCCAGGTCCTCACTGCACACTTGACCTGGTCACAGGTCACAGAGATGGCAGGGAGGCGGCACAGTGGTATCACCCAAGTGCCCCCCGGTTCGATTCCTGACTCGGGTTCCCTCCTGTGCGGAGTTTGTATGTTCTCACCCTGTTCTGCATGGGTTTCCTCCGGGTTTACTGGTGTCCTCTCAAATCTCGTAAAACATTCATTTCGACTGGTGTTGAACAATGCTGAAACATTACCTTCAAATTACTCGGCTGGGATTATACCAGCACCAGGACCCTCCTGCAAGAGTCTTGAGACTCAGCGAGGCCTTTCTGGGTGTATCGAGCAATTACAAAATAAGCCGTGGTGGAGCGCATTTAATCGCTCCGTCTCCACGATGCACGTCCTTTCGGGCCACACACATGTACACCAATTAGCTTCGCCACAGAGACACATTAGCTTAGCCATATATATATAAGTATGTGTGTATATGATCACGAAAAATGTCACCTCATGCAGCCTCAACAGCAATTACAATGTTGGGGATCGCGCACGCAACGAGCGTCTCATCGATGCGGCTCCGAGGCCGAGCGAGGTGGCGCATCCAGCTGTCCCCCATCAAACTTGCCGGGCGCAGCCGCGGGCGCCGTAAATCTGCCAGGCAATGCCTCGGGTTACCACGGCTACGTCTTGCGGCCGGCGCTGTGGAGTAGCAGCAGCGGGGCCCTGGGGCCCCACACCGGGTGGGCCCCACGCCGTGTGGGTGGTCACGCAGCGGGGCCCTATGGCCACGCAGCGTGGCGGCGGCAAGGCGCTACCGAGGCTACCTGGGGAGGAGGGGGGGACGCGTATCCAAACGCGAGCAGCGCGCCCGTGCCTCACCCTGCCTCCCCCGGCCCAGGCCCAGGGCCGTCCATTTGTAAACCCCATTACAGCAGCATCGCGATTCGCAAAGCAACGCCGCTTGATAAGTTTGTTGAGTCTCGGTGTGCGGTCTTACTCGTCTTCTTCTGGCCGCTCGGAGGTCGCCCACCCAAGTCTCCCTCCCTCCAGGCCTCTCTCATTCCTCCGCGTCTCCCTCCTCCTCCACTGCTCACTGTGTGCAACGACTCCCTCTCCCCTCCTTCTTGTGACCCAGCCACTCTCAGTGCCCCTCGACGGCGTTACCCTTCCACAGTATCCCATCGTGGCCCTTACGCTCCTTCCAACGAATGTGGCGGTGTTGCACGCTGCCTGCGATGCGGCTTGAGGGGCTTCCACGTCGGCTGCCCTCTCGCGATTTCCATCGGCAAGGCTGGCGTGCCCTACCCCCCTCGTCACGTACCCACCCCCCTCGGCACGTGCCCCCCAGCCCCGGGCACGTGCCCCCCTCACCATGAGCCCCCCAGACTCGTGTCGACTCTTGTCAAAAACATATCTTCATCAAAGAGTTCGACACATTCTTCAACAACACTGCTACAGATCAACAACAACAATTGTGTGTGTGTGTGTATATAAATTAGGCGACGTTTCGGGCAGTGGGCCTTCATAGCAAACAGACGGGCCAGGGATACTGAGTGAATCGCAGTTGGAAGAAATTAAGTCTGCTTAACCACACGCACCTGTGGTGAACATTAAACAAAAAAATGCTCTGATAATGATATAATTATGTGTGCATTGTCTTTGAAGCTGATTGGCCTGCACCAGAGACAGCCTGTTTCTGGCAAAACATAAGACATTTTAAAAATACTTTTTTTAAACACGCTTTAATGAAATGTACCGTACGAGGAATGGAAGAACTCCACGACTCCAGGAAGTGGCCCGAAGCTTGCCACAACGTAAGGGGCCGTGGACAATTAGACCCTAGCCGAAACATAACATACAAAAAATGTTTACAAATATATAATTAAAAATTTGTATGATACAATATAGTATTGTAATCAGTATGACATAAGTATACCAAGTTTGCAGTCTATACCACATTGGGAAGTGGGTTAAAATTTTGTTACAAGATTTGAGGATACAACAACAACAGATTGAGTTAATAAAAAGCGTGTAATAATAAAAACAAATAAAAATGCATCTCTTTGGTGCTTGCACATCTTAACACCAGTTTCATTGCCAGAAAGGGTAAAATCACAGTATCATTCCTTCACATTGGCAAAAAAAGGTCCCATGATACCAGTGACGAGTATTTGAACCGGTCCTGGGCCTTCCCTAGGTCGACTCAGCCTCAAAATGTGTACCTGGTGCGGTGTGTGTCAACATCGCCACTAGGGAGACAAAGGCGGCCGGGCGTGGTGCTCACCGCCCACCCCCCCCCCCCCCGTGTGCCGTGCCGGCCTTCACATGTAGGCCTCGGCAAGGTAAGGTATATTTTACCGGGTAAAAGGGTAAAGGTAAAGGGTAAAGGTGTCGACATGCCAAGGGGTAAGGTAAAAGGTAGGGTGAAGGTAGCTCGGAAGAATTACCCGGTAGGGTAAAGGTAGCGCGAAGTATTACCCGGTAAATACGGTACCTTGTTTACCACTAAAAGCTCCGTGGCGCAGTCCGTGGCCTCCATTTAATAAGTAATCTTTTTTTTTTTACTTGATTAAAACACGATTTTATTAAATGTACTAGTAAGGGCAGAACTCCACGACTCCAGGAAGTGGCCCCAAAGCTTTCCACAACGTAAGGTAGTGTGGCCAATTACAGCCAACGTCAGTTGAGCGTGGACAATTAGACCCAAGCCGAAACATAACACGTAAAAGAGGATGTTTAAAAATATATTTATTTTTTATGATAGAATATGGTATTGTCATCAATATATGACATAAGTATACAGTACCAAGTTTGCAGTCGATACCACATTAGGAAGTGGGTAAAAATGTAGTTACAAGATTTGAGGATACAACAACAACGACGACAACGACAACAATGACAACAACGGCAACAACAACAAGCGTGTAAAATTGGAATCATCGAGAGCATTCTATATGCATGAAGCGCTCTACCTAGCATTTACCGTTATAAACCTTTTTCATGTGTAGTACCCCAGTAATTACCCTGTAATCGGGCAATTTGTATGGGGTAAAGGTAAAAGGTAGGGTAAAAGGTAGGTTCGTTGCTTTTTACCTTTTACCTTACCTGATAAAGGGTAAAAGGTAGGGTAGAGTGATTGTATTGTGGTAAGGTAAAAGGTAGGGTAAAGATTGGCTCGTTGTTTTTACCTTTTAACTTTTACCTTACCTTGCTGAGGCCTATTCACATGTACCACTTAGGCCTCGGCAAGGTAAGGTACCTTACCTTTTACCTTACCACAATACAATCACTCTACCCTACCTTTTACCCTTCAGCAGGTAAGGTAAAAGGTAAAAAGCAATGAGCCTACCTTTTACCCTACCTTTTACACTTACCCCAAACAAATTACCCGATTACAGGGTAATTACTAGGGAACTACACATCAGCAAGGTTTATAACGGTAAATGCTAGGTAGAGCGATTTATTCATATAGAATACTCTCGATGATTCCAATTATACACGCTTTCTATTAACTCACTGTCTGTTTTTGTTGTCGTCGTATCCTCAAATCTTGTAACTAAATTTTTACCCACTTCCCAATGTGGTATCGACTGCAAACTTCGTATACTTATATCATACTGATGACAATACTATTTTCTATCATTAAACAAATATATATTTCTTAACATTCTTTTGTATATGTTATGTTTCGGCTTGGGTCTAATTGTCCACGCTCAACTGACATTGGCTGTAAATCACCACGGCCCCTTACGTTACTGCAAGCTTCGGGGCCACTTCCTGGAGTCGTGGAGTTCTGCCATTACTAGTACATTTAATAAATGCGTGTTTTTTTAAAAGTTTTTTTTATATTACTTATTAAATGGAGGCCACGGACTGCGCCACGGAGCTTTTAGCGGTAAACAAGGTACCGTATTTACCGGGTAATTCTTCCGAGCTACCTTTACCCTACCCTTTACCTTACCCCTTGGCATGTCGACACCTTTACCCTTTACCGTTACCCTTTTACCCGGTAAAAAGGTTAAATTACCTTACCTTGCCGAGGCCTAGTACTACTCGCTAACAGCACTTGCCCCAAAGCAGCCTGTTAAGAAGGCTACACGGGGACCTTTGTCTTGTGTGGCCGCCACACGCGAAGGGCCCTCGCTGCTGCTGCTGCTGCGGCGGCGATTCGCGCCGCTCCGTGCCGCCCTCCCCGGGCGAGCGCCGCCGTCTTTGTCGTTAGAGCCGCGGCCGTGACGTCACGGAGTAGACCTCGCTGCCGAGGTCACAGCCGGCGGCTCCGCACTCACACAACACACACACTGACACACACACTGACACACAACACACACACAACACACACACTGACACACACACTGACACACAACACACACAGACACACAACACACACACAACACACACACTGACACACACACTGACACACAACACACACAGACACACAACACACACACAACACACACACTGACACACAACACACACACAACACACACACTGACACACACACAATACACACAGACACACAACACACACTGACACACAACACACACACAACACAACAACAACCGCCATTCGCCACTAAGTGGCGGTGACGTCACCACGACGCTTGTGCCAGGCCATGTGCACCCTGAGGCCACGTGAAGTGTCGAACGCCCGCTGGCAGGAGGTCACGGGGCAGACCCAGGTGCCACGGGTCGACTGACCGAGATGACCGAGATGACTGAGATGACTGGCTGATGCACCACCTGTGCCCCCTACTGTGCCAACTTGCTGTGCTTTAGCCACCCGGCGCTCCGCTCGTTGTTGTGAGCGTCGCTCCTCCGCCCTCCGTTGTTGTTGGAGGGCGACTGCCTCCAACTGCCCAGTAGCGTCCTTCACGAGCCTCCTCCACTGAGGCCGATCTTGACACCGCTGGTACCAGTCATCGGCAAGTCCACTCAGCTCCACGTCCTCCTGTACCACATCACTCCATCTCTTCTCTAGCCCGTGCCGCGCCCGTTTAGCCCCCTCGATCCGGCCGAACAGAAGCTGTTTAGGCATGCGGTGGCTGGGCATGCGGGCTACATGACCCAGCCAACGCAGCCTTGCCTGCCGGAGGAGCTCACTGATGGGACTTTGCCCAGATCTTTCAAGGACTTGTGAGCTCCTCACACAATCCAGCCTGGTTAAACCCAGGATGGATCGTAGGCAGGCCAGCCTAAATGTTTCCAACCGGCGAAGATGCTCCACTAGGGGGGTCCACGTTTCGCAAGCGTAGAGAAGGGAGGGAATGACCGTGGCCGAGAAGACCTGAAGCTTCGTGCGGAGCGACAGACCAGGTAGCTTCCACACAGCGTTACGCAACCGATGAAAAGATATTGCCGCTCGACTGATTCGGAGTGAGACCTCTGCTGATAAACTGGAGCCGGTCATGAGCACACTGCCCAGGTATGGGAAACTCTCTACTCTCTCCACAACTGCCCCATCACCGATTGGGAGTTGTGGGGGTGGAGTGCCCGATGGTACAAAATACCCAGGCAGGTGCTTAGTTTTGGTGGGGCTGATGGTAAGGCCCCACCTCTTAGTGGCACACTCCAGTCTCAGCAGCAGCGTCTCCAACTCCTCTTCTGAATGAGCAGCTATTACCAAATCATCGGCATACATAACGTGGTTGACCAATAGGGAGCCATCCCTTGATCGCACCCGGGCGTCGATCAGCCTCCCATTATATCTGTACCAAATGGTAATTCCCCCGGTACAGCTATTGAAGGCTTCACGAACTACGCAGTCGAAATAGATGTTAAATACACAACACACACACTGACACACACACAACACACACACTGACACACAACACACACAGATACACACAACATACACAGACACACACAACACACACAACACACACACTGACACACAACACAGACACACACAACACACACAGACACACACACAACACACACAGACACACAACACACAGACAGACACACACACAACACACACACTGACACACAACGTGAAACAGTTGCCTAACACAACACACTACATGAATGCCTTACGAACACCGCGGCGACTCGACACGTGGATGACACGTGATCTCTGTATTGTGGCCTCAGTCACCTTGGTTGTGTGTTGGTGGCTTGGGGGGAGTGGGATGGGGGGGGGGCACGGGGACCAAGGGTTTTAATTGGGGGGCCGCCGTGCCAACAAATATGAGAATCGCCGAGTCAAAGTTATCCTTCGGTGTGTATGTGTGTTGTGTCTGTGTCAGTGTGTTTGTGTGTCTGCCCGCATGTGTATTTTGTCTTTGCGTGTTGGGAGCGGTGGTGTAGCGGTTTGTGCAAGGAACCCAGCGACACCAGTTCGATTCCCGCTGATGGCCTCAACTGGGCCCTCCCCGAGGTCCCCGGGGTCAACTCAGACGAGCTCCTGGTGCGATGTGTAAACATGGACACTTGCCCCAATAGGCTGTTGAGGCTACGTGGTGGATCTGTGTCTGAGGGCAGGTCCGCTGAGGAGGTACAGCGATGAAATCGGTGAATGTCCAATTGGCGGGTGGATTGTCGTCACATATCGGGGTCATGAGAGATGGTGACAGCTTGCTTGTTGAGGAGGCCTTCATCCAGCAGTGGAATTATCATGGCTAATGTTAGTGAATGAGTCACAGTGGTTTACAGCGCTAACCGACCTCGTATGGTACTCAGACGTGGGCAGTGTAGGGGATATCCACATTCCTATAGCCGGGGTAGAGTCTCTCCTTAATATATCCACAGTAAGGGATAATGGTGGATGCCTCCACTGTGAGGTTTACACCATCAGAATCCCCACGCAGTGTTTCGACAATAGCTGTGCGTTCTGCAGCTATCCCAGGCCTCCTTTGCACTGAAGATATGAGTCGGGTATTTTCTGCATGCCAGAGGTGACACCGTACACTCCAATTATACCACACAATGGAAGCACACAATGGAACCACATCTCAAGACCCTGTACATGACAGCCGATGCTTTCCGAGCAAAACACTTGGCAAGACCCTCCTCGAAAACAAAAAGTTACGAGACTCAGTAAGGGTCCCCGGGTAAACAATCCTAATCATAATAAAACATTCCATGAAAAAATACACAGGAATGCCAAAATCACCCTGCAGCTCAACAGGATTGAGGCTGCTTAAGGATGAGATGGGAGCCTGCTTGAGGATAACCAGGTGGTGTAGGCTTGTGCTGCAAGGTGGCCAGGAGATGGCAGTAGAGTCATAGATTCTTGAATCTATCTGTGTGGAGCTTTGACCGTCACCCGCTGTATTGATGGTGGGTTTTCTCAGGGAGCCCTGGTTTCTTCCCACACTTCAAGCACCCATTTCTTTCGAATTGGCCAAACATCCCAATTCCGCGGGACTCTCCTGACCGCCAGTCCTCAAAATCAGTGAGTATTACACTGGTCAACACACTTTTTCTGGCATAAGGTATTCCAACCGTTTTAATGTAATTTTGGGGTGCTGATTCCAAATCTGGCATCAGTTTTTGTCTATCACATCAGGTTTTTAAGATATCAAATATTGCATTTTCAATTAAAACTGCAGAAGAAAAATATTAAATAAATGTGGATATCTACATAAAATGATATTATAAACACTATCCTAAAAATACAGCACCATATTTTAACACTAAAGCAATCACTGACTCGCAACAACTTGCAATCAAGTGACAGTTAATTTCGGGTAAAATCAATGAAAATGGGGTGTGCCGATAGCATAAAAATGATAGAGCAAATCTGAGATCAGATTTGGAATCAGCACCCTGAAATTAGTCTAAAACAGCTGCAAAAGTCCAGGCCAGGCCAATTTTTTTTGTTGACCAGTGTTATAAGACCCACATCTATCCTCTATACTGTATTATAAAACAATCGTTGGGGATGCGTTTTATAATCCGGTATGTGCGTGTGCGTGCACGCGTGAGACCAGGATTTCCGTAACTTTATTGACACCGGGCACAAGTTTGGGGGGGGGGGGGGTGCGTCTAACTTTCCGGAGCGTCTTACAATCGAGAGAACACGGTCAATCACAGACTATGCCAATGGGCTGTGTACCCCATGCGGCAGGCTGATTCTGTTTCCCCCGCTTTATGTTATTATATTTACACAAGCTTGCTGGTCGTGAGCCACGGGCGCCGATGCCTTCCAAGCCTATAATTGTTTGATTCGCGGGACCCGTGACTCGGGTCTGCTCGCAGCTGTTGCATTCGCGACCCCCCGCGAGGCTCGTTAAGACGGACCCTGGACTCGAGTGGAGTAGGGGGCGGTGGGGGTGGATGGGGGGGGGGCACACCCAGGAGCCAGCTGCCTCGCTAGCCCCCCCTCTCCGATTTCACGTGTGTGCACTCTCATATTGGCGCTTTCATCTCGGCAGTCAAGAGCTGTAATAGCCTCGTTCAGGGCTCGCTTTTGTTCTTAATTAATTCCCCCCTGCAGGTGATAACGTTGGGTCTCTCGACCCAAGGCTGGATGATTACGGACCGGGCCAGTGGGGCCAGTGCCCCGGGGCCGCGGACTTCCAGGGGGCCTCCAAGCCTCAGGCCGCACGCGGTGCGTGGCCCAAGACTTCCTAAGGAAGTTCAACGCCAGGGCCCTGGGTGCTTAGAGCGTGAGCTCACCACTAGGGCCCACCAGACCCCTCAGTGCTTACAATGTGAGGGCCCCCCAGACCCCTTGGTGCTTAGAGCGTGAGCTCACCACTAGGGCCCCCCAGACCCCTCAGTGCTTACAATGTGAGGTCCCCCCAGACCCCTTGGTGCTTAGAGCGTGAGCTCACCACTAGGGCCCCCCAGACCCCTCAGTGCTTACAATGTGAGGGCCCCCCAGACCCCTTGGTGCTTAGAGCGTGATCTGACCACTAGGGCCCACCAGACCCCTCAGTGCTTACAATGTGAGGGCCCCCAGACCCCTTGGTGCTTAGAGCGTGATCTGACCACTAGGGCCCCTGGGCTCCTCGGCACCTACAGTGTGAGGGTCCCTGGGCCCCTCCGCACTTAAAGCGTGAGCCGACCACTAGGGCCCCGCAGCGCTTACAATGTGAGGTCCCTCGGTGCTTGAAGCGTGAGCTCAGCACTAGGGCCCCCAGGCCCCTCGGTGCATACATCGAACGTAACACCTGTGGGCCCCTTGGTACACACAGTGCATGCTTAAAACGAGAGCCTCTAGGAGAGTCCAGTGCTTCTGTACAACTGAGCCACTGGTTGGCACGCTACAATATGCTGTGACATTATGCAATATTCACCAACAATTCAGTTCATTCTGCATAACATGATAGTTTGAAGGGCGTCATTATGGCAAGCCGTTCGTTATTTGACTTACCGTAACTGGCTATCCCTTTATTTTAGCTAGCTGCCATTTTTGCCAGCTAGCTGCCCATACAACCAAATTAGCTGCACTAAAAATCCAGCAAGTGAGACGGAGGGCTCGTCGTTTGTTGAGTGCTTAGCCGTTGACAAATCATTTATTAAAAATACACCATGCTTTTGTGAAACATTAAAAAAATATGGCAAAATATTTTTTTATACTAACGTAAGAGACCAATCCATACTTAAAGATTAAGGACAACCCCATTCATTTTTTTCCATAGACAGTCTGTTTTTAGATCCACGGAAGTTGATAATGCTAACGTTGACATGCAAATTGTCGACAGCTCTTATGAGGTATTTTTTTTCTCCTCCCCATCGATTGGGTGTGGCCTATGTGCATAGTCTCCACCAAGTAATTTCACTGACTTATCATAAATCTTTGTTGGTTATTCAGTCAATGAAAAAAAAGTTACATTTTGAATTTAAAGCAACATAATTCTCTCTGTGCCAGGCAGGTATATAAGACATTTCTTGGTAGGAGAAGCCACAGACATATGCCTGTTTTATTGTTTGGTATGCCACAGAAATATATTCAGAGACTTTTTTCATCTTTTTTTAAAAACAACAGCCTTTTTAAAGGCTATTTTCTAACATCCTTTTTAAAGGGTTAGGGTTATTTTCTTTTACGTGCTTTTCTATTGTTTTTTTTTATCTACTCAAATCTACCTTTAGGTACAAGTAGACTATAAAATACTACCACTTGATTGTATTTTCCAACAACAGTATTTGAAGGGTGTTGTCATTATCAATATAGATGTAGTGACATCACAGATGTCACTGTGTCATGCCGGCCCGGGAGGGGCACGGCGTGCTATGTTGCGACATCGCGGGCACCACGTGGGTGTCGGTGCAGGACCGGCCCTAGAGGGGCTCGGTGAGCGCTGATCGACAGTGCTGGAGGGCACCATGCTCTGCGTGCAGTGCCGACCCCTACAGGATATTGTGTGAGAGTGCCGGCCATAGGAATGGGGTTACTAAGGGCCATGATGCTCTGGTTGACCCCGAAGGACACGTGACCGGTTAAGTCTACACAGGGCCCCCAGGTGGGGACTAGGGGTGGTCACGTGTCAGGGCCGAGATCCTGCTCGAGGGATCTTGAACGTGGTCGTGGCTAAGGGCGGAGCCTGCCACACCACGGAGGATAGAAGCCGGGTCCCCCAGAGGGACCGGCTGCTGTGGTTATCCTGAAGAATCTACGTTCTATAGTAACCAACACGTGGACCTGGACCCAAGCTGGGGTCCTGTCCGTTGTAGCTACTCCCAGTGTAGCTAGTGTAGTTAGCCTAGTGATCCACCACCATAGGTTGTTAACTGGTGAAGGGGCAGTTACCCCTTTGTGTTGGTATTAATAAATGTGTTGCCTCCAAAGATTACGTCTGCGACTCAGTTGAACTCACTACATATATTAATTCAATAATTATTTAATAAGTATTGGGATATGCTATGAATATATTCATATAAATAACATACTGGTTCTGAAATATGGACCACAAACGTTGGAATAGTGGTTCTTCCAAAAGGAAAGCCAAAAAAGAAAAGGAGGCAAGAGAGGCAGTTTTGCTTCAAAGTGTTCCACTCATTGCCAACTTCTTTCAAAACCCCTCTGATAATAATGATGACAGCAGCACTATTGTCAGCTTTGAGGAAGGAGCTAGCACGAGTTCAGTTTCCAGTAATATTGTCACTCCCCCAGAGCCATCCTTTGAAGGCGAACCCTAAACAGCTAATGGTATACAAAACATAATTTCTGCCTCAGGAGCAGTTGCGCAGCTCACAAGAACCAATTCAGCAACCAAGCCATTCCTGGTGCTAGGAGGTCACTGAACCTGCATTATGGCAAAGCACTTCCAGTGACATTGTTAAGTCAGTGCTCATTGAAAGAGGAGCAGTCCCCTTCCAAACCCGCAGTGAAAAGTACCCAGCTTCAGTCCGAGACAGTGCGCTTGGTGGACAGACTAGAAGTTTCAACAATTAACTTCTGAACTGTATATTGCCAAATGGGCAGATGGTTTCTAGACAGTGGCTACTGTACTCACCCTCAGCATGTTGTGTGTACTGTTTTGTATGCAAACTGTTCTCCAGCGAGCTCGGTGGCTTTAGTCGGGTTTAGTGTCTGGAAGCCCTCTGAAGGAATAGGGGAACACGAAGAAAGTGCAGAACACAGATCACGCTCGTTTGCCTTGCACCAGCGGACAAAGGGCAGTGCTGTAGATGCAGATCTCATGCAGCACCTTGATAGGGAATGTAAATACTGGAGGAACAGTTTGAAAAGAGTTGTAGCAGTGATTAAGTTCTTGGTTAACGAGGGCTTGCGTTTAGGGGAGATGATGAACGGTTTGGGTCAACCCATAACGCTAATTTCCTTGGCATCCTAGAATTGCGATCACAATTTGACCCATTCTTAGCTGATAGAGTATGTGCCTTGCGCAGCGCATTCACTTAACTTAGTTGGTGTTAACACCTTAGACGGCAGTTGCCCAGAGGCTGACGAGTTTCTTTTAACATGTTTCAGTCACTGTACACATTTTTCTCTTCATCCACACACAGATGGGGGAAAGTCTTTTGGAAGACAAACGTCAGACTGACATTAGAATCGCTGTCCAGTACTGGGTGGAGTGCTCGGGCAGAGTCAACCAAGGCATCGTGGAGTAATTACACCCACATTAGAGAGGCCTTCGGTGGTATGTGCAATGATGATAATGAGTTAAGAGATACTCGAATTGAGGCCGCTGGACTATGTGCTAAATTGGACACCTTAGAGATGGTGTTCATGGCACATTTCTGGGATGTCATACTTGACCGATTCCACGCGACAAGCATGCACCTACAGACAAGTGACATTGACATCTCTGTAGCAGTGCAGCTTTTGTCTTCGTTTAGGGATTTTGTGGCGGGACAGCGAGACCAGTTTGAGGCTTTTGAAAGGGCAGCCTTAAACGTGACAGGTGTCTCTCAGTCATGTAAGCACAATCTTCAGCAGAAGAAGAAACGCAAAACATTTGCAGATGTCTGACTCTGAGGGTGAGAAGTGCCCAATAAAATTGCTTGAGAAGTTGCAGGCACTTAATCTGCAGTCAGTGTTTCCCAATGTTTTCGTGGCACTTCAGATTGTTCTAACTTTGCATGTGACAGACTGCCAGGGTGAGCGGACATTTTCCCTTTTAGGCAGCATAAAAAATGAGCTGCGGAGTAGCATGGCCAAACACGTCTCAGCTCATTGTCACTTATGTCAATAGAGTCAGACCTTGTCAGACAGCTAGATGTTGACGATCTAGTCGATGATTTTGCGAGGAGGAAGGCAAGAAAGACACAAATATAGGAAAGCGGGGGGGGGGGGGGCTTGCATAAGACATGTTCCAATGTGCCCAGGGGCCTCACGGGACCATGATCCGGCCCTGTCTCGCCCCTTTGATGGTTGTGAAGCGTGCAGTCTCTGATTTTTCTCGGTGTGGTTATCTGTCCTGTTGATAGCCGTGTGGAAATTCCACGTTCATATAATGGGGGTGAGTATGTCCATATGGCGGCCACTGTTCACCATCCACAAAGCGGTACGTAGCTTATTGACTCCGGCTGGGGTGGGTGGGTGGTGGGGATAGTCGAAGTTGATCGCGAATTGAAGTTCGAATTCGCCGCTTGATTGATCAATTCCGAGACGTACGGACGATCGTGAGCAAAGTAAATTCTCATGACGTTCGAGAAGGGCCAGAGAGCCGAATGGTGCCACAAGCAGAGTCTACGTCTAAATGTATATAGAAAAACAACTTTTACATTTAGAGCTAGAGCTCTGTTTTCTTTCACTTTGATTCAGGAAAAGTCAGTGTAAAGTTCTGCTTTACCCTAATGTTAATTGTAGCAAGTAATTCGCCTCCCACGGAGTGTGACGGAATAAGTGCCATAGAATAGCTTGGTGTTGACATGAGAGATGTGTGCCAGAAATTTGGGGCACTACTTGAGGATATATTGGTACAAGGCAGAGGAAAGGGAAACAAATGACGAACTGTGCAGTGGACAACCTACGGGCTATCTGCCCCATGGACCGTGATGATGATGGAGTGTGACACTGAAGCCGATAGCTCGTCGCCGATTTCCGCAGTGTGCGTGTGTGTCCGTATATCTGGGCAGCACAGATGGTGCATCTACCAGTCATCTCAGTCCGTCAACCCACGGCACTTGGGTCTGCCCCGTGGCTTCCTGCCAGCGAGCCTTCGACGCTTTACGTGGCCCCAAAGTGCACCTAGGCTGCCACAATCGCCGTGGTGACATCGCCACAGCTTAGTGGCGAACGGCGATCATTGTACACTCTATCTGGTGTTGTCCGTTCGCACGTGTGGGGATGTTATCAGGTGACCAGCACGATACGCGTGCGGGAGGAGGCGGCGGGGTGTGGGGGGGGGGACCACGTGGCTTCAAGCGAAGGACGCTCGCTCGATCTCGCGCGGAGAGGGCATCTTGACGCTTGAGACCTCGCCTCCAGCAATGCCGCGATGTGATGCGGGTTTTAGCGAACGCTAATTATTGATTCTTCGAAGACGTTAATGAACGAGGGCTCCCCCAGCGCGTCGTCGTTGTAACGGCGCTCGGAGGGCTCTGAGTGACGGCGCCGTCACCGGGGCCGTTGTCACGCGCGGCCGATTAAAACGCGCGCCGCGATGACCCGAATCAATTAGCGTCTTTATTTTTATTTAACTTCCCCCCCACCCCCGCCGTGCTGACCGGCTAATTAAGCTTGATTTTATTTTATTTTTTGGTCGTTTAAATAACGCGGGCCAATTAAGCCGATAAAGAATATCATACTCTTATACAGTAATCATCATAATGATAGCGTGACAACGACGCGGACACGGCACTGACCGCGTGCGTGGAGCTCGCCGAAGCACGGCTGCGTTGGCGACACTGCAAGGGCGCGAGGAGCCCATGACCTCGTGCGCAAGAGCGCAATCCATCACGCCGTGCCACCAATGTCATTGTCAAAACACTCATTTAAATACAATTTATTGAGGTGGCTGAGTGGGTGCGGGTGCGGGTCATCACAGCAATGTCTATCTCAAGGGGGTTCATAATGGCCGTGTCTCTTTGTTCCTATGTGGGGTTCATAATGACCGTGTATCTGTCTCCCGGAGGGTTACTAATGGCATTGTCTGTTTGTCTCAGGGGGGGGGGGGTTCACAATGGCCACGCCTCTTGTTCTAGGATTCACAGTGGCCGTGTCTCTTTGTTTATGGGAGATTAGAATGGCCGCCTCTGTCTCGGGGAATTCATAATGGCCATGCCAGAGCACCGAGCCGGCACCGTTAAGATCCTGGGTTTTAATCTGCGGTTCAGCCGTCTGTGATTTCGATGGGTTGTTTTCAAGTGTGGCGGGTTGATGGTCTCAGCCAGACATTTACGACTTCACAAATACATCCGTCATCCCATGTGTTTGTTTACTTACTGCGGCATTTGTCAACACGGGGGGTGACGGAATGTTCGGGTTGATTGGCAAGTGATGGGCAACTCTGTATCAGGGCGGGTGAGAAGGTTCAACGCGAGTGACCTCAGACGTAGTTCTGTGAAGTACTCTTCCGGGGGCCGTTCACTAACACGTGGTGATGTCATATGGAAATTATATTTCCATGTTTTTTTATTGTTTTTTCCTTTGACATAAGCACAGTTGGAATAAATAAATAACGACAAGAACTACGTATTGATCTGCCAAACATCCAAACATCCCTACGCGCCCCCCCCCCCTCCCGTAAGTAACGGAGTCTTGAGATCCAGCTGCATTCGATAACAGACGACATAGAGTAAAACGCTGTAGTCTGCGCTCTTTAACAGAGGAGGAACAGCAAAACGACTCCCTCTAGTAGCCCTCGCTCTCATCGTGGCGAGCAGAGCTTGACATTGGCACTTAGCTCCAGAACATATTTCTGCCATCATACGCATGTTGAGGCGCAGAGCTGAAATCAGTCAATTGGGTCCAAAACCCCAGAGTTGGCAGAATAGTGGCCCAGGTGAGGGTGGCCCAGGTGAGGGTGGGTGAGGTGAGGGTGGGTGAGGTGAGTGTGGCCCAAGTGAGGGTGGCCCGGTGAGGGTGGGTGAGGTGAGGGTGGGTGAGGTGAGTGTGGCCCGGGTGAGCGTGGCCCAGGTGAGGGTGGGTGAGGTGCGGGTGGCCCAGGTGAGGGAGGGTGAGGTGAGGGTGGCCCAGGTGACAGTGGCCCAGGTGAGGGTGGCCCAGGTGAGGGTGGCCCGGGTGAGGGTGGCCCAGGTGAGGGTGGCCCAGGTGAGGGTGGCCCAGGTGAGGGTGGCCCAGGTGAGGGTGGCCCGGGTGAGGGTGGCCCAGGTGAGGGTGGCCCAGGTGAGGGTGGCCCAGGTGAGGGTGGCCCAGGTGAGGGTGGGTGAGGTGAGGGTGGCCCAGGTGAGGGTGGCCCAGGTGAGGGTGGGTGAGGTGAGGGTGGCCTAGGTGACAGTGGCCCAGGTGAGGGTGGGTTAGGTGAGGGTGGCCCAGGTGAAGGTGGCCCGGGTGAGGGTGGCCCAGGTGAGGGTGGCCGAGGTGAGGGTGGCCCAGGTGAGGGTGGCCCGGGTGAGAGTGACCTAGGTGAGGGTGGCCCAGGTGAGGGTGGCCCAGGTGAGGGTGGGTGAGGTGAGGGTGGCCCAGGTGAGGGTGGCCCAGGTGAGGGTGGGTGAGGTGAGGGTGGCCCAGGTGACAGTGGCCCAGGTGAGCGTGGCCCAGGTGAGTGTGGCCTAGGTGAGGGTGGGTGAGGTGAGGTGAGTGTGGCCCAAGTGAGAGTGGCCCAGGTGAGCGTGGCCCGGGTGAGCGTGGCCCAGGTGAGGGTGGCCCAGGTGAGCGTGGCCCAGGTGAGAGTGGCCCAGGTGAGGGTGGCCCAGGTGAGGGTGGCCCAGGTGACAGTGGCCCAGATGAGGGTGGCCCAGGTGAGGGTGGGTGAGGTGAGGGTGGGTGAGGTGAGTGTGGCCCAAGTGAGAGTGGCCCAGGTGAGCGTGGCCTGGGTGAGCGTGGCCCAGGTGAGGGTGGCCCAGGTGAGCGTGGCTCAGGTGAGGGTGGGTGAGGTGAGGGTGGCCCAGGTGACAGTGGCCCAGGTGAGGGTGGCCCAGGTGAGTGTGGCCCGGGTGAGGGTGGCCCAGGTGAGCGTGGCCCAGGTGAGGGTGGCCCGGGTGAGGGTGGCCCAGGTGAGGGTGGGTGAGGTGAGGGTGGCCTAGGTGACAGTGGCCCATGTGAGGGTGGGTGAGGTGAGGGTGGCCCTGGTGAGGGTGGCCCAGGTGACAGTGGTCCAGGTGAGGGTGGCCCAGGTGAGGGTGGCCCGGGTGAGGGTGGCCCAGGTGAGCGTGGCCCAGGTGAGGGTGGCCCAGGTGAGGGTGGCCCGGGTGAGGGTGGCCCAGGTGGGGGTGGCCCGGGTGAGGTTGGCCCAGGTGAGGGTGGCCTGGGTGAGAGTGACCTAGGTGAGGGTGGTCCAGGTGAGGGTGGCCGAGGTGAGGGTGGCCCAGGTGAGGGTGGCCGAGGTGAGGGTGGCCCAGGTGAGGGTGGCCCGGGTGAGAGTGACCTAGGTGAGGGTGGCCCAGGTGAGGGTGGCCGAGGTGAGGGTGGCCCAGGTGAGGGTGGCCCGGGTGAGAGTGACCTAGGTGAGGGTGGCCCAGGTGAGGGTGGTCCAGCTGAGGGTGGGTGAGGTGAGGGTGGCCCAGGTGAGGGTGGCCCAGGTGACAGTGGCCCAGGTGAGGGTGGCCCAGGTGAGGGTGGCCCAGGTGAGGGTGGGTGAGGTGAGGGTGGCCCAGGTGAGGGTGGCCCAGGTGAGCGTGGCCCAGGTGAGGGTGGGTGAGGTGAGGGTGGCCCAGGTGAGGGTGGCCCAGGTGAGCGTGGCCCAGGTGACAGTGGCCCAGGTGAGGGTGGCCCAGGTGAGGGTGGCCCAGGTGAGGGTGGGTGAGGTGAGGGTGGCCCAGGTGAGGGTGGCGCAGGTGAGCGTGGCCCAGGTGACAGTGGCCCAGGTGAGGGTGGCCCAGGTGAGCGTGGCCCAGGTGACAGTGGCCCAGGTGAGGGTGGCCCAGGTGAGGGTGGCCCAGGTGAGGGTGGCCCAGGTGAGGGTGGCCCGGGTCAGGGTGGCCCAGGTGACAGTGGCCCAGGTGAGGGTGGCCCAGGTGAGCGTGGCCCAGGTGAGGGTGGCCCGGGTGAGGGTGGCCCAGGTGAGGGTGGCCTAGGTGAGGGTGGCCCGGGTGACAGTGGTCCAGGTGAGGGTGGCCCGGGTGACAGTGGCCCAGGTGAAGGTGGCTCAGGTGAGGGTGGCCCAGGTGAGGGTGGGTGAGGTGAGGGTCGGTGAGGTGAGGCGTTCCGTCGCCTGTAAGCGCATTGAGGTTGGTGTTCCATTGCGGGGCCTGGGACGTGGCTTGGTCGCATTACGACCATGTGTGTGTCGTGTGACCGCCTCACCGTGTGTGTGTGTGACCACCTCACTCGATTTCTTGGACGGGGTCTCGCCCTGCCGCGATTACGTGACGCACTAAAATAACTGCGCCGCAGTCTGAATGCGGATGATGGCTGCCGTCAGCGGCGACCTGTCTCACGCGGTCCTGGAGCCTCCTCCTCCCTCCGCCGCCTCCCCCAACCTTCACCAACCCGCATTGACCAGCATGGTGAAGTATGCTCAAACACGCTCCCCAGCAGACACGGGGTGGGGATGCCTTCACTCGTGTTGTCCTTCCCCCCCCGCACTCCCCGATTGGCACGGTTCACTACGTGCAGGGCGTTAAAAGTTCAACACGCACACATAGAGCAGTGGGGGGAGGTGTTTTCTGTAGAAATCAGTACTGGGGAGACAAAGGCGACCGTGCCGGCAGCTTCACTTCCTCCCTCGTGCTCCCGTGAGAGCCGCCGTCGTAGACTCTCGCCAACAGCCCTTGCCCCAGCAGTCTGTGTGAGGCTACACGGCGGCGGGGATGTGGGAACTTTGTCTTCTTTATGTCAGTGTGCAGCTATGAATCACGGTGCCTTGCACTGTGATCGAGAGCCGCACGGGCGCGTTGTGTGCGGAGCGCTGCTTTGTTAGAACGGCAAAAGCATAGCAGGGGCCGAGGTGGCAACTCCACAACGCCACTGCCGGCGCCTGCCACACAACAAAGACACCGTCGTGTAAAGCCGCTTGGTACCAAGAAGAAGGAGGCGAGACGTATTCCATCTCGGCAGCCGCGTCCTGCAGCGCTCCAGACGGCCCCTGTTTGTACGAATGGCACGTTCATTCGCGCGCCACCCTTTCATGCAGACTCTATTCCCGTGCCAAGTGCTACAGTGAGGGAAAAAAGTATTTGATCCCCTGCTGATTTTGTACGTTTGCCCACTGGCAAAGAAATGATCAGTCTATAATTTGAATGGTAGGTTTATTTGAACAGTGAGAGACAGAATAACAACAACAAAATCCAGAAAAACGCATGTCAAAAATGTTATAAATTGATTTGCATTTTAATGAGGGAAATAAGTATTTGACCCCCTCTCAATCAGAAAGATTTCTGGCTCCCAGGAGCACACACTTAATGAGAGTGCTCCTAATCTCAGCGTGTTACCTGTATAAAAGACACCTGTTCACAGAAGTAATCAATCAATCAGATTCCAAACTCTCCACCATGGCCAAGACCAAAGAGCTCTCCAAGGATGTCAGGGACAAGATTGTAGACCTACACAAGGCTGGAATGGGCTACAAGACCATCGCCAAGCAGCTTGGTGAGAAGGTGACAACAGTTGGTGCGATTATTCGCAAATGGAAGAAACACAAAATAACTGTTAATCTCCCTCGGCCTGGGGCTCCATGCAATATCTCACCTCGTGGAGTTGCAATGATCATGAGAACGGTGAGGAATCAGCCCAGAACTACACGGGAGGATCTTGTCAATGATCTCAAGGCAGCTGGGACCATAGTCACCAAGAAAACAGTTGGAAACACACTACGCCGTGAAGGACTGAAATCCTGCAGTGCCCGCAAGGTCCCCCTGCTCAAGAAAGCATATATACATGCCCGTCTGAAGTTTGCCAATAAACATCTGAATGATTCAGAGGACAACTGGGTGAAAGTGTTGTGGTCAGATGAGACCAAAATGGAGCTCTTTGGCATCAACTCAACTCGCCGTGTTTGGAGGAGGAGGAATGCTGCCTATGACCCCAAGAACACCATCCCCACCGTCAAACATGGAGGTGGAAACATTATGCTTTGGGGGTGTTTTTCTGCTAAGGGGACAGGACAACTTCACCGCATCAAAGGGACGATGGACCGGGCCATGTACCATCAAATCTTAGGTGAGAACCTCCTTCCCTCAGCCAGGGCATTGAAAATGGGTCGTGGATGGGTATTCCAGCACGACAATGACCCAAAACACACGGCCAAGGCAACAAAGGAGTGGCTCAAGAAGAAGCATATTAAGGTCCTGGAGTGGCCTAGCCAGTCTCCAGACCTTAATCTCATAGAAAATCTGTGGAGGAAGCTGAAGGTTCGAGTTGCCAAACGTCAGCCTCGAAACCTTAATGACTTGGAGAAAATCTGCAAAGAGAAGTGGGACAAAATCCCTCCTGAGATGTGTGCAAAGCTGGTGGCCAACTACAAGAAACGTCTGACCTCTGTGATTGCCAACAAGGGTTTTGCCACAAGTACTAAGTCATGTTTTGCAGAGGGGTCAAATATTTATTTCCCTCATTAAAATGCAAATCAATTTCTAACATTTTTGACATGCGTTTTTCTGGATTTTGTTGTTGTTATTCTGTATCTCACTGTTCAAATAAACCTACCATTAAAATTATTGACTGATCATTTATTTGTCAGTGGGCAGACGTACAAAATCAGCAGGGGATCAAATACTTTTTTCCCTCACTGTACCTGGTATGGTCCACAGAAGTGGCGCATGACTTCAACGCGACCACTTTGCAGACTCGGTGAACGGATAGCGCTGGGTGCTTGCCCCCCCCCCCATCATTGGACGAGATGGGAGGAAACGCGAGTGTTTTGCTACAGAAGGCAACTCGGGGTTTGGCAATGGCACGCGTGAAGGATGATGCAGCTCCTGTGCTATTCGTCTCTGTCACGACAGCGTGTGTGTGTGTACGTGCATAACACCCAGCAGATCGACACAACCTCACCCCAGTTATGTAAGCATCATCGATGGGGAGACAAATGCGGCCGGGGCGGCCGAGCGTGGCGTTCGCCACACCTACACACCACCCTTAAACCCCCCTCCCCCACGTGCTCGCTGCCAACTTTAATAGGTGCTCGCTAACAACACTTGCGCCAACTCTCCATGTGGGTGGGCCTAGGATTATTTTACTTTTTTGTGTGGTGCGAGTGAGCGTGAGCCTATGTCTGTATACTCGTGCGTGTGAGTGTGTTTGTGGGTGAGTGTCTGTGTTCGTCGCGCGTGTGAATATTAGTGGGACTGCGCGCGTGTGTGTTTGAGTGCGTGGATGGGTAAGTGCCTGTGAGTGTATGAGTGTGTCCGAGTGTGCGGGTGGATGGGTGGGTGCGCGTGTTGGGGAGTTGAGTGGCTGGGGACGATGTGTTACATGTGCGGTGTGAAATGCCACGCGCTCGAGTCTTGCGAATCTCTTTCACCCCCTGTCACGAACACGTGTCACGCGCAATGGCTCAATTCGCACTCTCGGCGAAATGTCTTTTCCCCTCGGTTTTTTTAAAAGAAAGCGGCGTGACATGTTTCCCCCGATGTGGGTGAAAGGGGACCCCGAGTAGAAATCAGTGGCACGCAAGGAGGCAGCGCATTTACAGAAACAAAGATGCAAATGAAACACAGCAAGGATTTGGTGTCAGCGTCAACGAGAGCGCTCGCTCCGGTGGCTGGTTCGCTGGTTGGGCAGTCGGCGAGGTGGTGAGGGCTCGCACTAGTGGCTGTGTCATTGGATGGTTAGGTGTAGAGCTGGTGCCAGTGGCTGGTTTTGCTATTCGGTGTATGTTAGGGACAGTGCTTGGTTGGCTATCTGGTGAAGATTTTGATCAGTGAGAGGATTTGTATTGGCCGTGAGAGGATTTGTATTGGCCGCTGGTTAGTTGGTTAGGGGTGGGGCTGTTACTCGTGGCAGGTTGGCTATTTGGCTAGGGTTCGGCTCGTTTTGTCATGGCTAGTTTATTTGGGATAGGGTTAGTGGCTGGTGGCTAGTTGGTTCGGGATCGTGGCTGTTGGCTGGTGGGTTAGGGTATGGCCTAGTGGCTAGTGATAGTGACTAGTGGGCTAGGGCTCTGGTAGTGATAGTGGTTGGTGGGCTAGGGCTCTGGTAGTGATAGTGGTTGGTGGGCTAGGGCTCTAGTAGTGATAGTGGTGGGTGGCTAGTGGGGTAGGGCTCTGGTAGTGATAGTGGCTAGTGGGCTAAGGCTCTGGTAGTGATAGTGGTTGGTGGGCTAGGGCTCTGGTAGTGATAGTGGTTGGTGGGCTAGGGCTCTAGTAGTGATAGTGGTGGGTGGCTAGTGGGGTAGGGCTCTGGTAGTGATAGTGGCTAGTGGGCTAAGGCTCTGGTAGTGATAGTGGTTGGTGGGCTAGGGCTCTGGCGAGTGATAGTGGTTGGTGACTGGTGGGCTAGGGCTCTGGTAGTGATAGTGGTTAGTGGGCTAGGGCTCTGGTAGTGATAGTGGTTGGTGGGCTAGGGTTCTGGTAGTGATAGTGGTTGGTGACTGGTGGGCTAGGGCTCTGGTAGTGATAGTGGTTGGTGACTGGTGGGCTAGGGCTCTGGCGAGTGATAGTGGTTGGTGACTGGTGGGCTAGGGCTCTGGTAGTGATAGTGGTTAGTGGGCTAGGACTCTGGGAGTGATAGTGGTTGGTGGGCTAGGGCTCTGGTAGTGATAGTGGTTAGTGGCTAGTGGGCTAGGGCTCTGGTCAGGGGCGGTTTCTTCATTAGGGCGATTGGGCGACGCACCACCAATGTCATTCAACCACAGAGTCACGCTAGCCGTCACTGTCAGCCTCTGGATATAGTCCAATCAGCGTCATGTCACGTTCTGTGGAGTACCGCCTCTTTTTGGGCGATTTCACTCCGGCTGAGAATCGCCCCGAGTGGTCCCATAGACTTACATTCAAAGATGTTTTTTTTCTAACGGGGGGCGCTGCAATGCATTCTCTATGGCTTCCGGGAGGGCTCGCACTAACGTGCTTACGTCATCATACGTAAGCACGTTTCATCCAACAATATAATTTGTCGCCACCTAGTGGAATCTTTAATAAAAGAAACTTGAGTGGATTGTATTAATAGTGAGTAGAGAAACAAACAAGATGAATTGTAAGAGTCACTTTATTTTTCATTAATTTTAAAGAAGTGAAGTTGCCTTTACATGCTTAAGCTGTTAATTTATCCATTGCATGGGTGGACCTTATCCTTATCAATCATCCAGACATTTGCCCCCCCTGAGAGATTTTGCAGGAGCCGCCACTGGCTCTGGTAGTGATAGTGGTTGGTGGCTGGTGGGCTAGGGCTCTGGTAGTGATAGTGGTTCGTGACTGGTGGGCTAGGGCTCTGGTAGTGATAGTGGTTGGTGACTGGTGGGCTAGGGCTCTGGTAGTGATAGTGGTTAGTGGGCTAGGGCTCTGGTAGTGATAGTGGTTGGTGGGCTAGGGCTCTGGTAGTGATAGTGGTTGGTGGCTAGTGGGCTAGGGCTCTGGTAGTGATAGTGGTTGGTGGGCTAGGGCTCTGGCGAGTGATAGTGGTTGGTGGGCTAGGGCTCTGGTAGTGATAGTGGTTAGTGGGCTAGGGCTCTGGTAGTGATAGTGGTTGGTGGGCTAGGGTTCTGGTAGTGATAGTGGTTAGTGGGCTAGGGCTCTGGTAGTGATAGTGGTTGGTGGCTGGTGGGCTAGAGCTCTGGCGAGTGATAGTGGTTGGTGGCTGGTGGGCTAGGGCTCTGGTAGTGATAGTGGTTGGTGGGCTAGGGCTCTGGTAGTGATAGTGATTGGTGGGCTAGGGCTCTGGTAGTGATAGTGGTTGGTGGGCTAGGGCTCTGGCGAGTGATAGTGGTTGGTGACTGGTGGGCTAGGGCTCTGGTAGTGATAGTGGTTGGTGACTGGTGGCCTAGGGCTCTGGTAGTGATAGTGGTTGGTGACTGGTGGGCTAGGGCTCTGGTAGTGATAGTGGTTGGTGACTGGTGGGCTAGGGCTCTGGTAGTGATAGTGGTTGGTGGGCTAGGGCTCTGGTAGTGATAGTGGTTGGTGGCTGGTGGGCTAGGGCTCTGGTAGTGATAGTGGTTGGTGGCTAGTGGCTAGGGCTCTGGTAGTGATAGTGGTTGGTGGCTGGTGGGCTAGGGCTCTGGTAGTGATAGTGGTGGTGGGCTAGGGCTCTGGTAGTGATAGTGGTTGGTGGGCTAGGGCTCTGGTAGTGATAGTGGTTAGTGACTAGTGGGCTAGGGCTCTGGTAGTGATAGTGGTTGGTGGCTGGTGGGCTAGGGCTCTGGTAGTGATAGTGATTGGTGGGCTAGGGCTCTGGTTGTGATAGTGGTTGGGGGCTAGTGGGCTAGGGCACTGGTAGTGATAGTGATTGGTGGGCTAGGGCTCTGGTAGTGATAGTGGTTGGTGGCTGGTGGGCTAGGGCTCTGGTAGTGATAGTGATTGGTGGGCTAGGGCTCTGGTAGTGATAGTGGTTGGGGGCTGGTGGGCTAGGGCTCTGGTAGTGATAGTGGTTGGGGGCTAGTGGGCTAGGGCTCTGGTAGTGATAGTGGTTGGTGGGCTAGGGCTCTGGTAGTGATAGTGGTTGGTGACTGGTGGGCTAGGGCTCTGGTAGTGATAGTGGTTGGTGACTGGTGGGCTAGGGCTCTGGCGAGTGATAGTGGTTGGTGACTGGTGGGCTAGGGCTCTGGTAGTGATAGTGGTTGGTGATTGGTGGGCTAGGGCTCTGGGTAGTGAGAGTGGACGAGGGTTCGGGCTGGTGTTTGGCTGGGCTCGTCGGTGCTGATGATTGGCTGCTCGCTCTCAGGCCCCAGCAGCAGCGCCCCCTGCCTTGGGGCTGCGGGAGGGGCACTGGCCGCGCTCGTCACTAGAGGGCAGCGCGGAGCCACGAGAGGGCAGCGTGGAGCCACGACAGGGCAGCGTGGAGCCCTGCGGGAGACTGCCGCATGATGCTGACTTCATTTCGTACTGAACACGGGACGATGAGGATGTTTACAGATGGAGTCATTGGTTCATATCAGATTATAAAGGTTCGCGAACCGGGTATGAAAAAGCCACGCTATAATACGGTGTCATATTTCAGTTTAACCCGTAGGCTTTCGCTACCAATATCCATAATATAGTTTTTTTTGGGTTAGATTGCGTAAATATAAATGTACCGTTAAACCCGCCACCACCCGACACAGCCAATTAGTAAGGTTTGTCACGCAAACAGAACGTGCATGTGCACGTTCTGTTTACGTGTCGGGTTTAACGACATTATTTATATTTACGCGATCTAACTCAAAAACCCGATATTATGGGTGTATTTCACCTGTTCGTGTGATCACCCCCCCTCCCAGCCACTAGAGGCCGCTACATTCACCACAATGTAAAACAAATACTCGACTGTCGTCGATTATACTTAATCGATGCGTCATCACAACGCAACAAAGGACAGTCAGCGTCCTCTCTCTGAACAGGAAGATCCCACGCGGTGCGCAAGCCATTCAATCTACTCACCAGTCGACTAACAACATTCACTCCGCATTGGACATCAATATAATTGCGTCAAAGCATGAATTAAATTAAATGTAATATCTCTTAACGCCAGCCCCCTGATATCTCTGCCACATCGCGACTGTATATGAAGTACTGCATTGCAGCGGAACGGGATTTAGTGTTGTCCTTGCCCCGCATCCCTCCGATAAGCACGGTTGGCTACGTACGGCGCGGAAGAAGTTCAGCATGCAGTGCAGGTGCGTGGAACTTGCCAACTTTCGTCGCTTTTTATGGTGGTAGATGCGTTCCAAAAAATGGGCCGCACGCGCAAAGCGAGACCGCACGGAACGAGTGCGTGCCTAACTTGTACTGGGGCGCATACGACTGCAGAGGCACGCACATGCCCACCTAAGCCTCATACGAGCGAATTCGCACCGGGTGCTGTGCGTATCGAATGTTGGCTACAAATAGGTTAGCCCCATATACGGGAAGTCGCACAAACCGAACTCAAACCTGTCAACCCCTCATCAGTGCCCCTACCTTGTTGCAGACAAATTCAGACCTTATTGGTCACCCCGTGCCCCTTATCAATCTCAACGTGCATCCTGCAAAGTCCCATCATCGCGAGGGAGAAACTCAAATAGACGGGTCTGTGTTGTTGCCCGTATTGAAACTGCTGTATGCCTCTGGACTTAAAAACTCAATTTCCCTGTACAAGAATACGGGGTAAACCGTATGGGTTGGCAGCTATCCGAACCCGCATGAAGCGAGGCACACGTGTCATTATTTTAAACGCTAAGTTTTATTGAACAGCCTCCTTGACGCGCCTTATTATGGCACCGCCTGAAGAGAGCAGACAGCTCCATGAACTGCCGGATGAAGCTCGCTATCCCCACGCTGTGTCCATCACGGAGGTCGCTTGACCATACTTCACGCTGCTGCGGTGCGGGTTGGTGGAAGTTCGCCTGGGAGGGCTCAGGACCGGTTCGGATGTCACTCGCCACTTCACGTCAGCCGTGGCCGGGAATCGAACTCGGGTCGCCGTGATTAGGGCAGGGCGGTAAACCAAGTTTCCAGTTGAGTCCACTGCGCCACTCTGCTCCCCAATAGTTAGTAGTAAGACCTCTCTGTGACTTCATGCGTATACTCTCACGACCAATATGAACCTCTGGTGCATATGAACCTCTGATTCATACGAACTTCTTGATTCATATGAACCTCGATTTAAAGCTTTCGTGACTGCAGGGATTCATCTTCTTGGTTCTTTCGGTAAAGTCACGTAGAAGGGAAGTAATACAATAATAAAAATAAAACATAATAAAATGAAATAATTCTCACGACGTTTCGGCTACAACGCAAGCAGCCGTCTTCAGGTTGATTGCGTTGTAGCCGAAACGTCGTGAGAATTATTTCATTTTATTATGTTTTATTTTTATTATTTTATTACTTCCCTTCTACGTGACTTTACCGAAAGAACCAAGAAGATCATATGAACCTCTGATTCATACGAACTTCTTGATTCATATGAACCTCTGATTCATACGAACTTCTTGATTCATATGAACCTCGGATGCATATGAACCAGACGAGCAGTAGCTGTCGTCTCGATTTGTATGAATGTTGGAGCGAACATCGGAGCAGCGTCCCTTGCCGTGTGAACACTGCGCCACCGTGTCAACTCTGCCTCTACCCCAGCAGGGGTTCCCATTGCCCTCTCTGCTCGAGGGCTCAGCTGAGATATATTTACATGTTGCTGGTAACCCGTCTGTGTACGTACACAACGGTACACGCCGATGGCGTTGATGTTTACGTCGGTCAAACCTAGCTCGCACAATGGACCACGTGTCTGGCGTTCTGTCTTGAGTAGAATGGGAACGGGATGGTGACACGACGTTGGCAAGTGGCGTTGTGAAGTAGGCCCATTGCCCGAAACGTCGCCAATGTTTTTTTTACATACATAAATATATGGTGTTCTCTTTTAGGCCACGGTGTTATCGACGAATGTGCTGAGATTTTGAGAAGAATGAGTTGGAGTGACTGGTGGGACAAAACAATCGATTAAACGTGCCTGTTGGTGGCGTTGCGTTTCGATTTAAAAATCGATGATTCTTGTTATTTTATTTGTATCGGCTGCTTGGAGTCGTCTCTCGTTTGCGTCGCCCCGCTCGTCAACAGCACCACGTGGCATTAGCACCTCATTGCTCACGCCGTAAATCATCGATTATCACCCACTATTGATCACCCCGCATCGCAATATATCTGTAAAGGGTGTTTAACCAATCGATGCATCGGTAACATGCTCTGCATGGATGAAACGATTCACTCTCATCGACGGTTCGATGGATTCCCAAGATTCTGGGTCGGGATTCGGTTCAATATTTGATGGGGTTTTTTTTTTACACAGAGTGCATATAGCGTACAACGGATGTAGCGGTCACTGTGGTTAGAGGGGGTCACGTGAACCTCTATGTTTCGCATACATCTCAAGGCGCTGTGTAGACTCTGGGCCCATGTGTTCTAGGGGGGGTGGGGGGTGGTGAGGGTGGAGTTAGTCAGCCACGGCCGGAGGTAGAGACGAAAACAAGAGCTTCATAGCTCATCGGATTCCTCCAGTCTCAATCAAGATTTTGAAGGTCTTGAGCCTCGACTGGAACAGGGGCAGCAGTCCATCGATCTCTATGTGAGCCTATGGGCCTCTGTGTGAGTCTGGGTCCTCTATGTAAGTCCATTGGTCTCTGGGCGATTCTGTGGGTCGCTTTGTGAGTATTTGGGTGTCTGAGTCGATACAATACGATGCAATGTTGATTTATCTGGCGCGAACTCAGGGCGCTGTACAGACCACAGCGGTCATGTTCATTTCATAGGGAAGAGGCAAAGTCGATCGTAGGCAAGAGCAGATGGCTGGATTTGCGCAGGGAGTCGACAGCACGGAGGGCTGGTGGGGAGGGATGCCAGACTATGCGGGACAGACGCACAGACGTAGCGATACAGAGACACACACTCACAACATGGGACCTTTTGACTTAAAACTTTCGTGACTGCAGGAATTCAAATAAAAAAAAACACCCATGTGGGTTTTTTGCTTTTCTTTTTTCTTTTCTATCTACGTGACTTTACCCAAAGAACCAAGAATATGAACATGGGACCTCTATATACACACACTTACGTAGATTACACATATACAAAACAAGACAAAGATCCCCCGTATAGCCTTAACAGACTGTACGGGCAAGTACTGTTAGAGAACACCTATGAAGGCCGGCACGGCACACGACGGGATGGGTGGCCAACACCACGCCCGGCCGCCTTTGTCTCCCTAGTCGCGATGTTTACACATCGCACCAGGTACTAATTTGAGGCTGAGTCGACCTAGGCGAGGTCCAGGACCGGTTCAGATAATCGTCACTGGTGTTGGCCGTGAGCAGGAATCGAACCCGGGTGGCCGGGTTCGTAGCGCAGCGCGCTAACCACTACACTACCGCTCCCCATATACATACACCTACACACGTAGATTACACATATACATGCACATAGATCCCACGCACTGACACAATGACCAAGATCTCCCCGTATAGGAGTGGTGTAGTGACGACATTGTCAGCTCAGAGGGTGCGGCAATTGGTCAGGTGGGGCCCCAATATTTGATTTGTCTCGCACGGTGGCACCTCGGCTATTATATAGCGTGGTTCCTCTTGACTAATCACGTCATTTGACGTTGCAGGGGCGCTCCGTCTTCGCAAAATATAGCCACTAAAGCTCTGTAGTAGTACCTCTTTGCAATATAATTTACGTGTATCTTGTGAAATGAATATCCCGGAAACGGAGTGCTATGTCCAATGTTCTTTTCACCAAGTTACTGCTGCCATTCAAAGCAAATTACGTTTAGTTACATAACGGTTTTTTACAGGTAAAAATAAACTATTACTTCCAAAACTAAATATCTAAATAGCTACGTTAGAGTTACACACTAGCAATAATAGCCAAAACAAATGAGCCTATCCTTTAGGAATACATTATTTCACAATTATCACAGCATGGCTCCTACAAACCCTTTCGACAGAAATGCTCGTCTCGAACATTTAACTGTAACATGCCAATGCTTCTTTTGAATAATCAACGGAACTATATATATATGAAAAACTATATATTGTTAACACATCACAAGGATGGCTCATATTTGATTAAGTCACAGCTCCAAATCTTCTTTCTTTTGCGTTGACAAACTTGGAGAGAAACTTTCTCCAAACTGTCGGCCTCAACTCTTTCCCTCTTGGTGATTCTCAAGAGGGGCCCCAACTCGTAGCTTTTGGCCACCAGGGAGGGCCAGCCAAGGCTGCCCCCTGCTCCCACACTCGTCACGCTCCTGCCGTATAGCCTCGACAGACTCTTGGGGCAAGTGCTGTTCGCGGGGGCCGTTGAAGGTCAGCACGTGACACGTGAGGGGGGTGGGTAGCCAGCACCACGCCCGATCGCCTTTGTCTCCCCAGCGAGAATGTTTACGCACCAGGTACTCGTTTTAAGGCTGAGTGGACCTAGGAGAGGCACAGACCGGTTGTCACCGATGTTGTCCGTGAGTGTGAATCGGCTTCGATTAGCGCAGTGCGCTAACCGCTGCGCCGCTGCTCCCCTGTGCAGCTTTCCCCGCCCTTGGCCACCGCCGCCGCTTGCCGCAGCTGAACATGAGCCGCGATCACTCACCCCGGCGAATTGAGAATCTCTGCCCTTGGACCAAGCTCAGACTTCGCTATCGGCGAGGCACTTTCTTGGCTGCGAATCAGCAACGATAAACGCTCGGGACGGGGAGAGCGAGCAGGGAGATGGAAGAGGTGAAGGAGGTGGCAGATCGCCCGAAATCCGAGGAGCAGCGACCCCCGTGTTGAGTCCACGGGGGCCCTGCTCGCTGCGTAGCCGCGAGACCCCGAACCGTCGACGGCGTGGAGACCGCGTGGCCAAGGGCCCTTGAGTCTCGTGACCGATAGAGCCACCCTCCTTCACGTCTCGGGGCGCTTTACTCGCGATGAGCGACTTACGCTTCAAGACATTAAAAAAGGGCGCTCCCAGTGGCAGCTGTCTGTGTGCGGCACAAGGTGATTCTTCGGCGCCCGGCCTGCAAGTGAACGTTAGTCCGCCAGTAGGTGATGGGGGGGAGGGGATGATCGCTGCTGTGTAAACCCATAGTCTTTCGAATTTGTTACATTTTGGCCGTGACGATGGCACAAAAATGGCCTCCTCTTGCGAATGACATCAAGTGTTTTGTTTACGGTGAACACGCACGTCGGCGATAACCAGGGCGGCCGCAAGGGGTTCTGACCGCAAAACTCCGCAAACGAGCTGCGAACGCGCTGCTGCTGGGGCCGCGAGAGAGCCGAGGCGGCGCTTGTCGGGCGCGAACGGCGGTGTCGCCTTCCCCATGTGCGCGCCTCGTCACACCCTCCTCCATCACTCGCGCAAAGTGGCCCGACTGACAGAATCACGAGCGGCGCGGACGCTCCCGTGCCAGCAGCGCCGTGCTGGCACCAAGTCTTAGGGTCGCACCCAGCCGGCCGGCCAGTCACCCAGCCCTGTTGTTTGTGTTGTTATTCAAGCGTGAATTGAGACGTTGTGTGGAATGACTGTGTGCGTTGTGGATCCGGTGCGGATCGGGTGGTTTCTGTTGTGTTGTATTATTCATGTGTCACCCAGTTGTTTCAGGGTCACTGGGAGACTGAAGTTCAGGGTCAGTGGGTGACTGGAGTTCAGGGTCACTGGGAGACTGGAGTTCAGGGTCACTGGGTGACTGGAGTTCAGGGTCACTGGGAGACTGGAGTTCAGGGTCAGGGGGAGACTGGAGTTCAGGGTCAGGGGGAGACTGGAGTTCAGGGTCACTGGGTGACTGGAGTTCAGGGTCAGGGGGAGACTGGAGTTCAGGGTCACTGGGAGACTGGAGTTCAGAGTCACTGGGTGACTGGAGTTTAGGGTCAGGGAGAGACTGGAGTTCAGGGTCAGTGGGAGACTGGAGTTCAGGGTCACTGGGTGACTGGAGTTCAGGGTCAGTGGGAGACTGGAGTTCAGGGTCAGTGGGAGACTGGAGTTCAGGGTCACTGGGTGACTGGAGTTCAGGGTCACTGGGTGACTGGAGTTCAGGGTCAGGGGGAGACTGGAGTTCAGGGTCAGGGGGAGACTGGAGTTCAGGGTCAGGGGGAGACTGGAGTTCAGGGTCACTGGGAGACTGGAGTTCAGGGTCAGTGGGAGACTGGAGTTCAGGGTCAGGGGGAGACTGGCGTTCAGGGTCAGGGGGAGACTGGAGTTCAGGGTCAGTGAGAGACTGGAGTTCAGGGTCAGGGGGAGACTGGAGTTCAGGGTCAGGGGGAGACTGGAGTTCAGGGTCAGGGGGAGACTGGAGTTCAGGGTCAGTGGGAGACTGGAGTTCAGGGTCACTGGGTGACTGGAGTTCAGAGTCACTGGGAGACTGGAGTTCAGGGTCAGGGGGAGACTGGAGTTCAGGGTCAGGGGGAGACTGGAGTTCAGGGTCACTGGGTGACTGGAGTTCAGGGTCAGGGGGAGACTGGAGTTCAGGGTCACTGGGAGACTGGAGTTCAGGGTCACTGGGTGACTGGAGCTTAGGGTCAGGGAGAGACTGGAGTTCAGGGTCAGTGGGAGACTGGAGTTCAGGGTCACTGGGTGACTGGAGTTCAGGGTCAGTGGGATACTGGAGTTCAGGGTCAGTGGGAGACTGGAGTTCAGGGTCACTGGGTGACTGGAGTTCAGGGTCACTGGGTGACTGGAGTTCAGGGTCAGGGGGAGACTGGAGTTCAGGGTCAGGGGAAGACTGGAGTTCAGGGTCAGGGGGAGACTGGAGTTCAGGGTCACTGGGAGACTGGAGTTCAGGGTCAGTGGGAGACTGGAGTTCAGGGTCAGGGGGAGACTGGCGTTCAGGGTCAGGGGGAGACTGGAGTTCAGGGTCAGTGAGAGACTGGAGTTCAGGGTCAGGGGGAGACTGGAGTTCAGGGTCAGGGGGAGACTGGAGTTCAGGGTCAGGGGGAGACTGGAGTTCAGGGTCAGTGGGAGACTGGAGTTCAGGGTCAGGGGGAGACTGGAGTTCAGGGTCAGTGGGAGACTGGAGTTCAGGGTCAGGGGGAGACTGGCGTTCAGGGTCAGGGGGAGACTGGAGTTCAGGGTCAGTGGGAGACTGGAGTTCAGGGTCAGGGGGAGACTGGAGTTCAGGGTCAGTGGGAGACTGGAGTTCAGGGTCAGTGGGAGACTGGAGTTCAGGGTCACTGGGTGACTGGAGTTCAGGGTCAGGGGGAGACTGGAGTTCAGGGTCACTGGGTGACTGGAGTTCAGGGTCACTTGGTGACTGGAGTTCAGGGTCACTGGGTGACTGGAGTTCAGGGTCACTGGGTGACTGGAGTTCAGGGTCAGGGGGAGACTGTAGTTCAGGGTCAGGGGGAGACAGGAGTTCAGGGTCAGGGGGAGACTGGAGTTCAGGGTCAGTGGGAGACTGGAGTTCAGGGTCAGGGGGAGACTGGAGTTCAGGGTCAGTGGGAGACTGGAGTTCAGGGTCAGTGGGAGACTGGAGTTCAGGGTCACTGGGTGACTGGAGTTCAGGGTCAGGGCGAGACTGGAGTTCAGGGTCACTGGGTGACTGGAGTTCAGGGTCACTTGGTGACTGGAGTTCAGGGTCAGTGGGAGACTGGAGTTCAGGGTCACTGGGTGACTGGAGTTCAGGGTCACTGGGTGACTGGAGTTCAGGGTCAGTGGGAGACTGGAGTTCAGGGTCACTGGGTGACTGGAGTTCAGGGTCAGTGGGAGACTGGAGTTCAGGGTCAGGGGGAGATTGGAGTTCAGGGTCAGTGGGTGACTGGAATTCAGGGTCACTGTTAGATTGGAGTGTGCTCCTAATCTCAGCTCGTTACCTGTATGAAAGACACCTGGGAGCCAGAAATCTTTCTGATTGAGAGGGGATCAAATACTTATTTCCCTCATTAAAATGCAAATCAATTTATAACATTTTTGACATGCGTTTTTCTGGATTTTTTTGTTGTTATTCTGTCTCTCACTGTTCAAATAAACCTACCATTAAAATTATAGACTGATCATTTCTTTGTCAGTGGGCAAACGTACAAAATCAGCAGGGGATCAAATACTTTTTTCCCTCACTGTATTGCCAGTGGACGCAGCAGCCATTGTGAGAGGTATCCTGGATGTGGTGTACCGGTGCATGTTTATGGTCACCGAAACGGACAGATGTGGGTGGCATTAAGCCTTGGTTATAGTTATGGTGGTTAAATACAGAATTATGACAGTGATGGCTTAGCGTGGTTGGAGTGATGGTTGACCATGGTGGCATAATAATAATAATAATATTGGTACCTAAAAGCCTTTGTCAATCCACATCTGGATGAAGGCCTTTGCACGCAGTGTCGGTCATGGGGGTTGTTTGACCATACTTCACCATACTGATCAGTGGCCTGGAATCGAACTTGCATCGCCGGGCCCAGAGCGTGGCGTGCTAACTGCTGCGCCGCCACTCCAGCCTCGCACTCTGCGTAACCCACGCAGCCGCGGGGTACCGGTGAGACCCCACGTTCTGGCATATTTGTCATTCCGTCACTAACGTTGAGCTCACCTTTTATTTGAACCCAGTCGTGTGTATGTAAATATCTACACACACGCGGTATTCAAAACCAGACTGCTCTCACCTGCTCATAAATACACGCGCGTATGTCTGCGTGCTTGTACGCACCATTAAACTAAAGCACCGCGGGGAGGAGATGTTTTCTCCATCATCGTTAAAGAATGTTCCTTGTGCCCCCCACCAACCCCCCCCCCCTCCCCGTCCTCAATCCCTGCCTAGTGTTATTGGGAAGCAGAGCCCTCAAATCCACGGGGGATCTGTGGCTCCAGGAGCCCGACGGACACCACCTCCTCGCCCCCGAGCCACGCCGCGCTAATTTATGTACAAACAGATGGCTGCCTCCGCAAGCAAGCGCGTTTTAAATTAGATGACCCTCCAGTGGGCAGCGCCACGTGGTCCACTTGGGGGGGGTGGCGGCAGAGAGTGCGGGGGGGGGGGCAAAGTTGGGTCACCTCCAGGAGATTTCATTAACCAGGAGGGAGGAGGAAGAGGAGGGCGGCCAGAGGAAAAAAAATAGAAGCTGGGGCTCAAAGCGTCGCGGTGGTGGCACAAGGAGGAGAGAGACGCGGCGTGAGTGGGGAGCAGCAGCAGCAGCAGCGGCAGCATCGTGGCACCCTCGATCGGTGTCCGCGGGACGCCGCGTTTAGCACCATCGCTTTCCGCTTTCCCTGTGCCGGGCTGTGCCTGGCTTAGCCGGGCCTGGTCGAGTTAAGCCGTGTTTAGGAGGGCAGCTGTGCCCTCGGTAAGGGGACACTCCCCACCACCGGCGGCACCTCCCCGTGCGTCTCGGTCTCGCGCCGTGCCACGTGAGTGACGGGTGGTGACGACCGCGCGTGCGGTGACAGGACGCGTCGCGGTGACGGCAGCCACCGTCCCGACGTCTCCTCCTCGTCGACGAGCTAATCCTTCAGGTATGACGGCAGTGGGCTCACGTGTCCGGGAGATGGGGCTTTCTCGAGTGGCAGTGTTTAAACGATTTGTTTAGCTAAGTCGAGCCGCTGTTGATACAATGTGTACGTGTGGAGTCCGAACTGCCCCGCGCGTTGAACGAGCGGCGGCTTCGAGCGCAGTTCGTTGATGGCAAGTTTTGTTGTGCTTGACGGCTGGACACGTGGCCGCGAATTTGACGTCGACGTTCCCTTTGTGAAATTATTTCCGCAAATGTTTTTTTGCGTCGAATGTTGGTAAAGAATTGACGTCAAGGCGTGGAATGTTACAAATCACTGCCCCGTGGTGCGTTTGCTGCGTTTTCTTGCTGTCAGTGACGCGCGATGGCGTCGTTTGTCATCGGACGCTTGCCTCGAGATTTTTGCATTTCCTCTTCATTCGTGGACCGTCGGGGCCAAGAGTTCTGCGTTTTTTAGTGGATCGTTTTGTAGCGGTGGCTTTGTGGAAGTGCTGTGTTGCATATTTGGTGGCGTCGTTGGAGATTCCGGTGTGGCAGGATTCGGGAAAAGGCGTCACTGCGAGTTTCCTGAAGCGGTGTTGAGACTCGGCGAGACGATCTTGCTCAGAAGCTTCATTGTTATTGTCCATCTTGCCAAGAGCGCTCCACCCTGCCCTCGCCTCGACCTCTTCATCCCATCGTTTTGAATCCAAGCAGCCTCCCACCAGCTGTCGTCGGTACCCGTATACTGATTGGTAGAATGAGTATCGCTGACAAACGCGGTCAACGCGCATTCCGCGCCTCCGATTAGCACGGGTATCTACAGAGGGGTGCGAAAGAAGTTCAACATACGTGCTTGAATTTAATGAAACGATAGTTGAACAAGAAAAAAAAACTAAATTTTGTTTGGTTTGATGACTGCAGTTGAAGTAACGATACTCATCCTGAAGCTCCATTTGTTCAACTCCAGTTCAAGCAACATTTAGCAATTAAGACGTTGCTTCTTCAACGTAACCGGTTTGTTCAAGCACAAAATGATTTGTGCACGTTTGTCCACGTGACATATTGCTTTGTTTGCCTGTGTCGGGTGGTGGAGGGGGCACAGCACAAGTTGGCATCATACTCGCACACGACCTAACCCATATGAACCATCGTTACCCATTACGAATCACGGTGGTCATGAAAACCGACGTACCACACATGCAACCGGTATGACAATCATCAGGCTTGTGCAGCAGCTTGTAACTGCTTAAATTGCATCGGTAATGTAATGCACGGCCCCTCTGTCAATCCACTGCTGGACGAAGGCCTCCCCACACCGTGTAGGCCATGGGACTCGTTTCACCCGACCTCACCACGCTGATCGGTGCGGGTTGGGAAAGGAATTGGGGTGGGGGGGGGACCCAGGACCGGCTCAGGTCTCGCTCGCCCACTCGCACGTCGCGTTCGAGCCGAGGTGACTCGTGCAACCTCGCAGAACCTCCCGCGGGGGGCCACCAGGACTGACGGTCGAGGACCCCATCCTCGTTATCCAACGGCACGTCACGGCGTGCGGGATGTTTGTCTGCGACGCGCGCACGCGGCCGCTTACGCCGAGCCGTATCCGTCGGCCCCGTGGTGCGCCGTCTGGAGTTTCGCCAGGACCTCCCGCAGCTGCGTCCGTCCATTACACCCCTCCCGCGCGCCCACCTGCGGTCACGATCACCCCGGGGGCCGCAGAGAAACTCAGCGGCGTCCGTTCGCCCCGATAGCGCCCCCCCCCCCACCGCCGGCCACCGCGAGGTGCCTCGTGGTAGCTCTCGCCGGGCCGCTTGGTCGCCCCGAACCGAGACGCTCGCGGAGCCCGGAGGACGCCGCCGCGTCGCGCACGGAGCGCGAGGAGAGTCGCGCTCGACCGAGGGCGGCGCGCCCTCGGCTGGTGCCATCTCCCCCCCCCCCCCCGGCAGCGCCCGTGGCCCTCGCGCGCGCGCGCCTTACGTAACGTCGCGGCCTGCTGAGACAAGATATTAATATCTTTGGGGCTGCCCTTGGGCAGGTGGGGGTTGTGGGAAATTGACGTAAAACTTTTTTTTAATGGCACTTGGTAGAACAGAAAAACTGCGTAAAAAAATATGTAGGAGTAAAATATAATTTTTTTAATAAAATTAATAACTTGATAACATTTTTTTTAAGATTTCAAAAATACAAAGAAGCCACGAGGGTTAGGTTCTTGAAAACGCTCGTGAATGCAGGACCCTTGTTCAACGGGGAAAATGGGGTTACATTCCTGGTACGAGTGAACGTTGGGTGGAAATGGTAAATGTTTAATAACAATGACTACAATAAATAATAAACTATGAAGAACAATGTGTTTTTAATTACCTTTGATGATGATGTTAATGATCTGACGACGACGGATGCGGTGGTGATGGTGAGGAATTCAGGAGGATGACCCCTCGGGAGGGGCAGGTGTTTGATAACAACGCCATCACAGTTGTCATCATTTTAGCACCCTCAGTAGCGAGAGCCGCAACACTTTGCCCGATTGCATTCGCGTTCTTTCAAATGGACCTCGCAGTCGACTCGTTTACACCAAAGTGTCGACCTACCGCCGACGCACCCTCACCGGCATCTCACCCATCGACCCGCTTTTACCCTTTCACTCAAACGCATCACCTTCTCCCGCATTGTTTTCAGCGGACGCACTTTCCCCCCTCGTCGAACGCTTGGCAACCCACGATCAAGGGGGCAATTAAACACATTCCTGCGGAGGGAGCTGGTAGGAATGTTGTGTTGCTCGGTCAATGGCCAGGGTCAACGGCGGCGTGGTGCATTCCGCAAATATGCCCGACTGTGAGGGCGGGCACAAGCCGGCGTGAGTAGGTTAAACGTTGAGTTTTATAAGGGCACCACGGGGTGACCAGCCCCTCCCCACCCAGCCCCACCCTCCCCACCCAGCCCCTCCTCACCCTCCCTCCCCACCCAGCCCCTCCTTCCCCACCCAGCCCCTCCCTGCACGACGGACGGACACAATAATCCCCTGTGGGCTGGTGTAACCAGAAGGTTCCTACCAGTATGTACAACATTAAGTAAACGTGCACGACAGCGAGTACAGAGCGGGACGACTGCGAGACTTGATGACGAAGCGGGCAGCCGAGGGGTCGTGCCTCATCTTCGCCGACAGCTTCACAGGCAGCAACGTTCTGCGCGCTCCTCCCCGGCGTCGGTGATCTGGCGCTGCGCACACTCGCGGATACTGGGGGCTCTGGCGGTGACAAATATGGATTTTTTTTTTTACAAATATAAAAAATTGGTACACATTTTATCATGTGCTAAACTCGCGAACCCGGAACTCGCGGATAGCGAGGGTTCACTGTACAACATTATACAAGTTTGATAACAGAATAATAAACAAAAACATACCTATATAAAGAATACAAAAAGTGCAAAAATGAATGTGGCTGCTTTGAAATGTCGATCCGGGCTGCAGTTGAGGTGAGGGCGTTCCGCGACTCGTCACGGAACTCGTCACGGAACGCCGGACAATGGGCCCAGGGCGCTCTATCGTGATGGTGCAGCTCACGGGAGCGAGTGTGCGTCTTGGATTGAGCGAGGTGGCGGGAGCTTGGGAAACGTGGGGAGAGCCACGCAGCGGGAGAAGAGTCTATGGGAGGGAGTTCCAAAGCCACCGGCGACAGAGCGCTCTCACGCTCGTACCGCTGGTAAGAATTAGCACGACCTGCTTGGTCAAGCATGGGTAAATAACATCCAGTAGTGGGTGGTCAAAGGGCTGCGATTATAAATAAACGTACGGCACTATTCACAGATACAACGGCGAGCAGATCGTGACCATGCCGGGTCTCGCTAGAGCTTGGAAGCTAAGCCGGTTGGAGCCCGGTCCGTGTCCGGACGGGATCCTGCCTGTGTCGCGTTGGGGCTGCGAGTCCGGCTAATGAGATGCAAATATAGCAGTGGATTCTTGAATCTGTGCGAATGTTTTTTTTTCATTGTCACCACCCTCGTATGCGTGATGCTCTCTCATTCCTGGAATCAGGCAACCATCCCAAAGTGGCAGGATCCTCCTGAAAACCCGTCTTGTGGCTTTCTGGCTCAATCAGGGAATTATTCCAAATCAGTTAATGTGCAGTTCCTGAGCGGATTGTTACATCGCAGGCTCGTGAGAGTTGGTGGTGACTTGGGAAGGGCTTCATTCAGCAGTGGATTGACCACGGAAAGTGATCTTTTTCAACGGTTTTACTTAACTTGATTTCTGTGTCGTAGTCAAATCTTGTAATCAAAAATTTGTCTACTTCATGTTGTCCAATCAATTCCAAATGTTGCACACATACTCAGATCCGGTGATAATGCATGCCTCTATCAAAATCAATTAATTCGCTACTTTAAAGCAATTGACATTTTGTATGGACGCTTTATTATTTATACATATGTGTGTGTGGGTCAAAAACGCCACGGTCCCTAAACTCTCGAATCGCTTCGCCAAAGAAGCAGGCGCCACGTGTAGTCTCAGGCGCCCTTGACGTACTTCTCGACTGTGAGTTAAACGAAGTTTAAAAAAAACACTTTTTTAACGGAGTTTATTTTTTCTAACAACAGACTCCATGCTGGGGATACACACCACCCGCCTCCATGCTGGGGACACACACCACCCATCTCCATGGTGGGGACACACACTACCCATCTCCATGGTGGGGACACACACAACCCATCTCCATGGTGGGGACACACACCACCCGCCTCCATGCTGGGGACACACACCACCCATCTCCATGGTGGGGACACACACCACCCATCTCCATGGTGGGGACACACACAACCCATCTCCATGGTGGGGACACACACCACCAGCCTCCATGCTGGGGACACACACCACCCATCTCCATGGTGGGGACACACACCACCCGCCTCCATGCTGGGGACACACACCACCCATCTCCATGGTGGGGACACACACTACCCATCTCCATGGTGGGGACACACACAACCCATCTCCATGGTGGGGACACACACCACCCGCCTCCATGCTGGGGACACACACCACCCATCTCCATGGTGGGGACACACACCACCCATCTCCATGGTGGGGACACACACAACCCATCTCCATGGTGGGGACACACACCACCCGCCTCCATGCTGGGGACACACACCACCCATCTCCATGGTGGGGACACACACCACCCGTCTCCATGCTGGGGACACACACAACCCATCTCCATGCTGGGGACACACACAACCCATCTCCATGGTGGGGACACACACCACCCGTCTCCATGCTGGGGACACACACACCACCCATTTCCATGCTGGGGACACACACCACCCATCTCCATGCTGGGGACACACACCACCCATCTCCATGCTGGGGACACACACAACCCATCTCCATGCTGGGGATACACACCACCCATCTCCATGCTGGGGACACACACCACCCATCTCCATGCTGGGGACACACACCACCCATATCCATGCTGGGGACACACACCACCCATCTCCATGCTGGGGACACACACAACCCATCTCCATGCTGGGGACACACACCACCCATCTCCATGCTGGGGACACACACCACCCATCTCCATGCTGGGGACACACACCACCCGTCTCCATGGTGGGGACACACACCACCCGCCTCCATGCTGGGGACACACACCACCCGTCTCCATGGTGGGGACACACACCACCCATCTCCATGGTGGGGACACATACCACCCGCCTCCATGCTGGGGACACACACCACCCGTCTCCATGCTGGGGACACACACAACCCATCTCCATGGTGGGGACACACACCACCCGTCTCCATGCTGGGGACACACACAACCCATCTCCATGCTGGGGACACACACAACCCATCTCCATGGTGGGGACACACACCACCCGTCTCCATGCTGGGGACACACACAACCCATCTCCATGCTGGGGACACACACAACCCATCTCCATGGTGGGGACACACACCACCCGTCTCCATGCTGGGGACACACACACCACCCGTCTCCATGCAGGGGACACACACCACCCATCTCCATGCTGGGGACACACACAACCCATCTCCATGCTGGGGACACACACCACCCGCCCATCTTGAAGTATTAAAGATCTCCATGCCAGGTGCGGCCATAATGAACCAAACACCACCAACATTAATCTGCTCATCAATTATCGCCGTCAGGTGCCCTTGCCAACCGGGAGCCGGTCTCGCAATACCCGCACAGCGCCGCCATCGTCACCAACTTCGCCTCCCCCTCCGAGCGCGAGTGGTAACCGAACCCCGGGGTCGGACGGACGGAAGCGCAGGCGACACAACGATTAACTCCCAAGACGGGGGGGAGGGGAGGCTAACGATGCTCAGCAGGAATTCGGACACGTGCCTCGACACCGCCACCACAATGGACCGGCGCTGCCCCCCTCCACCCCCCTCCCCGCCCCGAGCGTGAATTGGGCCCCCCCTCCTCCTCCCACCTGCCCCGCATTTCCATTCCTGCCTCGCCGCTTTGCGCAGCTGTTGTTTCTCCTCGTGATTGGTCCTCTTATCTCTCCGTGGTCGCGTGGAGGGAGAGCGGCTCCCGCGTGGCCTCTGCCGATCGAGTTGACTCGCCGTAGCTCCTCTGCGTGCGAGTTTGGTTATTTCTGAATGAAATGCGGCGGCGGTGCGAGAATTTATTTTGCAGAGTGGCGCTAAGAATTATTATTCACGCGGTGTGCAGCGTTCGGAGATGTTCTTTACTTTTAGGACTTCAATATCGCCCTCCGCCAGATCTCCTATCTCGCGTTGAACTTGGAACACATTTAATTTCAACTGCGGGGACTCGGTGATTTCCATGAATCTTGATTTGAAGCTTTCGTGACTGCAGGAATTCATACTACGTGACTTTACCGAAAGAACCAAAGAGTATGTATGTTGTACTTCTTTTGCACCGTACGTAGCCAACCGTGCTAATCGGACGTTCGGGAAATTACAGATGTGATGATTTGCAAAAAAATGCAAGTCAGACACATTTGTGAATCGAATGAACATACATTGCTATGTCTGTGCAGTTGTGCGGAGCGGTCGTGCAGAAGTCATCGCGCTGCGCTGCCAACCCGGCGAACCGAGTTCGATCCCCACTCACAGCCAACGCCAGTGATGATTAACTGAACCCGTCCTGGGCCTTCCTTAGGTCGACTCAGCTTGAAATTAGTACCTGTTGCGTTGTGCAAACCTTGCCACTTGGGACACAAAGGTGGCCGGGCGTGGTGCCGACCACACCAACCACTTGTGCACCATGCCTCCGATTATCACGGTGGGCTGCGCACGGTGCGAAAGAACTTCAACATACATGCATTCCAGCCTTAATAGGTGCTCACTAACAGCACTCGCTGCTCGAGTCTAAGAGGCTACACGGGGGATGATGACTCTCACTCACTGGACTATCCATTTTCAACGTTGACGATTGTCTCATCTCCAGACAGGTGGCCGCCGCCGCACAATGAGATTAGCGATCCACCCACTGCGTCCACTCAACCCACATAACTCTCGACAAAAGCTCCCACCCGGGCAACGAACTTCCTCGGGTTATATAAAAAAAATCTTTATCCCAGGAAGCACTGCCATCTTAATGTCGAGCATCCAGCGAGCCGCCCCCTTCTCAAACCGCGAAGGCTAGCGACAGCCTCATAGTTAAAAAAAAACATTGCCGGGTGATTTAGAATCCGTCGAATCTGTTGAGGACCCTAATCTGCGGGTGGTTACCTAATACCAACATCGGCCCTGTTTGCTGGCGCAGGGATTGAAGGGCCACGCGGACTAAGCTGGTGCTGCGGCAGCTGTAAGTCTCGAGCCAAAAGGCGGCACCTGATACGGTCAAGGCAGAGCCACGAGAGGAGCCCCAAAGCCCTCGGAGCTCGGCGGGGCCCGGCACGGCAGGTGCGGCCTTCCAGACGCGGACCCCGCGGGGCCCGTGACCGTCTACACTGATTTAATCGCGGCGTTCCGCGGCAGTGAGGGCGCTGTTTTAACGCGTGCCGGTGATGGCATCGCAGTTTTTTTTTCAGTTTTTCATTTATTTGGTATAGCCCTGTGAGCCATTCGGCTCTTGAATCGGGTGCAACCGCAACAAACTAAAACATGAAGTGAAAACATGAACAAGAAAACATCTTAAAGTGACTATGTGACTATGTGCAAACAGAAAATCCAGGAAAAGACAGCAAAATATTCCAGAAAAAGCACCGTACACCAACGCTGTGTGCAGTGGCGCTGATTGCACCAGTGTGTTGATCAGACGCAGTGGATGCTAAAGGAAACAGAGACAAACGGCTAAATATGTTGGTTGGGTACATTCCCAGAGGTGACAGCTGGATGGAGGAGGCTGAGCAAGGCAGGATGTGGGGACGGAGGACAAGAGGCAGGAGTAAGTGCTGCTTGCCGTCCCAAAGGAAGTGGTGGGTGATGGGTGAGCATTGAAAGCTCAAGATTGGATGGGATGGAGGGAGTTTGAGCCAGGGATCTGCTGCTGCCATTGGGCTGAGGACTGTGAAGGGAGGTGACATTTGTGTTGTTGAGCAGCAGCGATGGCGTTTTATTTTGGCGGCGGTGACGGCATCGCATCGCCAATGGAGCCCCCCACCTCCCCCCGGCGGTGTTTGTGAGCGGTGGCCCTCGGAAGCGAGCCCCGTGGCAGCACCTTGTTGTTGTTGTTTTTTATTTGAGATTTCGCGATCTTTGTCGTCGTGGTCGTTGTTGGGAGATGCACCGGTTGTACGTGAACACCCTGCCATGGAGGGGGGCGGGGGCGTGACCCGTTCCCTTACTCTGACTTGTTACCGTGACCACTTTGCCTCGAATGTGCCCGACCTCGTCAGAGCTTTGTAAGCAAGCGAGGGTTGACACCTGGTCGTGATCGTGCTTGGAAGGGCAACTCCCACGCATCGCGAGCGTCATAGTTCACGATGTTATGCGGTGGGCAGTTTAGCAAACTCAAAAGTTGTACTGCACATCTGTGCTCCCACGAGAGCCACCACGTCGCATCCTTTCCAAGCTTACCAATTGACCTCCGTTCAAATACAGTGCGTCAGCGACACGTGGTATCTGAACTGTGACCAGGTTTTCACCTCCTGCCCCCCCCCCTCACTTTCACCGA
Source organism: Lampetra fluviatilis (assembly GCF_964198595.1). NCBI lineage: Eukaryota > Metazoa > Chordata > Hyperoartia > Petromyzontiformes > Petromyzontidae > Lampetra > Lampetra fluviatilis. The sequence continues at coordinate 1,495,153 of NC_136286.1, read as the reverse complement.
CCCGCCCTGACCAGCTTGGTGAAGTATGGTCAAGTAGCCCCCGCGACCCGTACGGCACGTGGAAGCCTTCGCCCAGCAGTGTGGATTGACAACGGGCCCTACGTGTCCATTGATCGTACTTGGCGCTCGTTGTGCAAATATCGTTCGGCCGTTCGCCGCGTGCGCGGAATGGAGCGTCGCGTCTTGCAGCACCTAGCGCGCGGGGGGGGTGGGGGGGTGAAGCTAAGCAACGAGCCCTGGCAGCGCGGGGGTGACCGTCGCCCCGGGTCAGGGCACGGTCAGGGTCCCGACTCCGCCGCTCCTCGTCCCCCCGCGGTCGCCGTCGCGGCTCTTGGCGCGCGAGTCGGCGCGGAGAGGCGGGGAAACGCGAGCCGCCGCCGCCGCCGCCACCGCCCTGGAGAGGAATCAGATGCAGAGCGAGACGAAGGCGCTCTCTCCTACCATCAAATTAGCAACAGCTAATCCCGGTGCTCGGCCCACGATCATCGCTGGGGACGCTGGTTCTGAGTGGTCCCCCCGTTCACCCCCGCCCCGCACCCCCTCACCGTGACTCAGTCGCCTAAATGTGTGTGCCCCACACACGTGCCGGGAACTGGGTGCTGAAGGTACCAATTGTTTCCTCATTAATAACGATTTGAATAAAAGCACAGGTGCCAGATTTTGCTGTTTTGTATTCGAACGCGAGTGCCATTTGTTCAAACACCAGTGCGTTGGAATGAATACACCGGGATGATTTTTCCAGCCAAGAGTCACCCGTTAGCCTCTCTCGCGGTCTGCGACGCGAGCGCATGGCCCTGGATGTGCTGCAGAGTATGGGTCGAGCGATTCGAGGTTTGAGTCAAAAACGTGCTGCGGTAGGTGGTGGACTCTGTCCGATCGCGGTTACAAGCAGGACGCGAAAATGGCGAGTTACGAACCTCGTTCTTTAAAGTGGGGGGGGGGTGGGGGGGCCTTGATCGCTTCTCTGTTAATGTCGAGGTTGTTGAGCCGTGTGCTGGCGGCAGTGGTGATGTTGTGGATGTTGCGGGTGATGTGGTTGTGGTTGTCTGCGATGTTGCCCGCGAGTAGACATAGCGAGCAGTGCCGGCCTCCGTGGTCCTTGGTTTGTCTCTGGGTTCCGCAGCCCAGATATTCGGAGTTTGCGTGTCTCTCTTTCCCCGTGGTCACGTGGATTTCTCTCTTGTGCCTCCGGTTTTTTTCCCTCCACATTTAGAAACATGCGTTCATAGTATTTGGCAGCTATAAATGTCCACGTGACAAGCCGCTTCGTTGAGCTATCATTTGTGGCCAGGTGGCTTCTGAAAAAGAGCTATACAGCTCAGTGGGCCTTAACTGGTTAATGACAAAATTGTTTAGTCTTAGTTTAAACGTTACTCATCGTTAGTGTCACGCTCGTTCACCCAGGAGAGCCACGCAAAGTAACGTGTCGGTATTTCTTATTTGTTCCGCATGGGGATGTTTGGCCCATACCGGTTACATCTCTGTGGGTGTTTAGCTATGGGAGGAAACCGGAGAACCCGGAGCAAACCCACGCAGAACTGAGGGAGAACAAACACACTCAAACTTAGTTCCGTTAAATCGGGGACATTTCATCCATATATTAGTTGAGTTCTTTCTCCCACGTGTGCGTGGAAACCCAGCGAGTGTCGTTGTGATGCCAGCTCGACGTCGTTTATGGGACTGTGTAATGGTTCTCGAATTGCCCACGACTGATGTGGTGGAATCACAAAGGTCCCAACGTGCAAGTAACATTAAAATGCTTGGTGAATCTCTCTTCAACGGAAATGAATGCTCTCTTGTTGACCAGAAGCCAACTGAGCCATTTTGTTCCAATTTAAAAACGGTGACGTTAATGGAAAATGTACGTCCCGATTTGTAGATTTGTTTCTAATCTTTTCATATTTTGCTCTGCCTCCCGACCCTGTTCATTAACACCACCCAACCCTAACCTTTCCCCTAATCCACACGACTCAAATCCTCCATCCTAAATTAACACCCGTCCCCTGGCACGACCGCTCCCACGGACCCCATCATCATCATCATCCCACGTAACCGCAACCTACCACAACTCTAAACCCTTAACCACCCCATAACCACAACCCATCCCACTCCTCCTTCGCCCTACGTCCCTGGCGCCTTGCAGGATTAACAAGTTCCCTTGCTCCGCCGGTGCCGGCCCGGTCTCCTTGACCCCGTCGTTCGGGCCCAGCGGGCCCTTGGCCCTGCAGCTCTTCCTTGTGCAGGCCCAGCTCGCGGCCCAGCGCACGCTCCAGGCCTCCGTGTTCCCCGCGGCCGCCGTGCCGGGTGCCGCTCCCGCCCTCCTGGCCGTCATCAACCAGTTGCTGTTCACGGCTATCGGCATGTCAGGCCACCCCGCGCGGCCCACCGCCGCCCCGTTCTGCGGCCTCTTCCAGCAGGGCCCCGACGGCCCGCGCAGCCCGCACGTGGCCCACACGGGAGGCCCCGGGTTCCCGTTCGTGGGCAACGAAGCGGCCACGGTGACGCCGCAGTTCCCGCGCGACGCCGGCAGCCGCTCGGCACTGGCTGGCGGCGGCGGCGGTGGCGGCAGCGCGCCCGGCACGTGGAACTCCCAGCACCAGGCTCAAAGCCGCTTCCACCCGGCGGGGAACTCAGCGGTGCTGCCCGCATCCTCCGCGGCGGCAGCCGGCGGGAGAATGACGACGACGATGATGATGGCGCTAAATTCGTCTTCGTCCGGGCGCAGCTCCGGGCAGCAGCAGAACCCGCCGCATTTCAGCAGGGAACCGATCTCGCAAAGATCAAAGTTGCAGCCGACGCCACCATCGCACAACGGGCAGCAACAGCAGCATCAGGGCCCGACCTGGGCCAGGTCTGGCCAGCGGCACGGCATGTCGGAGGAGCGCGCATCCAACATCCTGGCCACCTTCGGCCTCTCGTCGGAGGACCTTGGGCACCTGGCAGCCTACCCCGACGAGGAGCTCACGCCGCACAACCTGCCCCGGATCCTGCAGGAAATCCAATCGCGCAAGCGAGACAACGGGTTCGCCACCACCACCATCGCCAACCACAACGACGAACGTACGAGGAGGATCGGCGAGGGTCGGAGCGGATCGCTGGTGCCGTACCGTGTGGACGTCCCCGACGGAGACGGACTCGGCCACGTCCTGTATGCAGGCACCTCGTCGTTCTCCTGCAAGGAGCTGCTGGAGGTGTACAACCCGGAGGAGCCCACGAGCGACGGCTACGAGGATGCCCGCGAGTGGGCCCTGCCCGGCTCCTGCGAGTTTGCGCCGCCGAGCGAAACCGACTCGGTCAAGAGCTGCGGCTCGGGCTCCGGCTCCGCCACGGGTTCCGGCTCGGGCTGCGCGAGCCGCATGGGCCGCAGCGACGCGGTGCGGCCCCCGGCAGGGGCGAGGGGGCCCGCGGCGCTCGGCTGGGAGAGGCTGGGCCGCACGGAGCCCACCGCGGAGGAGGCGGAGGACTTCCTGGGCCTCCCGGCCGCCGCCTTCCCCCGCACGTGCGCCGTCTGCGGCGTGCGGCTGCTGTGCGACAAGGTGCGGGATCCGCGCTGCGTGTCTCCACCCCCCCCCCTGCTCCCCCCCCTGCTCCCCCCCCCCCTGCTCCCCCCCCCTGCTCTCCCCCCCTGCTCCCCCCCCCTGCTCCCCCCCCCGCTCCCCCCCCGCTCCCCCCCCCCGCTCCCCCCCCCCGCTCCCCCCCCCCCCGCTCCCCCCCCCCGCTCCCCCCCCCGCTCCCCCCCTCTCCCGCTCGCTACGACCTCAATAGGTGCTCGCTAACCACACTTGCCCTAACCGTGTGTGTAGGCTACGTGGGGGATCGTTGTCTTGTGTGTGTGTGTGCCCACGGCAGGGTTGGCGGCAGCACATCACTGGCAAGAAGCACAAGAGCAAGTGCCGTGTGTTCGCCTTGCGGTGAGTCCCGGAGCAGCCACCACCACCACCATCCACCACAATCGCCACCACTGCAACCACGACCACCACTGCTAACACGACCACCACCACCACTGCCACCACCACCATCACCATCCACTACAATCACCACCATCATCGTCACCACAGCCACCACCACCGTCACCATCCATTACAATGACCAACATCGTCACCACCGCCGACGCCGCCACCACCATCACCATCCACTACAATCACCACCATCGTCACCACTGCCACCGCCGCCACCGCCACCACCGCCGCCACCGCCACCACCGCCGCCACTGCCGCCACCATCCATTACAATCACGATCATCGTCACCAAAGACAAAGATCCCCCGTATAGCCTTAACAGACTGTAGGGGCAAGTGCTTTTAGCGAGCACCTATGAAGGCTGGAACGGTACACAAGCGGGTGGGTGGCCAGCACCACGCCAGACCGCCTTTGTCTCCCCAGTGGCGATGTTTACACACCGCACTGGGTATTCATTTCAGGCTGAGTCGACCTAGGGGAGGCCCAGGACCGGTTCAGATAATCTTCACTGGTGTTGGCCGTGAGCGGGAATCGAACTCGGGTCGCTGGGTTCATAGCGCAGCGCGCTAACCACTACACGACCGCTCCCCACCCATCGTCACCACCACCATTGTCACCACCACCAGTGCGGCCATCACCGGTGTTAATTTCTCTGTTGTGACAAAGCACATGTGCAGACAGGAGGAGGGCATGTTCCTGGGACAAGCATCGGTCTTGTTGTTCCTACCTCCTTTTTTTAAGCAGGAGTTGAGATGAACCCGTTGAGACGCATGAAAACAGCATTACGTATTTCACAAGGGAGGGAGACCTGGGTTACAGCAAGAACTGAGTGCAAAGTGCCTGTGAAGCATTTAAGTTGAACGAACGTTCACCCGGGGGTCGGCGACCTTTTTTTGCCAGTGTCAAAAGTGATGAATATTAAGAATATGTTTAAACCTTTCTGGCAATAAAACAGGTGTGAAGATACCTTGCAAAAGGTGTGTTTGTGTTTGAAACATCTTAACACCTATTTTATTGTCAGAAAGGGTTAAACCTATTCTTCAACATGATTTAAAACAATATTTTTTTATTAATTTTTGATGCTTTTGTAGTTGTAATTTCGAGACACTACACAGGCAAAAAGGTCCCATAGATGTAACTGCTCGATCTGAGCTGTAAGTGTTGTCTTTGTATTGTTTGCCTCTTGGCGTTCTGTGGAGCATCTGAACACCTGTTTTATTGCCAGAAAGGGTCAAACCTTTTTTAAAATACAGATTTCGGGAAACCGAGAGGGTGGTGACCAATGGTTGGAACCTTGCAGAAGAAAGGAAGAGATGTTGACCACGGTGACATGCCGCTGCCCTTGATGCTCGTTGTGTTGCTCCTGGTTCCAGATTCCCTACCTGGAGGCCGGCAGCAGACAGCTTGCACAGGTCGGTCTCCATTCGTACGTCCGTGCAGTCACGTGTGTGTGTGTGCCTCCGTGCGTCTTGTGTTCATGCCTCTCCGTCCTTCTCTCCCCTCTGTCTGTACCGTCTATCCGTGTGTCCCTCTATCTGTCCATCGGTCGGTGCGTCTGTGCGTACGTGCGCACACGCGCCGTTTCTTTTAACACGGGCGGAACATTACGAATCATTTCCCGTCGCACGGTGGCGGGTAGCGTTGGAGCTGCAACGCGGCGTAAATGTTTTTGCGACGGCGGTTGGGGGCCGTGGCGACCCAGCCGCGTGACGGACATAATTTTTTTGCTGGTAGCGTGCCAAGCTTTGCCAACTGGCCCTGCGGGACTCTTTAACAGGTGTGTCTGCTCCCGGCAGGTCCCCGCCGCAGTTTGGGTTGCCAGGCAACGGTCCCAGCCCGTCTGGTGAGGCCGCGATTCACCGGTGCTGCGAACGCTCGGGGCAGGGCCGCGTGCGCTCTGCGAGTTTCACTGCCCAAGATGTTATGGCCTTCCTGTGTGTGTGTGTGCGCGCGTTTTGTTGTGGTGGGTTATTCTCGTCCCGCGCGATACAAACGACGCGTGAAGACGCGCGCTCGTGCGCGGCAGCCTTAATGTCAGAAAGATTAATTTGCGAATGTTTTACATCATTGAACCGGTTGGGGACCGATGGCGCAGCGGTTCCCGGCCACGGTGGGCGCATTGATATCCGAATCGGTCCTGAGACCCAAACTTCACCAACCCGCCCTGACCAACGCGGTGAAGTATGGTCAAACAACCCCCACGACCAATGCGGCATGATGAGGCGTTCATCGAGCACTGGATTGACAAACGGATGTAAGCTATTTTTTTGTTGTCTGATTGTGAGCGTAATTCTGCGTTGCCTTCTGCAGTTGACGGGCCCAGCGGCGCCTCACCGGCGTTTGGTGGCTTTGCCGCGCTCCCCAGCCTCCCCCCCGGCGCTCCCCCCACACCGGCACAGCAGGTGCGGCACCTCGCGCACACGTGCACACGCGCACTCACGCACACATGCACTCGCGACCTGGTGCGGCGGTTGTTTTCCCCGTCCGTAAGCTGTGACCCGGTTACACAAATAAACTTGCACGTGAAAGAGCTGCCGCTCACAGTGACAAATGAACCCCTTGCGCTGCTCCCCTCCGTGCAGAGGAGGCCGGAGGCGTAAGCCGTCGCTTGTGCGGGCAGCGCAACTGCACCGGGGCCTACGGGCTGGAGGCAAACTCTGAAGAGGAAGTGAAATTGGATCGGGGATGGCGGGGCGGGGGGGACGGGGACCCATTTAATTCCTAGCACCGAGGTGCGTGACAACCAACCACGCTGTGCCACCACCGGCAGGTGACCCCCCGACCCCCCCGATCGCGATGCCGCCGCTCACCTATGCTCTGCACGAGACACGCCCCACGCCCCCATTAGCGAGGCGACCCCCGGGTCGTTACATAATCGGCACGCGGACATATTTGGGCAGTGGTCGGTGAGCGCGTGACGGTCGCGGGGATCCGATGGCGGGTGCCGCTGCCGTCGAGTTGCGGTGCCAAGTCCTCGTGGGCGTTTAAAACGTGTTGTTTTTTTTAACTGCATCCATAACCTCGTTCCACATTTTATTGTTCATAAGGAGTTGTAAGGATCTCTACAGATCTCTACGGGTGTGTACGGATGTGTGACGCTTCACTCTCTGGGAGATGTGTGTGGTCTTCACGCACGGACCCGTTACCACGATTGGACTCGGCGTGCGTGCGCACATTCGTGTGGAGAATGGCCGGCTGTTGACGTGACTCCTGCCCCCTCCCCGTGACCCCTGACCCCGTGGCCTCACACGTGCCCTTTCTGTTTTGACGCTGTCGACCGCTGGGAGAAAATGTCCCTGGCGTTCAATCTCCGGGAAACTTGAAGCCGTTTCGTGGAGGATTCCCTAGGAGGCCTCTGAAGGGTACAGCGGAAGAGTTTGGCGGTCTTTATACAAAACGTGGGCGCAAGAGTCACGCTCACCACCACTGCCACCACGACTTCTCTTCCTCCACGTCTTGACTTAAAGCTGTCGTGACTGCAGGAATTAATATTCTTTGGGTCTTTCGGTAAAGCCACGTAGATAGACGTTTCGATCGCAACACAAGCAATCGTCATCAGGTGATTTTAGGCTGTCGGAAATTGGGCTGTTGCTCTGATTGATAACAACCTTGTCACTGTCTAACTTTTTAATATGTGGATCTGGCTTCTTCTTGGACAGGAGGTTGAACTTGCAAATCAGGTTATCTTTGCATTTAGCTGACATTGAGGCGGCTCAGAGAGAATAAGATTGCTCCGATTTGAACGAGACAATTTAGACAAGACTCTCTTGCAATCACACTTAACATTGACAGAACAAATGTCTACATCTGATTGGGACCACGTAGATAACATGACAGCTTCTTCAGCCACCTCAATGTCAGCTAAACGCAAAGATAACCTGATTTGCAAGTTCAGCCCAATTTCCGACAGGCTAAAATCACCTGATGACGATTGCTTGTGTTGCGATCGAAACGTCTGTCTACATGGCTTTACCGAAAGACCCAAAGAATATTCCTCCACGTCATCTGTTTAATTTAGAATCAGCTCAAGGACACTGGAATTACACTGAGAAACAGAAATAGGAAAACGTGAATGAGAGAACATCTGCAAGTTGATAGAATCATATTGCCTGTGAAGAAAATTAAGTGGAGTTGGGCAGGGACGATGGCCCGTGGTCGAGACTAACGCCGGAGTGGCAGCCGAAGGATGGAGTGCGTTTGAGAGGACGTCCACCGCCGATGCGGGGCCGGTGAGATCCGCTCGTGCGCACAGTGGCCACGGTCGCATCGCAAGGTCGTGATCGATGGCGGCAACTTGGGGAGGCCCTTCATCCAGTGGTTGATTTATCACGGCCGATGATAAATATCTCAACGCTGTCAGCATTCGGGCAGCTGGCCAGCATGTCCTCTCTTGGGAGCTGCTATCAATTGAAATAAAAGGACCCGCAAGCGACATTAGAAGCCTCCCCCTGACATCCCGCGAGGGCCTACCTTAACCTAGACCAATGAGCAGCCCCGTTGCGTGCCTCTGTGCCTCGCGAGCACTCTGGGCCCCGTCGGGGGGGAACGCACTAAATTTACACGGCGCGTTTAATTTCATCCGTCATTGGTGATCCATTAACTCGCCGACGCTTGAGAACCCGCTTTAATCCTCGCGCCTTTGAACCACCCGGGCTCCACGCGTACGCCACGTCAGCACGGACGTCGCATCGTTGCCACATCGCCCCGGAGCCAATGGGACACTGAGACGCCTCTCGCGTGACTTTAATATTTTGGCGCGGGCGCCGTTGGCAAACATATAAATAAGTGGCAGTCGGGACACCGCGACTCTTCTCTTTGTGCCGCGTCGCTCACAATTCTTTGATGTCGGCTCCGACTCGAGCGCTCGGCTCGGCGCTTCTCCGCAGCTGCCGAACGTCCACGTCGCGTTTCACGATCGCACGGCGCCCGGCACGCGGCCGCGAGAACGGCGAACGCACCGTGAATCACGTACCGCAGTGAACTTTGTGGGTTTATGTGCATCCACATTGCGGTGAACTACTGTGAACTGTGGTCTCTATGTGAGAGTCAATGGTTGTCTATGTGGGGCTGTGGGTCACCAAATTAGTCTGTCGGTCTCTTTGTGAGTCTAATGGTCTCAATGTGAGGCCGTGGGTATCTGCGAATCTCATGGTCTCCATATGAGTTCGTGGGTCTCTATCTGAGTCAAATGGTCTCAATGTGAGGCTGTGGGTCTCTATGTGAGAGTGTGCGACTATGTGCAGCCACATTGCGGTGGACTACGGTGAACTGTATACGAGTCTAGTGGTCTCTATTTGAGTCAATGGTTGTTCACCATTGTAACCTCCTTGGCCAGTAGCAAAATATGATAATGGGTTTTTTACCCTTTTATCTGGCAACAAAACTGACACCTAATTGGTAAAAAACCAATGATCATATTTTGTTACTGGCAAAAGGAGGTTCCAATGGTGTAAATGCTTACCCCGAGCTCTCATACTCTGATGGTGCATTGTCTTTGAGTTGTGCGCCTTTTGGCGTCATCTGGTCCAACACCATGTGAGACTACGGCTCTAAGAAAAGCTGTCTCGGGTGTGGACCAATCAATTTCAAGGACAGTGCATACATTATCAGAGTTGTGTTTTTTGTTTGCATTCCGACCGCAGGTATTGTGGTCAATGCAAACATGACTCCTTGTTAAAAAAAGGTGTTAGTTTTGTTGCCAGATAAAAGGGTAATTTTTTTTTATCAGTGGTTGTTTTGTGAGGCTGTGGGTCTCCAAATGATTCTGGGTCTCCGTGCGAGTCTAATGGTCTCAACGTGAGTCTGTGGGTCTCTGTGTGAGTCTCTGAGTCACTGCAGTGTGAGATCGCCACATGGGAGGCGTACGCCAAGGCCTTTGGCCTGCTGACTCACCAGACCAATGCTGTGCAGCATTTGTCTGAGCGAGCAAATGCTGAACGGGTCTCAACCTCCTGGGCGTCGTCTCACGCGCGCGTGTTAAACGCCCGTCCATGCAGCCCGTTACGCCGGGATGGTTGTCATGCCGTTGCATGATAATGTAGATGGAAGCTCTTCTCTTCGAGTGACGACATCACGTGTATCCCTCTATCTGAGACCGAAACAGGAGGATGTCTTCACAACTCTGGCTGTCGCCTGATGAGGCTAGTTGCAATTATCGGCGAAACGTCATGGGTTTACTGTCCAACACACCGGTGTGCTGAACTAGTCACGAATTGGCACGTTTTGTTAACGTGACAAACCTTATTAAGTGGCTGTGTCGGGTGGTGGCGGGTTTAACGACGCATTTATAATCACGCAATCTAACCAGAAAACCTCTATTATAGAGATGGAAGCTGAATTTCCCGAGAAGATTGGAAGTATTTTTGATCGGCGGCTAATTGTTTGACGCGTGCCTTGCCACGCGCGGTGCTTTTTACTGAGGGCGGGGCGGGGGGGGCGCAGAGGGGAATGCAGAAGTGGGGTTCACGTGCAATTTGCAATTTTTGTTCCGATTCTTTTTTCCCCCCTCCAACCGCGAGTCCAGTAGGTCATCCATTTGTGAAATGAAAAACACGCTCAAAATAGACGGCTGCCCGTCTGGGGACTTGACTTGTTGATAACACAGGGCGATGGGCCATCGGCGTTTAAAGGGCGCGCGCGCGCATGCACGTGACGCTCGCTGGCTGGCTGGCTCGCTGGTTCGCTCGCTCGCTCTCGTGGACCTTTGAAATCTCAGAGGCCTTCTTCTCGTGCGCGCGATCATTGAGCGGACTTTTGCCCCGTGCCGCGGGAGCGTGGGCGTTAGGGTTCAGCGCGGTGGTGATGGTGGTGTTGTTTTCGTTATAATAATAGTGATGATTATTATTATTACGAAGCTTGTTTACCCAGGAAAGCCTCGCTGAGTCTCAAGACACACGAGGGGGTTTGGTGTTGCTGTGGGTAATCGGAACCGAGTAAGTTGCAGGGAATATTTCAGCATTGCGACGTTTGAACCAATACCGGTTACATTTTGTCTGTGTGTTTTTTTTTGCTGTCGGAAGAAAGTGGAGAATCCTGAGAATTCCCATTACAGAACAGGGGGAGAACATAAAAGCTCCGTACAGAAAGGCACCCGAGTCAGGGAAACAAATTCGGGATCCTTGTCGCTGCCGCCCTCCCGAAGAGGTGACGTGCACTCCACGCTCTGTCTCTCCGCACGGTTAGCGAGCCCAGGTAGCGGTATTCTATGTATGTATGTTGGACTTATTTCGCGCCAGACATAGCCAACCATGCTTATCGGAGGTGCGGGGGAAGGACAACAATCTAAACAAACAAAAAAGCAAGGGTCGATGTGGGGTGCAGTTGGTCCTCACTTGGAACCGACTGGTGAGAGGCCGCCCAGCCGCTCGTGAGCAGCGGGTGCCAGGTGGATTCTTGCATCGCAGGATCGTTGAAAGAGGTGGCGGTGGCAGCTTCGGGAGATGCCTTCATCCAGCAGTGGATGGACCGTGGCTGATAGCGATGAACACGGGACCCTGTGGAGGAAAGGTCTACCGTTTCACGGGAAACCTGGGGAATGAAAGTGAAAACGCAGCGCACGGCGTCGGAACATCCTGCGGGAAATTAGCACGCATGCCTCCTCCACAGGAGCCTCCCCCCCTGGCTAACGGAACGCGGTTGTTCCTCTCTCCGCCTCGCCCCGGCCGGTACGGTCGTTCCCGTGGCGCACGGCTACTGGCCGTGCGTACTCCTGCGTGCCGACGCGGCGGGGGGCGGCGGGGGGTGGTAAAGCCGCCGATCCCCATCGTGATATCCCTCCACGTCTTGTGATGCCTTTGCCGCGGTGCTTCTGTACGCGTCCCGCTTTGACGCTGCTGCCGCTGCGACGCCGTTGAGACGTCCACTGCTCTATTCTTTGCCCGACGCCCGTTTGTCGCGTTTGAGAAATAGAAAACCTAAAAAAAGAATTCGCAAACGCTTAATCTGACAAAAGGTTGGATTCGTGACTAGTTTCTTTGGGGGTTAAATTGGCGTGTAGGTATAATGGCAATGTTTAACTCTAGCCCTCCACCACCCAGCGACAGAGCTAATCGAATTGAGTTGTTACGGCGTGGGGGCGAACGTGCCGATTGATTGTTTCATCGGCAACACCACAGGAGGAGGAGGAGGAACGTTCAAAAGCCCAAGAAAGATTTTGGACATTGATTGTACCAAGTCGTGTCGCTGGAGATTACGTCCAACATCATCGACAGCGGCTCGGCTCTCCTCGCATGGCGTCTCAATGGTGACCGCATCTCAAGATGCTGGAACTTAAACAAAACATTAAGAAAACGTCATGTTTTGTTTAAGACCAGCCACCGGTTTAGTATCACGTCGGTGCTGGGGCATTAGAGGGTTGTCAATTAATACAAATTCGGCCACCCTAAACAAACCCCACGTAATTTCGTTTATACTCTCGTTCAGCTCGTGCGTAATCACCGAGCCACGCGGCAGTGTCCTTGTTGGCCATGTGCAGCTCACACAATGTGCAACATTGTGCGTACACTGGCACAGCTGCCGATTGCATTGTCACCAAGACCCCATCAGTGGATGTTAATCCGTACGTTAACTCTCACGTTCATACACTGCATTCTGTGCATTGTGAGCGCTGTGTCTGTGAGAGCTGCCACGAGATTGCTCCGCCGGGGCGGTGGGGGCGTGGGGCAGCTGTACACCGCACTCCTGTCGCTCCGCGCGCTTCTCCCCGACGCCGCCCTCGGCCCGCGTCGCGGTTCCACGTTCCACGTCGCCCGACGTCTTGCATCGCCGGCCCGACGGCGGAGGGGGAAAAGCCGGCCGGCCGGCACGATGCGACGCCGCTGACTCGTAGCTCTTCACCCCTGCTGATAGTTGGCCGCGACAGACTCACAAATATGCGACGTGAGGAAAGCCCATGCAGCCGCGACCTTTCCTCATTGCACGCGGCCTTCAGAGCGGCCCGGCACGTTGCGCCCTCGTGGCGTGGTTTTTTTCACGCACGAGTCGCGCCAGAATAGTTTGCTATTGGCCATAATTTACGAGCCGCGATATGGAAATAATTGCAGAGGAGTTAGAGAGATGGGGAGGGGTGGAGAGGGAAGGGTGAGAGAGACGGAATTAGAAAAATAATTTAATTATTCCGTATCAAGGCTAATAAATTACACCGGAGGAAAAAAATATTCTTGAGCCGCCACGAAATAGCTCAGCTCGCAGTGCATTCAATGGCTCTGGGATGGATCGCTAAATATAAAACGTAATGTGACCCAGCGCAGAGGGCATTTACATGAGCTACATGGAGGTGAAAATGAAACAATGACAGCGAACAGAAAACACGTCACGCCGGCGCTGTGGGAGCCGGTGCGGGGCGCTGACGTCTCCTCGTTGGCGGAGCCTCGGGTCCCGGGGCGCTCGCTCGATCCGCTCGCTTGCGGCGGTCCCGGCCGGTCGCCATTCAGCGGCTGCGACCGGAGCTAAAATCCCGCAGTTTTTTTATTAACAATTTGAGTAACGTGATCCCCAATTTACGTCTGCTGAGCCAGCCTGAATTGGGCGGTGTGCGGAGAGCGGCGCGCCAGTGACGCATCTCTCCTCGCGGACTGCAGCACGGCAACCGATGCACATCTGCGCACGATTGGAGCTACGCGCTACACCGTTACGAGGCTTCCAGTTTTTGCTTGAAAATTTTGTTGGATATAGTGTTCCCCAAATGTTATCCAGATTGTGCTATTGGCATCACCTCACGAGACGATGAATCCGTTCTCAAAGCTCTACTTGATTCGATGAACATCTCTCGCTGTGTCACGGGCATCACCAGTGGCGATCCTGGGCCTCCCCTATGTAGACTCAGCCTCAAATGAGTTCCTGATGTGGTGTGTAAACATCGCCGCTTGGGAGACAAAGGTGACCGGGCGTGATGCTGGCCACCCGCCCCCTCGTGTGCCGTGCCGGCCTTTGTAAGTGCTCGCTAACAGCACTTGCCACAACAGTCTGTTAATGCTATATGGGGGGTCTTGGTTGCTCGGTTGATGGTTGGGGTTAAGCCAGGAGCATTAAACCTCTCTCAAGTGGGCTTCTTGGTGGTGGTGGTGGTATTGGGACGATCACCACTTGACCACGATTCGTGTCGCCCATGTGACGTCTCCAAACAACTTCTCAGAGCTGAGAGTTTGTGACGTCTCCGCCGACGTGAAAGGAGTTCTAGAGTCATTCACAACCAGCTCGTTCATCATCCTCATCATTACCACCAAGAATCATTGTCTGTCCACTGCTGGCTGAAAGCCTGATTCTTGGGTACATAAAAGGGATAGAAAGTTCAGATGGAAAGGCAACCATCACCACGTTCGTCCTCGCTCGTGCAAAGCCACCCGGTTCCTTATCGCGCCGCGTATTTCATCCCTATCATTATCCCCGTGTCGCCGGGCCACGCGTGCCGCTGACGCGTGACAGCTGTGCCCCGCAGCCGCCGTGGGACGCCGCTAAGAGGCTGCCACCCATACGTCGCATTCCGCCACCGGCGAGCGGCCCCCGCGCCGCGATCCGAATTAGCCAGGCCGCGCTCGGCGCAAGCGGCAGAAACCGCCGGCGGCCGGGAGCATTCCCGTGCCTCGCGCCGCGGGCCCCATTGCGTTAAATAAGTATTGGGTCGTGTCCACTAATGAAGAGTGAGTTATGGCGCGGTCGTTACGTCGAAATTGGGGCGAGGGTTAAAGAGAGAGACGGAGAGAGTGAGCGCTGCGTGTGCGTGCGCGTGGAGGGTGCGCGTGGCGCTGGCCCGGGATGCGAGCGGCCAGTGGTGTAGCGTGGACGATGTGGGCCCAAGGTGCGAGGAAGGAAACGGGGCCCTCCCACCGGCGCCAGGGCCCGTGAGCCCCGGCGCAGTCGCACCGCCTGCACGCTGGATGGCTACGCCGTTGCGAGTGGCTGAATCTCGGGAGACCAGGATCAGGGGACTAGGCTCTTGGCCAAAGCCACTTTCCTCACCCTCCTATCACCCCCACCCCTGCCCCACCCCGTGCCCCTGGCCCCCTTGGTGCTGCAGTTGTCTGCAGTTTGGCAGGGACCCGTGCCGTTTGACGACTCTGTTTGTACAGTGCTAGCGGCGGCGTGGCCATCGAGCGAGCACCGGGGCCACGCCGACTGCACTGCGCCCCTGGTTTTTACCCAGGAGGTCCTATGAATAGACGCACGTGCCCCCCCCTCCCCCAGGGGGCTCTCACCTGGGTTAAATAAAGGAAACCGATCGGTCCGTCATCGCCGCGTTCGCTCGGCCAGAGTGCTTTCCCCACTCGAACGAGCGCGTGGCAACGCTCGCCTCCCGTTCACACCCCAGAGCCAGCGGTAGAAATTCCACGTTCCTGTGGTGGGGGCCAACCGCCGTTGATTGTCCACAAAGTGGTACTGATTTTATACACCTCAGGGAGATGCAATGAAATCAGCTTATTGGCTTCGGGGGAGGCCTTCATGCAGCAGTGGATAGATCATATTTCCTGATGATAATACGATGGCAAATTCGCAACCTGTCAATCCACCAATGCGGGTGCACTGTGGAAGTTGGGGGGGGACCCTACCAGCGAATGGCTCCTTGTGGTTTCTGGATAACCACAGCTGCTGGCTGCTACGGCTCCGTGCTGAGCTGACTGCGCGCGCTGCCATGCGACTACAGGTCCCACCGTCGGCACAATCGGCGCCAGCGGTGTCCCTTCATTTGACCCGGAGGTGGAAATCCTGGCCAGTGGCGACTCGTGGAACGATGCCTCGGTGAAAGTGGGGGAATAACGCAGATTCAAAAATACCACAAACTTTTGCCAAGTGATTTCTGTGTGGGTCTCGTAGCCGTGTTGGGGGGGGGTGTCGGGACCCCCACAACACCCACGGCACCTGCCGCTGCCTTGCGCGGGGGGCCACGGGGGCCTCCAGCCCAGGGCCGTCGGTTTTTAGCGGACGGACGAGGCGGCCCGCACGGCGCTCGTGGCGGCTCGTCCCACGCGCCGCCCCCCTGCAGCCGTAAATCTGCCTTTGGTCACGTGACCACAGAGCTTACCTTCTCCAGGGGTGACCTCCTGCGCCAGATTTTGCGTTTCGTGGCCAAACGCTGCGGGTTCTTCTGCGAAAATGTCTCCGCTTTATTTATAATGTCGTTAATTTTTCATTTCGACGCCGCAGAAGCTGAATCATCGGCTCTACAGTGTCACCATCACGATTCAATACGAGCCACATCCACGCGGCACCTCGCGGACACCGCATCTCAAGACGCTGTGCAGAAATAGCGGGATGTGGGCTTCCCAGGGAAGAGAGGCTTGTTTATCTGTTGCGTAAGCAAAGGAGACTCAGGTCTTGAGCCTATACTTGAACAAGGGGCAGGGAGCCAACAGCACGGACGCCTGGGGTAGCAGAAGCAGAAGCGCGACCTCCCACTGAGCGGCGGGGGGGGGGGAATGACTGGGGACTTCGACTCGAATCCTTGGTTAATGAAGCGGAGTGTACGTGGAGTGGAGTATAGTTGGGGTGTGTTGGTTGTTGGTGTTGGTGGGGAGCATTAGCGTAGCGGGTTAGCATGCGGCGCTATGAACCCAGTGACCCGAGTCGGATTACCACTCACGTCCACCAACACCAGTGACAATCCTGGGCCTCCCCACGTGGACTCGGCTTCAAATGAGTAGCTGGTGCGGTGTGTAAACGTCACCGCTTGGTAGCCAAAGGCAGCCGCGTGTGGTGCTGGCCACCCACCCCCTCGTGTGCCGTACCGGCCTTCAAAGGTGCTCGCTAACAGCACTTGCCCCAACAGTCTGTGAAGGCTATACAGGGGATGTGTGTTGCTCGGTTTATGATTGTAGTTATGCCAGGGGCATGTAACCTCCCTGGAGTGCGCTTCATGGTGGTGGTGGTGGTATTGGGACGATCACCGCTCGACCACAATTCGTGGCGCCCATGAGACATTTCCAAATAAACTCCCAGAGCTGGGGAGTTTGGTGTGACAATGGGGTGGGTGGCTCTCATTCTGTGAGTGCACGGAGCGACTGAATCTAGAGTCATTAACAAATGGCTCGTTCATCATCCTCATCATTACCTTCAAGAATTATTGTTCGTCCACTGCTGGCTGAAAGCCTGACCACACCATCACCATCCCTCACGTGTCCCGCATTGCCACAATCCGCCCCGATCCTGCTCCTGAACTGATCTCATCTCCACCGAGGTCATCTTCTTGACCGCCTGTTCTCTCCTTTGGCTGCAATTCCACCGCCAGTCTCGCTCATTGGCCATCGTTCGGGCTATCGAGGTGACCTCCCTGAGCCCTCTTGATTTCCTTGACTGTCAGCGTGCCGCCCTTAACTGGCGAGCATTGGCTCAGTTTTTTTCTCTCGTGCACGCACTCCCCCCCGTCTCTCTTTCGTCTCTCCGTGTCATTCCAATCACGCGCCTCTCCGCGCTTCTTCTCCTCCACGCTTTTTCTCTGCGCCTCTCCACGCACACCGTGAGCCTCCGTCCGTTTTCTGCGTCTCTCCGAGCGTCTTTACGCATCCGGTCGCTCGGGTCGGCGGCCGGAGCTCTCGCGAGCGGAGCGCGCCGATTGCCATAACCGGGCAGGGAGGGGGCCGCCCGCCCGCCCGCCGCTCCACCGCGTGTGCTTTATTTATACATTGCCTTTGAAGCGGCCGTGCGTGCGGTCCCAGAGATGGCAGAGCGGTGCGATCGTGCAGCCAGGGGTCGTAAATGTCCACTTAATCCCCCGTGGCGTGGCCGCCAGCGTGCGCGCAATAATAATAAATCATTAGCATTCACGAGCCTCTCCTTGATCAATCCACTGCTGGATGAAGCCCTCCCCGTGCCGTCGTTTGTTTTGCCATACTTCACCGCCACGGCGCCCATATTTGGTAAAGGTGAGGGAAGGGCTACCGAGGATCGGTTCAGATGTCACTTGCCACCAATGTTAGCCTTGGCCGGGAATTGAACTCTGCTCTCTAAGTTTTGGAGGTGGGGGGCACTGTGGTGGCTACGGAACACGTGGCCTGTGATCCAGCACTGTGTGGGGGCAGCAGCGAGAGTTGGTGGATCATGCACAGATGCTGTGAAACTCCCTTCCCGTGGGCATCGAGGAGGTTCCGTACCCCGGCTCGCCAGGAGAAGCCAGTGCAGCAAGTGGACTCATTCATAGTGTTGCCCTTTTGCACGTGTGGGATTTCAAAATACATATGTAAATAAATAACTAAAAAGAGTCCTTGGATTCAGTGTGGCGTTTGTGGATAAATATGTAAAAAAATGACTTTTGTATCGTGTTGCGTCGATTTTGGGAGCTCGTCCTTTTAAAAAATAACCGGACAAACTGAACAAACTTCAGCCAGGCGATTTGTGAACCCGCTTCGAGCTTGACAGCTGCCGCTGCCTTCCACGCAGGACGGGGCCGGCCGGCCGGACAGCGCTGGCCGCGTGGTTCACTTCCACAACCTTCCGCCCGTGGCCTTCACTGAGGCCGACATCATCCGGCTGGGCCTGCCCTTCGGCAAGGTCACCAACTACATTCTCATGAGGTCCAAAAACCAGGTGAGGGCGCGGGTCGTGGGGGGGGGGGGCGCGTGGGTCAGGGGGGCGATGATAGCCCCGCGCTATGAGAATGGCGCGGGTACCAAAACACGCGATTTGGTCTGAGCGTGCTGGCGTCCTTTACAAACACGCGGCTACAAACGGAGCGGCTCGCTCCCCGTCAGACTCTCCGCTGCCGCACGGCGATGGTTTACCCTTTTCCACGTTCTCAAGTTTGCAAAATATTTGCATTGTGGATTGGTTTAGTCGGTCAACGTGATCAGGTGTGTGACCTTCTTAACCGGCCTGGAATATAGTTGGCTGTTACTACAAATGTCATGGCTTTTCATTCCATTTAAAGAGCCACCGGGGGCAGTTTGTTCTATCTGCCCACTGACTTTTGACCGTTCCATTTCTGCCCGGTTTGCTACTTTAGTGTTTGTCTCATTGTGCCCCATACGCCCTGCACAGCGTAACCCAATGCGCCGAGTGGCCAATCGCCAATGGCCAAACCTTTATGGGAATCCTCGAAATGCCTGGCCGAACGGTGAATGAAATGTCTCAGCTTGCGCCGTCATTTGACCAGCACATGGTTAAGAGACGCGTGACACGTTAAGGCCGACCTGGGTTATGACATGAAGACATTTTCATTACACGCAGTATATATGTAAAAAAAAGATGTTCATCTAACAAATAGAGACCAAGTTAAACAAACATCGTAATTACGTAACGTCGTCCGACCGAGTTGCGACCTTCCTTGCGACTCGCGTGCGTGGTGGTGTGGGCGACGCTGTCTGTGCAGCCGCGTCACCGTTATGATTCATGCCGAGAAATCTGCTGCTCAGCCCATATTTGAAATAATCACGCTCTCTCTCTCTCGCTCACTCTGCCTTTTGGCTGCATCCCCAGTTCCTTAAGCAGAAGCGGCATCACAGCCCCTCACCCCTCCACCCCCCCCTCCCCCGAACTCCTCACATACGCGCACCGACATGTGGACACATAGACACTGCCAGGAGCAAACGCTTTTGATCGATAAGGCGGCAGCTGAGTGAAAGTACAAACTTTCGCTGCTGTCAAAAAAGTGTGGCTTCTGATAGCATCTCAAGGTCGTTTGTCCGGGAATACAAACGGCAAAGCAACGGCGGCCGCCACGCACCACCGCACGGCATCTTCATCACGTGCGTCGCGGCGCACGGGACATTCCATTTACATTTTTTTCCCCCTTCCTTTTTTGCTTGCTTGCGCGAGCTCAAAACAATCAACACGTGCCCCAGCGGGCAGCGTTGCATGGGGCGAGGCAATGTCAAATGTGCCTTTGTTACCGGTGCGTTCAAATCGCCACGCTGCAGGTGAAAACGCTCGCCTCTTCGCTTTTTCCTTCACGCTGCTCCGCTCACTTGCCCGTTCGCTCGCTCACCCGCTCGCTCACCCGCTCATGCACTCACCTGCTCACTCACCGCTCATCCACTCGCTCACCCGTTCACTCGCTCACCCGCTCATTCACCACACTGCAGGTCAGCTCATTTCTCTTTCCACTTCTTCCCTCGCACCGCTCCACTTTTGCATTTCCCTCCATCCCATCATCGTTTCTTTGCTCCCAAGCTCTTACAACAATAACCCTGCTCAATTGTGTGCATGTATGTTCTTCTTTCGCACGTACTTAGCCAACCGTGGCAATCGGAGGTGAGATCAGCACGCGATTCGTGACTCGCGTTACACCCTCGCATAGTACTACATCACCGCTCCTATTCGTCGCTGGCCGCTTGGCGTTTTGAGCCTATGTGTCCGCAAAGCGCGGTCGAAATACACCGGTAGCCGGAAACGGCGCGGCGTGCGCGCTCTGCTCCCGGCGGCTCGCAGGCTTTCCTGGAGATGGCGAGGCCCGAGGCGGCGCGGGCGCTGGTGAGGACGTACGCGGCGCAACCACCACTCCTGCAGGAGCAGCCCGTCGCCGTGCAGATGTCCAGCTCTTACCAGCGCCTCGTGCTCAAGGTGCCCTTCCCTCCCGTCGCGGTGGGGTCCCGGAACCCAGGGTCCCTCGTGGTGACCCCCCCACGTCCCGCCCCCCTCCCCCACGCCCCCCTTTTGCCAACACCATCGCGGCGATCCTCCGGCCCGGAAGGTCGTGCCCGGCCCCGGCGACGCAGCTGCTGATGTCGGCCAAATGTGACATTTGGTGGGGTCTGGGGTCGTCAGGTTCGCGTGCTGACGGAGGAGGTTGGCCGACCCGGAGATCCGGGTCGCGGCGCAGACTCGCAGGGGTCGGCCACTTAGCGTATCGCTGTCCTGCGTGAGCGGACGTGATGAGTTTCAGCCGGAACGGTCGGGAACGACGCTGTGTCAGGATTAACGTCGGCACCTCCATCTCGCCTTACTTGCCATATAATTATAGGGGCATAGTCGAAGTGATTTCCTGCTCAAATGAGCAGAATATGGTGGAAATTCCATATTCACCATTGCAGGGGCGAGTCTATCAACAGGACAACCACTGATGACTTCCCTACAAAGTGGTGCCTATTTTATCGTCCCCAGAGGGATGATGAGGGGCTGACTGTAACCCCAACCAGGATGTGAACTTGCAACCTTCCGATTGTGAGCCACTCGCTCTACCACTGAGTCACCTGCCGGTTATACGGTGCAGTAACATAGGGTTAGTATGGATAGCCACACCTTGCACACTAGTGGTAGTGCCTTACGCTGGTAATCCAAGGCAGCCCTAGGAACGATCCTGAGAATATTGCTTGAGAACTGAGTGCCCGGTGTACGTTGTGCGGTGTCTTCCCGCTGCCCTCTAACCCATGCCCATATCCCGTGCCCTCTGCCCCGTGCCCCATGCCCCTTGTCCCGTGCCCCATGCCCCTTGTCCCGTGCCCCATGCCCCGTGCCCCATGCCCCGTGCCCCGTGCCCCGTGCCGCGTGCGCGTGCGATATCTTCCGCCGGTAGAAACCGGGACGCCCTGTGGACGAGGTGCTGATGGAGGAGACGGGGCACTCGGCCAGAGCTCGCCCCGGCACCGCCCAGTACGGCCACCCTCCTCCACACTGGCACTCACCAGCACCACGACACTCATCATCATCGACATCGCCATTGCCATCATCTATCCACTGCTGAATGAAGGATCCTCTCCAAGCTATCATCATCTCTCGCGGTCCTACGATTCAAACAAATCATCGAGCACCCACGCACACGAGCCGATTCCTCACTCATCCTCCGTGGTGGGGTTTTCCAACAGCACTCCAATCGGCTCTTTGTCAGCCTCTCTCTTCCATCATTTTTCCACCTTTAATGACTGCTCTGGTTTAGGTAAAGGCGCAGCCCTGCAATTGCTCGCTCGCGGCACTGCTCAAGGAAGGGCCACCAATACAGGGACCTGGAGAGACCCCCCCTCTAGTGGGGGCCCAGTTCACCAGATGCACTGAAAACAACGATGTGGCTATGGAGGTGGGCGAGAGCAGGTCCGAGTGCTTTTGAAAAACCACAACCGACTGCTACAGTCGCGATGCTGGTCGCTGCTGGTTCCTGCTGGTTGCTGCTGGTCGCTTTTGGTCGCTGTTGGTCGCTGCTGGTCACTTATCATTCCTGCTGGTCGCTTTTGGTCACTGTTGATCGCTGCTGAACGCTGCTGGGTGCCGAGTTGCCTGCTGATGCCAGTGCCCGCTGTTGTATCGCCGCAGGAGCCGTGTGCGGTCGCGCAGCCCCCTGTCCCGCGACCGTGAGTCTCCCACGGCCAACGCGGTGCGCTCGTTTAGCCCGGTGCCGTGGAAACGGAGCCGGTCGCCCTGGCGCCGTGAGAGCCTCTCCAGCTCGTCTCCTGGACCCTCCACCCCCTCTCCTCGCCGCCAACCCCAGAGTCCACTGGAGAACCCCTCGCAGGGCAGGACCAGGCCGACGAGCCCGCGCGAGCACGAGGCCACGATGGATGCCGGCGAGACGATGATGAGGGAGAGCGAGACCAAGGGGGAGAGCGAGACGACGACGAGGGAGAACGGGGCGAGGCCGAGCCCTGCGCCGAGCGAGCTGGAGGATCTCGCACAAGGAGCGTGGCGACGCGACCCCACCGAGCGGCGGGGGGATGGAGCGGGCGAGACGCGGGGGGGCGCGAGCATGGGCGGCGGCGCCGGCGGCGGCGCGACAGAGGAGCCGAGCAGGCTCCACGCGCTCCGTGATCGCGATGAGGAGCAGGACTTCTTCCTGGGCGACGTCGGGTTCGTCACCGTGGACGAGGTTGGAGCCGAAGAGGAGATGGGGGAGGAGGAGAAGGGCTCCGTTCACCTCGTCGTCGGCGAGGGATCGGGCGGCGGGGAGGAGGCGGCGGCGGCCGACGAGGTCGCCGCCGCCGCCGCGGCGTCTGTGGCGGCGAGGCTCGTGGATGAGCGGGCACCCCCGGGCGGTGGCGATCGACCATCGGGTGACGAGGTCGCAAGTCTCCCGGACGTCGCCCCCCGCGGAGGCGACGCGGCGGACACGGAGGAGACGGCGCCCGCGCCGGTCCCGGCCGCCAACGGGGATGGCCGCTCGGAGGGGACGGCCGACGCGGACGCGGAAGCCCCGGCCCCCCCCCGAGTGCCTCGCGGCACGCGGGACGAACCCGCGTCCTTCCCGCGAAGCCGCAGGTCGGAATCCGACGGCGACGTACAGAACGCCGAGGGACCACGGCCCGGGGTGGTGATGGAGGGGGACGAGGGGGCAGGCAGCGGTGACGACCGTCGCGACGGGTGGCCCAGAGTTGTGAAGCCCGCAGGCCAACCCCTCGCTCCAGGTGCGTGGCAACTCCTGATCCATAAGCGCACACGGCATTGTCCGGATCTGGGGTCGTGACTTTATTTAAGACTCGATCAATATTTGCGTGGTACGTTCGTACCGTCTTGACCCTGGCCTTCACGAGTAATTTGCACAGTTCCTCATTCTTCAATTAAGAGACGCGTGTGCGCACATGCCGGGGAGGGACGTCCATCGCGGAGATGAAGCGACGAGATCGGCTCTTGTGTGCGACGGCTTGGGGGGGGGGGGGCGGCTTGGATAGAACGTGACCGCCTCGAACAATGTGCGTGGTGTAGATTTTTTAAATCGCTGCATCCAATCGTTGCGCGCCCGGGAGGCAATTGAGTCAGCGATGCCACAAATCATCTCCATCTCGCGTCTTCCATCGTCTCGAGTCGCATCCCTCTCGTGTTTTACGGCACCGAGCTGCTCCCTCCGGTGGGGGCGGCGGCATCTGCCACGCGTCCGGGGGGCTGTCGGCCGCAGCGGCGTGCGTTGATCTAAATAGAAATCTTTAAGCTATCGAGGGGCACGCGTGGCGATAAAATCTTCCGCGGGGGGGGCAGGGGTGGTTTTGGTGATGATTTATAAATGTTGTTTCTGACGGGTTGCGTCGCTCCCGCTGCCCGCTGTGGAGGTGTCTTGGAGTCACGCGCCGGCTCCTCCCTCTTGGCAAACGAGACTCCTACACAATACAAACATCACTTTCGCCATACTTCACCACTCTGCCAGGCGCTTAATACGGTTTTTATTTCTTTATCCGTATCTGTTTTTTTTGTGTCGGGCGACGCGTGCTAGTAGTTTTTACGTCACAATTCTTGTCGTCAACCCCTCCACCACCCGACGAGATTGTCCGGTTAAACACAGACATTATCATTGTTGTTGTTGTTCGTACCGTGACGATGCTTTGATCAAACTCCGATAGAGCTGCAGCTGCTCACCGGCGGCTTCGGACTTCCCCCCACCGAGTTCAACACCAACGTGCGACGTTTTAAATCTGGTCAGGTGGTGGAGGGTTAATGACAAGACACTGGCATAAAGCCCCCGCCACGTGTGACCTAACCCAAAGACAAATGTGGGAACCCCGTGGTGCTGGCTACGAAAGGCACGTTTTTAACGATTATTTTATCTCTCTCATCCGCGGCTCGATGCTGCCCCCTGCTGGTCGCGTTCGACCGGGTTCCATACACCAGCTGCCCTTGAATTGCTTCCCGTTCGTAGCAACGTCAACGTTAACAGCCTCCTTGTCAATCCACTTCTGGATTATTACCTCCCATCGGGGTTGCTGGACCGTACGTCACCCAAGCTGGTGAGTGCGGCGGGTTGTTGAAGCGCCGATTCGGATGTCACTTGCCGTGGCCTGGAACGTTAACTCGGTTTGCCAGGTTTGTGGCGCAGTGCGCTAACCGCAGTTCCGCCGCTCCCCCCTCTGCCGTTTTAAATAACAATCTTAGGTGTGATTTTTGTGACAGGCTTACAAGGCCCCTAGAAATGCCTGTATGTTTTTATTATCTGGCAAATCATGTCGAGTCGGTGAATTCTAAACACAACGCATCCAAAAGACCCATGAATCTACTCAACACGACGATGATGATGATGTTGATGGTGACCAGCGGTGGCGCTAGGCATACAAACGCCAACCAAGTTCACGCTTAGGGCCCCACGCAGCTGAAGGGGCCCCAGATTCATGAAAAAAATATGGTTGAACCAAATATCAACAAATTCAAACCCTAATAACCTTAACAAGGGGAAGTATCTCTCATCCCTCGACATTGTCCTCATTCCTTTTCTCTCATCCCACGCGACGTCTCTTTCTCTCGTCCGTACGTCTTCTGTCATCTCGCTAGGCTCTTAGGTATTGAAAGGGGGAACCCCAAAAATTGATTCTGCTTGGGCCCCCATTGGGCCCGCCACGACCACTAACGATGGCACTGGAGCCCGAGGCCTCAACGTGGGTGAGCCGTGCAACCATGTCGTGCGTCACGCACGAGTTGGTGTCAAGGGGCACCACGGCGGCGAGATGTTAACTACCTCGCCTGGTGTACATGAGGTCGGGGGTTCCATCCCGACCCCGACGCCTGTATATTTGGAGTTTGCGTGTCTCTCTCCCTGTGGTCGCGTGGATATTTCTCCTGGTCCTCCGGTTTTTCCCTCCACATGTAGAAACAACAAGCGTTTAGATTACAGTATTTGGCTACTGCTATACATTTGCACATAGTAAGCCACTTCGTTGAGCAATCGTTAGTGGCCAGGTCGCTTCTGAAAAAGAGTTATGTAGCTCAGTGGGCCTTACCTAATAAAAACAACAGTTTAGTCAACATCGTCCGTGCCTCTCGCTCCTCCGCAGAAATCCTCAGCGACCTGAAAAGATGCACGGAGTCCCCTGCGTGCGTCTCCGTGTCGGCAGCTGGCGAGGAATCGCTCAGTCCTCCTATCGGCAAGTCCACCACTGCACCACATTCTCACTTGAGGCTGAGTCGACCTAGTCGATGTCCCTGGGACAGGGGCAGATACCACTTGCCCCACCGATGTTGACTGGCCAGGAATCACACTCCGATTGCTTTGTAGCGACACACACACACGTATAGCATGCTTAGACTATTGGGGAGTGCTGTTAGTGAGCACCTATTTACGCTAATGTGGCAGACGAATGGGTGGTGTAGCCAGAACCATATTTGGTCATCTTTGTCTGCGCAGTGCTGAGATATTTACACATTGCACTGCGTACTCTTTTATAGCCAAGTCGACTGAGGGGAGGCCGAGAACCGATTCAGATACTTGCCATGATGTTCGCTGTGAACGGCAAGTGAATTCTGGTCTCTGGGTTTGTAGTGCGCTGCGCTAACCACGACACACACGTACGCACACACGCACGCATACTGCAAATAGTAAAAATTGATCGTGAGCTTTAAAGATTGTGAGTAATGTTTTGTTGGCAATGGCGACTGCAGGACAAAGTGAAATGGGGGTCACAAAGGGGGGATGGCACTGTCGGGGTGGGGGGGTGGATACACCCATAGCTGCACATGCTGGAAGAATCTTCAAGAGCTGAATATTGAATTCAGTTCCTGGAGAAGCTCCCAGCAACAACGCGTGCCACGACCCGACAGCTCCGTGCCACGGCGCAACAGCGAGAGCGCACGCGGCCGCAATCCGCTCAGGCCGACCGCGCGACCGCACGCTCGCTCCCTGCCGTCGGGAGCGGTCTCGCTCACGGGTCGGGGGTGGGTGGGTGCGCGCCAGCCGGGTCCCGAGAGGCGAGCGCATTGGGTCACGGTGGGGGGCCTCTCGGCCCGGGCGCCTTTGATGCATGGTGCCGCTAAAAGGGCCCCAGGGCTCGCGGGGGCACGAGGGGTCAACGACTAAAGGGGTCGGCCGGGGGGAGGGAATGCCTGCCCTGAGTGCGCACTACCGGCGGGCACGCGGAGATCGCGCGGCACGCGGCCGGGGCTAATTGAGAGGCTGCTCTGTTGAGACGACGTCTCCCGGCAATGCCTTCCGCTCTTCCGTTCGTGC
This sequence comes from Lampetra fluviatilis, assembly GCF_964198595.1. NCBI lineage: Eukaryota > Metazoa > Chordata > Hyperoartia > Petromyzontiformes > Petromyzontidae > Lampetra > Lampetra fluviatilis. Next base: position 1,468,423 of record NC_136286.1, on the reverse strand, counting down.
ATCCGAAACCTTGGTCGAATGCGGCGTTATGAGCGTGCGACCCCGACGTTGTTTAGCGCGGCGGGTCCCGCTGGACCGGCGCAGGTTGGCGGGGCCGCGCCACCTTCAAAACGCGGCACGGGCTTCCGCCCCCCCGTCACGGCCCCGAAACTTTCTAACAAACGCGTGTAGCGCCGCGTTTGAAGTTGGCTCTTCGTCGCTTTATTTCCCCCTCCCCCAAATGTTACCCCAAATGCGCGGTCGGCGTTGCGCAAGCCTCTGTGTTAGTGAAGGACATGCGGAAGTGGATGCAACAAAACTACATGTGACATCCCTGCAATTGAACTGGTTCACACGGGTTGCTGAAGTGGAGAGTGCGTGGAGTAGAGAAGAGAGAGAAGAGATGGGAAATGTTGGAGAGTGCGTGGAGTGGAGTAGAGTGAGGGCAGAGGCAGACAGGGGCAAGTCCACAGAGGATCTTAAAGATGGTGAGCAGTGCGATCTTAAAGTTGATTGGGGATTGGCCTTGGAGCCGCTGTAACCATCAGCACCGCTCTGCGAGACGTTCCGCGCAGTGAAGCTTCGCGTGGGCCGCCACCGGCCGCTGTCGCACGGCACGCCGGGCCAGCGCCCTTCACGCTGCCCTTCCTCCTGCAGGCGTGAACTTCGTGGTGCCGCGCACGGGGTTCTACTGCCTCCTGTGCCGCCTGTTCTACGTGTGCGAGAGCTCGGCGCGGGAGGGCCACTGCCGGAGTCCCACGCACTACCGCAACGTGGAGGTGAGCGACGGGACTGCGATTTGTTTCCACGGTTGCCCCTCCCGGAGCACGGAACCGCGGGGGTTGCCCCGGTGATGCTCTTGTTGGGTGCTCTCCCGGGTCGTGACGTGTGTTCTGCTTGGCGCGAACGACAAAAATCCGAGATGTCATCGCTGCCAGTTTTTAAATCCTTTATATTAAGTTCACTTGCTTGCTTGCTTGCGCGCTTACGACCGTGCAAATCTTTCGGTCGTTTTTTAACCCACTTCCCGTGATCCAATCGAGCTGACATTTTGTACACAGACTCATTGTGCGTGACAATTTATTTTCGTGAAATTTTCTTCCAAAATTTTCCACTTTTTAGGAAAAAAAAAAATTCATATTTAATTTAAAATACCAATGTGATAAAAATGAAACTCTTACTCAAGAAAAACAGAAATGAATAATAAAATAAAACCGATGCCACGCATATAAAGGATTTATAGTGAAAAACTTTGTTTTTACGGGTTAATTTTTTCCTCTCCCTGTTCAAGTGCAGGCTCAGGATCTTGCACCCTTACCTCTGCCCGTGACCGACTGCCTCTAGAGAATATCCCCACTGTTTCGAGATAGCGTCATAAGACGCAGTCGCAATTTGAGTGCTCATTCAAAATGTAATTGTTTTAAGATTGAGTGAAAAATCTGATTTGATTATGGCTTTCTTCTGCCGTAATAAGAGACTGCACATGAGTAGTCTCCTGTGAGACTACGTTTAGAGTATTGGCTTTTATAAATTTTCACATAAGCCACTTTGTTGAGCTATCATGTGGCCAGGTCGCTTCTGAAAAAGATCAATATAGTCCATTGGGCCTGACCTGGTAAAATAAGGTTTAAATTGTTTAGTTTAAATAGTCTCGGCTCTAAATCGTCAACTCACTGGACTTGAGAGCCTGGTATAATTACAGCAAACCTCCGATTCCAGCCAGGATATTCAGCGATGCCATCTCAATGTCTCTGGCCCCTCGACCCACCTAGCCACCTCTTGAAACCCAACAGTTGTTGTCCCAAGTCGTTAAAAGTGTCCACTGTTGCCTTGTGTCCGTTGCTCCGGCAGAGGTACCTGATCCAGAGGCTGAGGGAGCTGGGGGAGAGCGGGCTGGGGGAGGCGATGGGAGCGGAGTGTGGCGAGCACGTCGCCGAGGGACATCGGACGCAGCTGTGAGAAGCACCACACGCTCGCCCCCCTCCACAGCCGGGTGGTGCATCCTGAGGTCGTGACCCCAGGTGGACATCACACGCTGCTGACGAGGCTTCCAGAAATCCCGTGCGCTCCCCAGCAGCTCGATGTTGAATCCTTTGGCTTTATTTCACTCGATCTCCGACGGCCTACGTGTGACCAAATCAACCCCGGATCGCGCCCGATTTCATCAGAGCTTGGAATCTAAGCAGGATTTTGGAGCCTGGACAGTGCTCGGATGGGCGACCACCATGCATACAACGGGTGGTGTAGGCTTTGTCAGCAGAGGGCAGTGTAGCAAAATCCGTTGTACTCAACTCTGCTCCCCCCACTTCCAAACCCACACTGACCAGCGTGGTGATATAAGGTCAATAACCCTCACGATGAATGTGGCATGGCGAGTCCCTCATCCAGCAGTGGATTGGCCAGACCGTACATGTTCAACCTTTTACCTGTTGTACTTTTTGACAGAAGGAAAACAAGTCTAAATGGCTGTTACAGGTTTTTTTTGTTCATTTAGTTTATTGTTGTGAATTGAGTTGATATTTGGCGTAAGAAAGGCAATTATTTATTTATTTGTATTTATGGGTCGATATTTGTAAATGGGGTATTGAGACGCCAACAAAGCCGCTCTTAGGTCTTCTCAGGTACGTTGCCATCATCATCGCATATGGAGCCGACTTGAATTTGTCGCAGATTCGTCCTTTGTGACACACGCAAAACAGAAACGGTACACTTGGGAACAGGTGAAATCCGAGTCGAATAGAATCATTACATGCGCCGCTATCGTTACAGGGGGCAGCACGACAATCGCCGACGGGTTCTCACAGGAAACATTTTCCCTTTGACAAAAACCCGACACCAAGAAACTTTTTCACCCAACCCGCCAATACGTTTTTAGGCTGAAATAACAAATCTGTTTACCCACTGTGAAGACACGCCCGATACCAAAGAACATCAGAGTGGCCACGTGGGCGCATCTTTTATTCATCGCATCGAGCACCGTCTCGAGTGCTTTTCATAAACGAGCGTTGTGCACATCAAGTTATTTATACACTTGCACATTCGTTTATTTGTCTGTGCAACTTCAGACTCGCACTTCCGCAATGCCACACGAATACCCCAGAGTGGAATGTGTAATCACACTGCATGCCGGCCTGGCAAAGGAGGCTCTTGCAGCTATTGGGAGGTACAGTAATGTGGCAACAACGTTAACGCTCATTTCGTCTCCTTGCTCGGGTGTTTGCTGCAGTCCTTTTTCATGTTTTGTTTTATAATTTTATGGGAAAATATTGAACTCTCAACATTGCTGTGAAAAGGTAAATATCTGTAAAATAAAATACCCTCGTTTGAAAACATTTACATCCTCGTGGATTGTCATTGAACACAGTTCTTTGTCATACGTCTTAAGTCAAGCCTTCATGAGGCCCAGATTCTTCTCTACGATTCTGTCCCAAGAGTTTTGTATCTTGAAAATGCGCCGAACTCAGGGAAACAACAAAGATCACGCGAAACACCAAATTGTAATTAATCAAGAAAATGTATTTTTATTGACTGCAACTTCAAAGACGTTTCACACATCCAATTAGCACAGTTGGCTACGTGCGATGCATAAGAAGTCCAACATACATACATACATTGCTGTTGGTCAAGAGTTGATTTCAAATCATCGTTTCTATGGTAGTGTAATTCACACAAATGAACCGGACACAAACTTTCCAAGAAGCATTGCAAACACTGGTAAGATGTCACACGTCGTAAAACTTTTAGAAAAACAGATGAGAAGACAGACCCTGGCAGTGCTACTGATAATACGGACTAAGTCTTCTAAACTGTTGTAGGCACTCTGCAGTGATTCAAATTATGCCAGACTCCGATTTCAATACCAGTTACTTACGCCTGTTTTTTTATCTCTCCTGGAAAAATCACAACCGCAGCTACAAAGGTTATAAAATATAAAAAATGCATCCAATATTTATCTACCCTTTTCTCAACCACCGAGTCGAAATATGTCGACAGCAGTGGATATGCACAAAATTTGTTTTATCTGTTCAACGATTGCAAAGATTTGGTTGATATATTTTTCATTGTCTCTTCGTATATTTTACAAATGCTGTGTATGAAATTCAGAGTCAAGGGGAAATAAAAAGACTGAAACATTCAATGGATTTTGCTGTGATATTTGGCATTCCCAAAAATATAGTGCACAGTATGAAACCAGCAATTCAACATGGCAAACGAAGGCACCGTACAAATGTAAACTTAAATTTGGCAAGCTGCAAGATGAACGTTCGATCATGTGAGTGTACAGAAAAGGGAATCTGCTGGAAGCTCGCGAGGAGCGAGGGTACTGGGAGGGCTCTGGCACGTCACCTCCGGCCTCTCCACCACCAACTAGTTCTTCTGATCGCCTGGCTCCTGGGTGGCCACGCTGCCATCCTGCATCCCAAAGTAGGCCTTCTCCGCCATGCCAATAAACAAGCCCGTCTCCACGACCCCTGCCGCACAAACACGCACAAAAATACCCCGTATAGCCTTAACATACTTTTGGGGCAATTGCTGTTAGCGAGCAACTATTAAGGCCAGTACGGCACACGATGGGGTGGGTGGTCAGCACCACACCCGGCCACCTTTGTGTCTCAAATGGCAAGGTTTACACAGTGCAACAGGTACTCATTTGAGGCTGAGTAAACCTAGGGGAGGTCGAGAACCAGTTCAGATAATCATCACTGGTGTTGGTCGCGAACGGGAATCAAACTCTGGTCGCTGAGTTTGTAGCGCAGCGTGCCAATCGCTACACTTTCTCTCCCCGCACTCAAACACACACACACACGGTAAGCACAGCCGTGTGCAGCAACCCTAGTCAAGCCTGGGGAGAGGACTTCTTCTCAACGAACTTTTCACATATTAAATAAATAGCAGCCCGAAGTGGCTATGGTGGCAGCAGCACAATTCCTTGTTGTACCACTGCCACATCTATACTCTCTGATATAACCAACCCACACTGACCAGAGTGGTGAAGAATGATCATTTACCTCGCACAGCATGGGGCTGTATCTGTACAAATAACAAGAATGGGCATCTGTCCATGGGTTCAAATGTTAACCAATTTTTTTGCGTGAGGAATGTTTGACTGAAGTTTGTTTGACCGTTTTGTCTCATACCTGGGATGAGCGTTATCTGCGTGTTGACCACCTGCCAGTCGTGCTTACGGTCGAACTTCCAGTCGAGGATGAAGTTCCCGTTGTCCGTGACCACCGGACCCTAGAACATTGCAGGACGTTACGACCGCTAAAATATGCCACGGCCATTTCAGAAGCGAGTCTGGTTGAGTTATAATAGTGGAGGGGCAAAAAAAAAAGCGTGAATATGCATAGCGGCTAGAAAAAGCAGAGCAACACGGCGCTCTCCACCGCAGAACATCCATCATTCGGACAGACCAACTGTTACCATGGGCTGAGAAATAATGAATATGGAACAAAGCAAAAATTACAATAAGCGGTGAATAATGGGCGCTCACAGCCTTGCTGACAGCCATGCGCAGGTCGGCGGTGCCCCCAAAGCGGGCGGCAATGGTGCGCCCGACCGGAACGTACGCCATGGGCACCACCTCGATGGGGACGCCCTTCTTCCACTGCTGGCCCAGCTCGGACGATCGCTTCCTGCACAAAAGTCAATGGCGAACGGTGCTGGAGGTCATCGCTTCCAATCAAAAAGCTTCATAACGAGGTGAGGTGCCCAGTTAAGAAGAGGCTCGTTTGCAAAGAAAGGCTTTGAGTTTAAAATACACAGCATGAAAATATGTTACAAAGTATACATCATCGCAGTCGTGGGGCAGAATTTTTTTATGGTTACAAGAAATGTTTTTAAAATAAAAATAAAACATGGGAAAATGTACTTCATATGGTTATTTGAAAATGAAATCCATTGTCCAAGCACCAAGAAAAAAAATTCAAACTCATTGAAGAGTCGAATGGAATACATTATAAATGTAAAACAGATGAGATTTTGTTCGAAGAGAAAGAGGCATCAAATCTGATGAGGATTTGCAGAGTACAGCGCTGACTTTCACCAATGCCGTTGGGGGCCACTGTAAATTACTTCCTCCCGTCAGATCACTCGGCTGTCGCAAAGCAGGCGAGCGTCAAAACGACCATGACACCCTGACTGTGTCCTGAGAACGGAAAACCCCGACATTCAAAGGACATCACGTTTACTTCCACGCTTCATTTCAGCCAGCTCTGAACGGGTCAGCGACCCGGTAAATATTTCCGCACCCAGAATGCACCCCATCCAGTCTACCTCTTGTTATGGCTGTGGCTGCAAATCACATCACCATTCCAATCTCAGCATAAACCTGGAAAACATTCAGCGAGACATGAAACCCCCCTTGTTTGCTTACCTGTAGTCGGCAACAACGATAAAACGCTTGGCACAGCTCGCGACGATCTTCTCCTGCGTGAGGCAGCCCCTGGAGCGTGGGATGAGGAGCAATTAGCACACACGGCCGAGGCAGCGAGCCGCATATACAAGCCGCTCCCACGCCCCGCCATGGCGAGCGGTGCCGTGCGGTGCTCATTACCCTCCTCCCTTGATGCAGGTCAGCTTGGAGTCCACTTCGTCTGCACCGTCAATGGCCACGTCCAGCTGCAGGCGACACAATAACAGCAATGGCTGCTGGTAAATACTGAATTTTCACTCGAGCGCTACTAAATATTTCCTGCTCACATGAGAAGTGAAGTTTTGCTCATCTCCTCTTTACAGCCCTGAGCCAGTGGTAGAAATTACCCATTCCTATCGCATGGGTGAGACTATCCACAGGACATCCGCTGTTGACGTCCGCAAAAAGTGGGATTCGTTGCCTATCGAACCAGGAAGGATGATGATGGGACATTGGCCTCATACTCAGCGAGTCGCTCGCTCAATCGCTAAGCCAGCTGACCAAATTAGTAATGCCTCCATACTAAATCCCAGCACTGCAAGATATAGAACTCAGCTGCCAAGTCTACGAGTGGTAATATGCTCAAGACAATCCTTTGCTAATTGAACACTCATTACAACTGCCGATTATTTTGGCTCCATGGATACCATAGATCAAATGTGTAATGCATCTAAATACAAGAGCTGCTCAAGACACTCTACAAGGCATCCGTATAAAAAGGTACACACAAGCCAAGCGAAAAATAAACTAACACAAGCAGATTTGGCAGCATCAATACAGGCCGTGCCACAACCCATCCATCAGTGCCTGATCTGGGTTCGAAGGTCAGACCTCAACGGAGGGCAGCACAAGCTCCCAGGACAAGGTCCCAGCACTCCCTCCCAGCACTCCCTCCCAGCACTCCCTCCCAGCACTCCCTCCCAGCACTCCCTCCCAGCACTCCCTCCCAGCACTCCCTCCCAGCACTCCCTCCCAGCACTCCCTCCCAGCACTCCCTCCCAGCACTCCCTCCCAGCACTCCCTCCCAGCACTCCCTCCCAGCACTCCCTCCCAGCACTCCCTCCCAGCACTCCCTCCCAGCACTCCCTCCCAGCACTCCCTCCCAGCACTCCCTCCCAGCACTCCCTCCCAGCACTCCCTCCCAGCACTCCCTCCCAGCACTCCCTCCCAGCACTCCCTCCCAGCACTCCCTCCCAGCACAAGCTCTCAGCACATCCTCTCACCACAAGCTTTCAGCACTCCCTGTCAACACAAGCTCTCACCAAACGCTCTTGTGATATTCCCCGAGCTGGAGCTGGACCAAACTCCTTGCTGCCATCCCACTACCATCATCACGTTCGTCTTTGCCACTATCCAATCGTATTCAAACATATTCTCCCCATGCCAGCCACTCACCTCAGGGTGTCTGTCGAGGTCGCTGAGCGTGAGGCCATGCTCCAGGATGAGCTGTCGTGCCTGCGGAAACGGAAACACGCCGACTGAATCTTGCCCACCACGGCACACATTTCCCAGTGCCTAGATGGTTACCAGAGCGGAGGATTTTCATTGATATTACACTGCTCTAACATATTGGAATGAACATGTAATGTATATCTTGCCTTGGTGAGCCTAGGCAATTGGCTAAAGCATCTAGGTGAAATAATTGTACAAGTCACTCATTAACGTTTCACTTTGCTTGGTATGCATAGGACATATCTGGCTAGGGCGCTGTCGACACCTGGGAAGAACATTCGAAACAGCCCATATTGATGGCCTAGCGACTACTATATGGGAAGTGCCAAGATATTGGACGTATATTTGAGACATTTTTAATATGCGGGTAATAATTTGTATAACCATGAAGTGACTTATTACTCAGGCATAGTGTCAATCAATTATAGCTGTAACAATTAAATGAAGAAATGTTTGTAACATACAACCGTGCCGTAAGTACTCGTACAAGCCGACTTGTTTCTATCCGCGCTGGGATGGCGTTGGCACATTCAGTTTCATGCAGTCATTTCACGTACTCCATGAATAAGCCACATCTTCCAAAATCATAACCATACATATCTATTATTAGCATGAATTTGACCGCGACGTTACCCAATTTGTGGAACTGCCTCTATTGGTTTTGGAACCCTACCATAAAGCTAACGTTGTGCAACAGAACCCAGCTGGCAGGCTGCTCTTCCACTGGCACAGCATCATCTCCAATGCTACCGTGTCCATGCCTGTTAAAGCCCACGTACTGTACCTGGAAAGATGTAGGGACGCATATGATTTTCAAATTTTCACTCTTCACCTTTTCCGCTGCAGAAAAAACAATGCCCTTAAAGCAAGCAATTACAGCTTGCCCATTCATGGGTCCGAAGCTGACGAGTCCAGTGTTTCACAGCACCATAACATGAGCAGAATGTGCAAGACCTGAAAACACCTTGATCGCGACAGCAAGTCGCGTCGATAACCAATGGTTAATTGTGTGGTGGCCAGTTTTCCCAGTGGCTTGGAGGTCTGACAGCTGAGGTGGCATTCCTGAGACTGGTTACCTAATGCAGTGTTTATTTAGCGAATGCTTTTACGCGTAACTTTTATACAGTTAAGAGTACCAGCTCCACCGGAAAACGAACTAATTTTATGCATATGTGTGTCAATGTTATATGAGTGGACGTCAGCCACGTAGCCACAGAACCATGTGACAGCCTCCTCCAGCACGCTGGCCGAATCATGATCCTGGCCAACACGTGACTACAGTTAAATGCAGTGAGTTGATGGTCTTAGCTCTGTCAGCAAATGACTGCATACAAATACCATCACATTTAAATTAATTCTTTACTTAATGAGGATAAATTCCAGCTACGTAAAAGTAAAAAGAAAATATCAGTTTGGGTGCTAATTCATAAACATTCGTCTGTGGCAAATGCTGCCCTCTACTGTGTGTGAACCAGAGGTCACTTGAAGGGATCCCGGGAGGTAGCTGTGATATCAGCTTCTGTGGCCCATTCTCAAACACGAACCATGACACCACTCTGTGGGCGACCCAAGCCCACGTTTGGTCTCATGGCGCCGAAAGCATCACCAGGGGATGAGACTTTTTAAATAGCGAAAAAAGGTGTGCAGTTGCCACTGGTGATGGTGTAGAGCCGAGGCTGCCTCACACAGTCTCTCCACGGCGAACACCACGGTGGAACCGCTCCCAATTCCAACCACATGTCCACCCTGCAGGGTGCCAGGAGACACGGGGACAGGAGGGACACGGGCACACAGAGAGGAGACACGGGGGGACAATGGGAGACAAGTGACAGAGAGGGGGCACAGGAGGGACACGGGGTCAGACAGTCCCAGGCATTGGACTGAACCTGGCAGTGTCGCACAGCGGACTGAGTGCCGAATCTGTCGGTTCAGGTTAAGGCCCAGTTGAGCCAGGTTCGGGGTTCAGGTTAGGTAATGTATCGGCTATGTCAGGGGTCGGCAACCTGCAGCTTTGAAGCCGCATGTGTCTCTTTCCAAACTGCTCCGTGACATAATGTATGTCGTCACATGCATCGCGGCTCTTGAAATATTGAGTTTCTGTACCGAATTCGGAAAAAATATATATTTTTGTTACGTTGTTTGCCGGCCCCTGGGCTATGTGGAGCCAGGTTCGGCTACGTCGGGGGTATACAATATGTGGAACAGCACTGGCTACGGGGCTGTCAGGGTGAGTCGGGGGTTAGATCAGGGTCAGTGGTGTGGCGGGCTCAAGAGCGGAGGAGTTGAGGGGGGGGTGCAGGAATCACGAGGGAATCAGAATCTTTATTTAGACTGGAGGAATCCGATAAGCTATGAAGGTGTATGGGGCAAGTCAGCAAGTTACAATAAACAACGCAGAAAACGATTGGAGTGCAAAATAGCGAAAAGGTTAAGCAAGTCACCAAATATAAATGAATACAAAATAAATGTATTATTTTTATCAAGCTTGGGCATGCCAGCAAAACAACAACACAGTCCCAGACCACACCAAGATAACGCCACCCAGTAATCCCTCAGTGATAGGGATGGTGGAGGGGATCCCTGTTAGGGTGAGGAGTGAGGTGAGTGGGAGGTAAATGGACGAGGCTAGTAGGGGGAAAGTGAAGTGAGGATAGTAGTACAGGTGATGTGAGCGAGGTGGTGAGGCGAGCGGTTGAGGTGTGAGTTGAGAGTGGTGAGAGAGGGGGTGAGTTGAGAGTGGTGAGTTGAGAGGGGGTGAGATGAGGGGGGTGAGTTGAGAGTGGTGAGAGAGGGGGTGAGTTGAGAGTGGTGAGTTGAGAGGGGGTGAGATGAGGGGGGTGAGTTGAGAGGGGGTGAGATGAGATGGGGTGAGATGAGATGAGAGGGGGTGAGATGAGATGAGAGGGGGTGAGATGAGAGTGGGTGAATTGAGAGGGGGTGAGTTGAGGGGGGGTGAGTTGAGAGGGGGTGAGATGAGATGAGAGGGGGTGAGATGAGAGTGGGTGGGTTGAGAGGGGGTGAGTTGGGGGGGGTGAGTTGAGTGGGTGAGATGAGAGGGGGTGAGATGAAAGAGGGTGAGATGAGAGTGGGTGAGTTGAGAGTGGGTGAGTTGAGGGGGGGTGAGTTGAGGGGGGGGTGAGTTGAGGGGGGGTGAGTTGAGGGGGGGTGAGTTGAGAGGGGGTGAGATGAGAGTGGGTGAGTTGAGAGTGGGTGAGTTGAGAGTGGGTGAGTTGAGAGGGGGTGAGATGAGAGCGGGTGAGTTGAGAGTGGGTGAGTTGAGAGTGAGGTGACTGGTTGACGTGTGAGTTGAGTGGGTGAGTGGGGTGAGTGCATGAAGTTAGTGATTGACCTGCATTGAGTGGGTGAGGGGAGAGCGAGTGGCTGGGGGGAGAGTGGGGTGAGTGATTGACGCGCGAGTCGAGGGGGTGAGGGGTGAGCGTGGGTGAGGGCGGGTGAGGCGACTGGTTGACGTGTGAGTTGAGTGGGTGAGGTGAGTGCCTGACGCGCGAGTCGAGTGGGTGAGGTGAGTGTGTGAGGGGGTGAGGAGCCGCTCACCCTCACGTGTTGCTCCACCGCGGCCCGCGCCGCGCTCCGCTTCGCCGCCTCCTCCGCCATGCGCGCTCCGATCCGCGCCGCTCCGCTCAGCGCGCGCTGCATGCCGGCCCCCGAGCGCTCCTATTGGCCGCGACGCCACCACGTGGGAGCGTCGAGGGCGGGACCGTGAGGCGGGGGGGCGTGTCCTCACGCGGAAAGCGCGGGAACTCGGCGCCGTCCACGTGCACGAGAGAATGAGAATGTTTTATTATTGGTTCTTTCGGTAAAGTCACGTAGAAGGGAAATAATATAATAATAAAGATAAAACAATAAAATTATCACGACGTTTCGATTGCAATACAAGCAATCATCATCAGGTGTGAAAACCACAGCAAGAAAATTTTCAGTTTTTCAAATTGTATTATTTTTTCTAATTTTAAAATTGTATCATGTTCTTGCTGTGGTTTTCACACCTTATGATGATTTCTTGTGTTGCAATCTAAACGTCGTGAGAATTTGATAGTTGTATTTATTTTATTTTATTATTTCCCTTCTAAGTGACTTTACCGAAAGAACCAAGAATATGAATCCCTGCAGTCATGAACGCTTTAAATAGAATGAGAATGCTTATTTCGACTGGATCAGGAATCCGAAGATCTTTCAAGCTCTTCTTCACAGACGTCCAGTAGGGGCGGGTCAGAAACGTTACAACAACAAGTGATACTAAGGCACGATAGGAGTGCAAAGTATAGGGAAGGCAAACAAATCGGTAAGAATGCACAAATAAAACCAATCTCTTTTACTGAGCTATTAACTTATTTTTCAGAAACTGCGGAGTGAATGATAAATTGCCTGTGTGTTGGCGGCGATCGTACCGGCCTTAATAGGTGCTCGCAAAAAACAATTCGTAAAAGCCAAATCAGGGGTACTCGGGGGGATCTTTGTGTGGAGAGCACTGCGCTACGATTCCCGTTAAGGGGCCGTCCATAAATGACGTCACGCGATTTTGGACGATTTTTGACCCCCTTCATCACACGGCGTCACAAAAGGCAGACCTCCCCCTCAAATATGACGTCACAAAGCTCCCCCCCCCCCAAAAAAAATAAAACATGCTTCAAATCGCTTTAAACTATTGTCATTGTAGTGCGTATTTAATGTGCCGCTGCACTCTGATGTTGTAGGAGAAAACATTTATTAAAAGTCTACTTAATTAAGTAGAACGTGTTGTCTATATTTATTTAAAGTTGCACATTTTCATGTGACGTCACATTTCGCAACCTCCCCCCCCTCGTCACACATCGTCACAGATGTCTGAGCCCCCCCCCCCAGGTGCGTGACGTCATTTATGGACGGCCCCTTATCAAGTGCTCACTAAAAACCGTGCACGTCTCAATGGAGATCCATTTGGAGTACACGTGCCGTACTGCGTGTCAACAAGCGAAGGCGGTAGTCATGAGTGGTGTATCTCTAACCCCATTGACAAAGATCCCCCATATAGCCTGTAACAGACTGTAGGGGCAAATGCAGTTAGCGAGCACCTATGAAGGCCGGCACGGCACACGAGGGGGTGGGTGGCCAGCACCACGCCCGACCGCCTTTGTCTCCCCACTGGCGATGATTTTACACACTGCACCAGGTACACGTTTGAGGCTGAGTCGACCTGCGGGAGGCCCAGGAACCGGTTCAGATCATCGCCACCGGTGTTGGCCGTGAGCGGGAATCGAACTCGGGTTCGCCGGGTTCGTAGCGGAGTGCGCTAAGGGGCCGTCCATAAATGACGTCACGCACCTAGGGGGGGGGTCAGACATTTGTGACGATGTGTGACGAGGGGGGGGGTGAGAAATGTGACGTCACATCAAAATGCGCAAACTTTAAATGAATATAGACAACACGTTCCACTTAATTAAATATACTTTTCAATAAATGTTTTCTCCTACAACATCAGAGTGCAGCGCCACATTAAATACGCACTACAATGACAATAGTTTAAAGCGATTTGAAGCATGCTGGTTTTTTTGGGGGGGGAGCAGAGCTTTGTGACGTCATATTTGAGGGGGGGGGTTCCGACTTTTACGTCGTGTGACGAAGGGGGGGGGAGTCAAAAATCGTCCAAAATCGCGTGACGTCATTTATGGACGGCCCCTAACCGCTACGCCACAGCTCCCCATATCTCTATGCCGTGAGTTGGCTCGCAAACACCGCCTTGCTGAGGTGGTGCCGCGGGTTTCACCAATCAATGAATCTGCCTCGACACTTCCCATCAGCACAGTTGGCTACGTACGGTGCGAAAGAAGTCTAACATACATAAACTAATAATTGCATTTGCTCTTTGCTTAAGCGTTGTGATCGTTTATTTCATTACATACTAGCTTTACTACCCGGGTTCGCCCGGGACTTGGATTCACCACGCCCGGCCGCCTTTGTCTCCCCAGTGGTGATGTTCACACACCACACCAGTTACTTGTTTGAGACTGAGTCGACCTAGGGGAGGCCCAGGACCGGTTCAAATAATCGTCACCGGTGGTGGCCGTGAGCCGGAATCGAACTCGGGTCGCCGGGTTCGTAGCACAGCGCGCAAACCACTACACTACAATGCGTTACCGCTTCCACATGCGCGGGTCACATGACAGAGTTGACGTCACAGCTCACTTGCTGTGCAAAAAAGATATCCATTATTGAGCCTACCTCCGCCCCCCCCAAAAAGTGTATTTGTAATCATGTTTGCATGGTGTACAGTCTGGAAAGTACCCACGTGGCAAATTTCAAATTTGTTGCATGTCGGGAAGTACGCTCAACATTTTGAACAGACACATAATCACAACTTTGCCTTTTATATATATGGCGATTTAGTCATTTTGGCGACCCAAGTCAAGCACATTTTGTTTACGTACGTGGCGTCTTTCTGGCACAAAGCTGCCACTCAAAGCGCCATCACTAACTCCTGGTTTCTCGAGTTCTCGCCTGGCTCGACGACTTGGACTCGAACCGTAGCGACCAACTCTTGCGGTGCAGAATGACCGCGCTCTCTACCGAGGGATGTGCGCTCGTCCCGGGCTACAGGTGGCGCTATGAGCTCGCAATGCCACCAAGTCATCCCCGACAAAGGTGGCTCACAATAAGCATGCCTCCTTCGTTCCCATTGCTGTTATCTCTCCAGTAATTTCCATCAAAGTATCGCTTACACTCGTGGTTCTCCAACTTTTGTTGGCTACTGTACCCTTTGTTGAATTTAGTTCCTACCGAGTACCGCGCATGGCCTGGCCCAACATGGTTCTGAGAAATAAATGTATGAATAATGAACGTCAATATTTTAACCAATTGCCCATTGTGTGAGGTATCCTAACTGCCCAGTATCTGCAAGCGAATAGAAACACAAAGCCAAGGAACGCTCTGCACACGTGACGCGATTTGTTCGCGCTCGCTTTTAACATCGTTCTAGGTTACCATATGGATAAAACAATGTTTATCGTAGTTTTTTTTTATATTGACAGATTCATATATGATTATTGACCAATGACTCTCCTGTACAATATAAATTCACACATTTATAAATCGGCTCACGTACCCGTACCCCTGGGACATGTTCACGTATCCCCAGGGGTCAGCGTGTAACCCCCGGTTGAGGACCGCTGGTTGACACCACCCACCAGCCGCACGGCCTTCTGGGGGTGTATCCGTGACAGCATTGGGTCGATACAAGCAAATTCGACTGGTCTCGCCATTCAATGTCTCATCACCAGTGAGGCCTGCTTGAAGCAATGCTGGTGAACTGCCATATGTTTATAGGAAAGTACTTCGCGCAAAACTATATAACCCACAGCGGAACACCGGGATAAGTGGCGGCGCCATCGAGTGTGCAGGCGGTGCAACTGCCATGGGACCATCGGGGCCGGAGTGTCTCAAGGTGTGTCGGGATATTTGGCTGTATTCGAGTATTTGGCTTCCATAAATGTCCACACGATAAGCCACTTGGCTGAGCTATCATTTGTGGCCAGTTCGCTTCTGAAAAAGAGCTACGTAGCTCACGCCCTGATTATATTGTCAACGAACGTCGTGATTTATGACATGACGCACACGCGGACGGCACAACTGCAATATAAATAACATCGTTACAGAAAAGGAAGGCGGGCCGTGTGTGTGCGCGTGTTGGACTTCAGTTGGCAGCAGCAGCCGCAGCAGCAGAAGCCGACGCGAGGCGCAGAGATGGAGGCACGGGGCGCTCACGGCAGAGGGCGCGCGCCGACCGGGATAGGGGGGGTCACCGATGGGGGGGGGGGAGTGTTTCCCAACGGAACGTCGCTCACCTTGAGCCGCGTGAGCGCGTGAGAGAATGTTTGAGAGAGAGAGAGCCGGCCAGAGCGAAGTAAGCTCGAGTGTGCAAGAGTTGGCATGCACGCAGCAAAGCGACGGCGCGCGTGCGTGCGCGTGTGTGTCTCTGCGTGCGCGTGTGTGTCTCTGCGTGCGCGTGTGTGTCTCTGCGTGCGCGTGTGTGTCTCTGCGTGCGCGTGTGTGTCTCTGCGTGCGCGTGTGTGTCTCTGCGTGCGCGTGTGTGTCTCTGCGTGCGTTAAGAGCTGACGAGTTGAGTGCTGCGCGAGAGCGTGCGAACCTTGCGGCGTCGCTGTTGTGGTGCCGGACGCTGATGAGAGGGGGAACCTCCGCTCTCTTCGCTGTCAGGTACGAGCCGTTGCGGACAAGCCCGACTACAGATGCCCCCCCCACCCCATCCCACCGCCCTGTAGCGTCGCGCTTAGCCGTGCGCGCGCGTGCGTTGTACTGCACTGCGTGTCCACAGAGCTCGACGCTTGATTCGCGTGGTGATGGAGAAAGTCTCTCAACGTCCGACTTGTACTTTTTTGTTGGTGGGAACGCGTCGCCCGCTCCCATCACCGGCACTGGGAAGTGGTGCGTCGCACGGCGGGGAAGCGTTTGGGCCCTACGTGCGAACGCACGCAGCCAGTATCGGGCTGGTTGGGGGTATGAGGCGTGGTGAGCAGTGTAAGCCGCGGTATAGATTGCCATTGTTACGGACTGTTAAGTGCCTCGGTAAGCCGCGCACGGCAATGGAAGGTCACGCGCATTCGCCGTTCGTGTCGGTGGTCGTACACGATGGATCCTGCGTCGCGGCCGTGCCCCGCGGGTGTCAATCACTCGACAGCGTTCGCGTCGCCGAGTGAAGAGCGATGCCCGTGAATGCTCTTCGCGCCTCGGACCTCGTGCGCACCCTCGTCAACGCCAGCAGCCTCTAGCCCAGGGGTCGTCAATCTTTCAAAGACGAAGAGCCATTGTTGTTGCTTTTGTCTTTGACCGAAACAGTTGAAAGAACCGCATGGCACGCAGAGCTACTTGTACACAAACACAGCAGCAGGTATACAGCAGATGACAACAACAACACACATTGTGACTTAAATAAACAAAATATGTGATGCAATAAACTGAGTCAATTCGGCTTCCCCCTCCCCTTAGCTATTCATTAACAATACAGTTTGTTGTACATTTTTTTGTCAAATAGACATTCCATAGCGACCCATTTCCTGTCACATTTAATCAATTATCATTACGTTAAATTGTGTTAAAGATCTAAGCGTGTTTTTTTTTACCGGCTGCCCGCAAGGGGGCAGCCAAAGAGCCCCCAGGGGACAGCGAAAGAACCCCCAGGGGGCAGCCAAAGAGCCCCCAGGGGCCAGTCAAAGAGCCCCCAGGGGGCAGCCAAAGAGCCCCCAGGAGACAGCGAAAGAGCCCCCAGGGGGCAGCCAAAGAGCCCCCAGGGGGCAGTCAAAGAGCCCCCAGGGGGCAGTCAAAGAGCCCCCAGGGGGCAGCGAAAGAGCCCCCAGGGGGCAGTCAAAGAGCCCCCAGGGGGCAGCCAAAGAGCCCCAAGGGGGCAGCCAAAAAGCCCCCAGGGGGCAGTCAAAGAGCCCCCAGGGGGCAGCCAAAGAGCCCCAAGGGGGCAGCCAAAGAGCCCCAAGGGGGCAGCCAAAGAGCCCCCAGGGAGCAGCCAAAGAGCCCCCAGGGGGCAGCCAAAGAGCCCCCAGGGGGCAGCCAAAGAGCCTCCAGGGGGCAGCCAAATAGCCCCCAGGGGGCAGCCAAAGAGCCCCCAGGGGGCAGTCAAAGAGTCCCCAGGGGGCAGCCAAAGAGCCCCCAGGGGGCAGTCAAAGAGCCCCAAGGGGGCAGCCAAAGAGCCACAAGGGGGCAGCCAAAGAGGCCCCAGGGGGCAATCAAAGAGTCCCCAGGGGGCAGCCAAAGAGCCCACAAGGGGGCAGCCAAAGAGCCCACAAGGGGGCAGCCAAAGAGCCCCCAGGGGGCAGTCAAAGAGCCCGCAAGGGGGCAGCGTGCGCCTCGGGAGCCGCAGGTTGCCGAGCCCTGTTCTAGCCGAGCCCCTTCGACCATGTGCTGGGGGCAGAGGGACTGGTGCCACCGCTACACAAGTGCCAATCTATTTACAGGGCCGATAAGAGTGAATTACTTGATAACGCCCGCTCATTTCAAGTGGTCGCCACACAATTCTCTGTTTGTTGTCCGCGTTCAGCAGTAATTGGAACCGCTAAAGTCACGCCACATGAGGTGGGGTACCAACAAGTGAAGACTCCGCTCTGGGCTCGTGGACTGCACAGCATAGGTGTAGGGTAGACATCGTAAGTGGGGATCTTTCCTCTCATGTTATATATGTTATAATATTACAACTGCATGATCCCCTTGGAATGGAACATGTCTCTGGCATTGGTATCCAGTGATTTCAACTGGCGCCAACACAGCGACACGCGTAACTTTGCTTGTCTCTCCAGGAGAGCAGCGCTGAGACGCATGACTGTTTTTTTTTCAGAATCAGAATATTTATTTATGCTGGAGGAATCCGATGAGTTATAAAGCTCCTTTTCACAGATGTCCACTAGACAGTGGACGGGGAGGGTCCCGCATTGGGTTTTTATTTTTAAGACGTTTTCAGCCAATCAATGCTCAATTGTGTTTATTAATCACGTGGGAGAAACCCGGAGCACCTGGAGAGAACCCATGCGCGCGAGCGATCGACACTCCATCCCTGTACAGATGGAAACAAATGGCGAGTAGATTGCTCGCTGTACTGCCTTTTGTCCTGGCTAGCCATGGGCATGTGGCACCTCCTCGACACCAACGGGAAGGGAACTTCGCAACATTTGTGCTGTGAGCCACCAACCCTCGCTGCTGCCTCCACAGTGCGGGACCACAGCTGCCACGTGCATCATAGCCACCACCGCTCGGCCAACGGCACACATTACCCACACACGCGTTTGTACATGTGTATGTATGTTGAACTTATTTCGAACTCTACGCAATCAACGGCCATAATCCGAGGTGCGGGGAAGAACAACAAACTAAACACAACATTGTCAGGTCGCACTCATTACACACAAAGTGCTTGTCACAAAGGAACCACAATACCTTGCTGATCTCATCATCACGCAAACTTCGGTCATATTCGCAGTGGTTTTTGGGTAAACATCGAACAATTAAGTTCACTGCATCGCGCGCTTTCAGATGTGCTTCTGTGGCCGTCTGGAATGCTCTTCAATCCGACATTAGGAAGCCATTGGAGCTATACACTTTAAAATCATCTAGATTTAAAATAAATGTATTTATAACTACTTTTTTGGTGTTTAATTTGTTGTCCTTCCCCCGCACCTCCGATTAGCACGGTTGGCTACGTACGGCACGAAAGACGTTCAACATACATACACATGCACACAGCATTTATTTACTCGGTGTCAAATGAATTTGCACAGCGATGAGAACACGAACGAGACGCCCAGTGCACGGCGCGTGAGCGGAACGTCACACTCAGTCTCACAGCAGAGGCACGGCACAGACCGCCCGCCCGTTCACACGCAGAGTTCCCTTGGCTGCTGCTGCTGCTTGCTGGCTGCTGATGATGATGATGGAATGCGCGTCCCGGACGGGTGATTGGTTCTCGACCGTTCGAGGCGTTAAAGCCACCAACCCGTTTACCCCCCCCAAACCCCAGCCCTGTTAACCCTTGCTGTGAATGTCCAGCCCTCGTCTCGCAAAAGTGACGCCTGTTCACACTTGAACTTAGAACAACCACGCTCCCACTTGTTGATCTTATTTACTGCCCCTCTGTAAATCCACTGCTGCGTTAAGGCCTCTCCACGCTGGTCAGTGTGGGTTGCTGGAGGGAGGCTGGCCAGCACCGGTTCAGATACCACGACTGATGTTAACCGTGGCCGGGTTCATCGCCACCTATCTACCCCCCACTTACATTCAAACCTACAGACATGATGACCAAACCCATGTGAAACAGAATCGTGCAGCTACTAATTCTCACCCAAACATAAGCGAAGAAAACCTCTACACGCCCTAACCCCAGCACACTTTAACCGTGCAAGCTTGCGTGAAGTGTTACTATCCTAAGCCACTCAACAAAGACGGTCACTGCATTGCGCGGCGCTTTCAGATGTGCTTCTGCGGCCGTCTGGAACGCTCTTCCTCCCGATATTAGGAAGCAACTAGAGCTATCCACGTTAAAATCATCTAGTTTTAAAACTCATTTCTTGAGAAGAGCTTTTTGTGTTTACTTCGTTGTTCTTCCCCGCAACCTCCGATTAGAACGGCTGGCTACGTGCAGTGCGAAAGAAGTTCAACATACATACATACAAGTGTTCTAAGTCTAAATTCGCACCACCAGACTGTTTAAAGTTGAACCTGCAAAACATATCCACCATGCATTTAACTAAACCCCAACAGATTCAACAGTACACAACGCGTCTAGCTAAACTGAGGCTGAAGGACCTTGTCCTCACTGAGATAATGGGGAGACTTGCATATTCCCTTGGCGTTATCCTGCACGCATCCTAACGCGAGGGCGCCATCATACCAACCCCCATAACATTCACCCGACGGCTGCCCTTCCTTCACTCTCACCACCACCACCACCACGCAGTTTCCAAGTGTAGACACACAAGCTAACAATCTCGCAGTGCTGAATTATAACAATTATCGTTTGCGGTGCGTTTCGAAGCGGTAGACGCCTCGTGGCCGCGGTCCGTGCGAAATGAAAATGAAGTTGCGGGCCGCGTGTGGCCCAGCGGGTCCTGGACGCGTGGCCCTTAAACTTGCAAATCGGTGAGCACGCCGCGGTGTGGACAATCGTTTTCGTGAAGTTATTTTGTGGTTAATTGTTTCTTGAAATTAACATCCACCTTCACGCGGGTTTTCGTCTCAGTGGCGGGGACGACGACGATGCAACGAGGCCCAAACAGCGTGCGGCTATCACAATGACTTACATCGCACATTGCTGCGAAGCCCCGGTGCGATTCATTACCAGGCACGCGGCCCTCACACTGATGATGTCTCATCGGCGAATCTGCCCCCACCCCTCTGAAAATGAGTGAAGAACGCCTCTGTAAAGTCTCAACAAAAATAAAAAAAAACAGTGCCACGGGAACTTATTGAAGAACCTGCGCCGTGACAAAGGTGTTAAGGTGCTGAAACATGACGAGTCGACCTGATGCTGACACGGTGATGGACTCGCGGCGGAGTTCCCAGGAGGCAGAGGAGGAGGCGCGCGCTAGAGGACGTCCACCACCACCACCACCACCACGGAGATGGAGCGATGAGATCGCCTCGTGTGCCGCGGGACCCAGATGGATTTGTTTGCATCGCATGACTGTGGCAGATGGTGACAGCTTGAGGAAGGCTTCATCGAGCAGTGGACAAGTCATGGATAACGATGATGAGCTCGGAACCCCTGAAATTAAAACAAATTTCTTTAGAACTGATTTTTGTATTTAGTTTGCTGTCCTCCCGCACCTCCGATTCGCATGGTTGGCTACGTACGGTGCGAAGGAAGTTTAACATACATATACATAGATGGAGACGTTACACAAAATAGTTTCAAGAAACCAACAACAGAAACGCGCCTTTATTACAAATGTAAAAGTGTTACGTGTTGCTGGTGGCTTGGCGTTTTGTGCTCGGCAAACTTGATTTACAAAAACACCAATCCCTCTGAGCACGAGATAATGAGTCGAGTTTCTCTGGTCAGTGGCTCGCGTTTCCCCGACCCGCATCTCTGCCACGGCTTGGCCGAGCCGGGGACCCCAGGCGCTGACCCCGGGGGCTTCAGAGCCATTCAGCCTCGTGCCCCCACGCAACGGCCTGGGGTGGTGGAGGTGCAGGCGACACTGGCCGGAGTCAAACTGCCACGGCAGTGCAGGGTGGGTGGGTGGGGGGAGACGGACGAGTTTGTGCATCGTGTGTGTGTCCGTATGTGTGTGTCAGTGTGTGTCAGTGTGTGTGTGTCAGTGTGTGTCAGTGTGTGTGTGTCAGTGTGTGTGTGTCAGTGTGTGTCCGTATGTGTGTGTCAGTGTGTGTCAGTGTGTGTGTGTCAGTGTGTGTCAGTGTGTGTGTGTGTCAGCGTGTGTCAGTGTGTGTGTGTCAGTGTGTGTCAGTGTGTGTGTGTCAGTGTGTGTCAGTGTGTGTCAGTGTGTGTCGTGTAGCTGTAAGCGCGCTGTGCTACATACCTGGCCACCTTGGTTCGATTCCTGTTCACGGTTAACACCAGTGACGATTATCTGAGCCGGTTATGGGCCTCCCATAGGTCGATTCAGCCTCAAATGAGTACCTGGTTTCGATGTGTAAACATCGCCACACGGGAGACAAAGTGCGACCGGGCGTGGTGCTGGCCACCCACCCCCTTGTGTGCCGTGTCGGCCTTCATTGCAGTCTGTTCACTGCTCTACGGGGCATCTTAGTTTTGTTGTTCGTCAGTTTGTGTGTTTTTGTGGTGTGTGCGGTTTTGTGCGATTGTGTGCTCGTCTTATTGGGTGTACATGTGTGTGCGTGTGACTGCGCTGCCGGGTTTCTGTGTGTGTGTGTTTACACGTGATTGCGTGTTTTTGTGTGTGTGTGTATATATGTTTCCACGCGTGTATGTGTGTCTGTATTGTTGGATCTGTGAGATATACAATATGTAGGCCACCATCCCAGCTTCTGTCGGCGTCAGATTTGCACGGTACTCAATCCAGCAGTGGATACACTATCCCTGGGGACTTGAATCCGGAGAATCCACTCTGCCAGTAAGATCGATGCTCTATCTCAATTCAGCCCTTGAAAAATATAAAAACGACTCACTACTGCATGAAGGTCACTCCACGCAGTGCTTGGTGGTCGTGTCATTGTTTGACCATACTTCACCACGCTGGTGAGTTCGTGTCGGGGAATGTTAGCGCTGGGAGTACGCAGGAGTTATCGATCGCCACCAATGTCAGCCGTGGCCGCGAATATAATTTAGGGTCGCCGAATTCACGGCGCAGTGCGCCAACCGCCCCAACCCCGCCCCCACGTGCCCCCCAATATTCCCAGTTCAATGTCATGAAATATAACATCATATTACAAATGGTGGCGTAAATAAGGAATAAGCTCATTTTTAGTTGATTATAAAATTTCCATTTATTGCTTCGTGTTGTTATGGAAGCATAATTAAATATTCGAAAGGCACGGTTTCAATTTACAAACGTGAATGCACCCATGAGTACTGCTCTCACGGTGCACACACACGCGTACACAGCCAAGTACTCGCCTGCGTACGGTCGCCGCCTTCACTAGCCCGCGCAGACCAGCGTGGTGAAGTATGGTCAAATAACCCCCCCCCCCACGACTCGGACGGCGTAGGGAAGTCCCCTCATCCAGCAGTGGATTGATGAACTGCTGAACGACGTGCGACACATGGGGGAAAAGTGAAGCGCGTTGTATCCGTCTTGGTCTCTCCACTGCTGGATGAAAGTCTCTGCGCGCCCGAGTTGGTCGCTGGAGTTGCTTGACCATACTTCACCCCGCTGGTTATCGTGCGGTCTGAGGTGTTAGATATCACTCGCCAGCCATGTCGCCGAGAGTACGGGGGCAGTGCGCTAACCACTACACCACCGCCACTTTTTTGTTGAATATACATGGTAGCGGTTTAAGATAACCAATCTTGTTACATTAAACACTTCATCAAGTGGAGATTACATTTACCAAGATTATTTCTCAATTATACATCGGCCAAACGTTGCAAGGCAGGAACCTCGTGCGAAGAAGTCTCGAGACTCGGCGAAGGCTTCCCTGAGTGAAGGCCACCATTATGGGTTTCTGGTTGTTGTTGTTATTCTTGTCTGGAGTCACCCACCTACAGGCGGCCCCCCTCTACTTGACACCCCCACGGCCCCCTATACCGACCATCATATCGGACCCCAACACTTATTTCACCGCTAACCGCGCCACGTGACGGCGTTGAGCAAACCGCCATCGTCCCAGCTCCGCCAATCCGGCAGTGCGCCCACGCTGTGCCAAACGACGACCTCGCAAGATTAAAGTTTCACGTTTAGTTTGTTCAACCAGTTGAAAACTCAAGTCACCGATATAGTTTCATTCGCAAGAGTGACCCCCAGGGGCATTAGTCTGCCAGTAGGGGGGGAGGGGCGATGACTGCTGTATTGGCAAATTTGGACCCTGATGCCGGCACACAATGGCCTACCGACTCTTGCGAGAGACGTCACGGGATGGGCAACGTTCACGCCCGCAATACTGAGCGGGGTGGCCGCTGGATTCGAGCCGTGAATCTCTGCAACAAGCGGCGATCGCGCTACCGCTGGGCCGTGTTGCCGCCTCCAATGATATCATGAATTGCTCGTGAACGTCACTTCACTCGGCCTCTTTGCAACAATAAAGTTGTTGCAAAGGCGTCTCAGAGCGCAGTTTTTAGCCTAGGGGACCCGCCGATGGCAGCTGTCCCTCTTTACCACATTATAAGTCGCACGCCTCCTACAACAATATCTCTTCAAGGGGCGTATTCGTCCCATGGCAAGATGGCGGTTGAGAATCTTTATTGATAGAATTGTCCTATTTAAGGAAAACCCAACATTTAATTTGACGATTTTTGTCCTCCTCTGGAGTCATCGGTGACCGAGGTTACTGCTTTGGCTTTTGGAATTAAGACCCCCACGCACAAAACAACAACAACAACATCAGAAATAACACCAGGAGATGATTCCCGGTAGCTACTGCACAGCCATCCAGCCCACACGGTCCGTCCCACGCTCTGTGTAACTACGTTGGTGCGTGCCTCGTCCGGAGCCATGGAACCAGTCCAGGTGCTCGATGAATTATTACATGGCCGGATCGTGAGAGGTGGCGGTAGATTGGTGGGCGGGGGGTGGAGGGGGGCGGAGGGGGGGGCTTCATCCAGCAGTTATGGTTAATAATGATGATGATGACGTTTGGTGTCTGTGTGTCTACTCAACCACGGGGTGGATGACATCAGCGGCACCGCTTGCTGGGTTTAGTTATAATGAATATAATTACGTAGTCATTGAGTTTATATACGTGTGTGTGTGTATATAAATGGCCGTATCGAGTTACATTACCATTAAAACAAGTTATGGTCATTTTAGATTATAGAAAATGTACGTCTTGTAAATGTAATTTGGAATGTAAGTACACAAGCTATTACGTGTGATTTTATATATATATTCTAGTTGTACACGTGTATCATCAGCAGCCATGGTCAATCGACTGCTGGATAAAGGCCTCCGCAGATCGCTGCTACCTTTCACGTTCCCATGGTGTGATAACGCACGTGTGTGTGTATGTTGGAGTGCCGCGGTGGCGAGATGTTAACTTCCTCGTCTGGTATGGAGGAGGTCGTGGGTTCGTTCCCGACCCTGACGCCTGTATATTTGGAGTTGTCATGTTCTCCCCGTGGTCACGAGGGTTTTTCTACAGGTCGTCCGGTTTTTTTTCTCTCCATATCTAGAAACATGCGCTTGGAATATTTGGCTGCTATAAACTTCGTTGAGCTCTCATTTGTGGCCAGATCTCTTCTGAACGAGTGCTGTATAGCTCAGTGGGCCTTAGCCACTAAGCTATACAGGAAGCCTTAGCTTTGTGTTGAATTTCTTTCGCACCGTGCGTATCCAAACGTGCTGATTGGAGGTGCAGGCAAAGGACAACAAACTAATCACAAAAAGCAGTTCTAAAGAAACGCGCTTTCAATCTAGATTATTTAAAAGTGCATAGCTCCAGTGGCTTCTTAATATCGGACGGAAGAGCGTTCCAGACGGCCGCAGAAGCGCATCTGAAAGTGTCGCGATGCGGTGACCGCCGTTGTTCGGATTCGCATGCATAGCGTCTCTTGCTTAACTACCCCAGGACCTCATCGAATCTCGAGGTGTGTATCTGGGGATCATGCGGCAGCTGCTGCTGCTGCTGCGTTGGCAGCGGTGCAAAAGCAACAAGAATAACGCGAGGGAAGAAACCGCCAAAACATTCGACATTAACATTTTCATAGCACATTACATGCACTTTGAAGATGGGCCATTAGTCGAAACTTTGCCAATATTAAGGCCACACACACACACGTGATGTTATTGATGGACATGTTGAGTGCTTTTTTGCTTCATCGCTTCTCATCTCCATCCTTCCAGTGTCCACGTGCCGGTGTGTTTATACACATTGCACACAAATCGTGGTATGCATATGTACACCTATTCATGGTACACACACACACACGTGTTCACACCGCTGTATTTGTCAATTTAATTAATTGTTGCACGTGACATCGACGTGACCCGCGCGTGGCGTTTGGATGCCGCGTGCTGAGCGGCTGATCTATTCCGCTCATTGTAGTTCACGCACGCTCAACTATCTTCTTCTTATTCTTGGTTCTTTCGGTAAAGTCACGTAGAAGGGAAATAAAATAATATATATTATTTTAATAATATTTTAATAATATATATTATTTTAATAATATTCTTGGTTCTTTCGGTAAAGTCACGTAGAAGGGAAATAAAATAATATATATTATTTTAATAATATTTTAATAATATATATTATTTTATTTCCCTTCTACGTATATTATTTTATTTCCCTTCTACGTGAATTTACCGAAAGAACCAAGAATATGAATCCCTGCAGTCACGAAAGCTTTAAATCAAAATGTATCTTCTTGTTATTTTGCAAGTAATGTATCTATATGCGATATCGTATATAATAATATTTGTTTTTAACCAGGTGAGTAGAATGACATACATATATACGTATAACCGAGTTATTCCCATTCAGGTTCTATGGGAATATAATCTAAACATTCTATTATTTGAGTCATATATCGAGTGACATAGGCTACGTGTACATAGACTTGTCTCAGCTATGTGTGTATCTACGTGTGTGTACACACTAGGTCGACTCAGCCTCAAATGAGTACCTGGTGCGATGTGTAAACATCGCCACTAGGGAGACAAAGGCGGCCGGGCGTGGTGCTGGCCACCCACCCCCTCGTGTGCCATGCCGGCCTTCATAGGTGCTCGCTAACAGCACTTGCCCCTACAGTCTGTTAAGGCTATACGGGGGATCTTTGTCTTTGTACACACTGTGTGGGGAGCGGTAGTGTAGCGCGACGCTACGAACGCGGCCACCCGAGTT
This sequence comes from Lampetra fluviatilis, assembly GCF_964198595.1. NCBI lineage: Eukaryota > Metazoa > Chordata > Hyperoartia > Petromyzontiformes > Petromyzontidae > Lampetra > Lampetra fluviatilis. The sequence continues at coordinate 1,441,596 of NC_136286.1, read as the reverse complement.
CGATTCCCGCTCACGGCCAACACCAGTGACAATTATCTGAACCTCCTCCCCTAGGTCAACTCAGCCTCAAATGAGTACCTGGTGCGGTGTGTAAGCATCGCTACTGGGGGAGACAAAGGCGGTTTGGCGTGGTGCTGGCCACCCACCCCCTCGTGTGCCGTTCTGGCCTTCATAGGTGCTCGGTAACGGCACTTGCCCCAACAGTCTATCAAGGCTACACGGGGAATCTTTGTCTTTTGTATGTGCGTGTGTGTGCGCGCACTTCATCCTCATTGCTTCAATCCTGTCTTGCAGGGCCATCCTGAAAATCACGAGACTCCGTTCTTACAATTGTGTGAATATAATGATATACAGATAGACCAACTCAAAAGCGTATATACCACACACATGAATAAGTATGGATCCCTTTTTCGGGCCTACAGACTGTTGGGACAATATCTGTTTACGAGCACTTAAGCAATTCAGAACCGGATACTAGCGGTAGAAGTGGCCAAAACTACACCCGGTACTGATATCCATACACCGCACCACATACTCATTTAAGTCTGAGTCGACTTAGGGGAAGGGGGCGAGGAGCAGTTTATAGATGTACCCCCTCATGTTGGCCGCGGCTTGGAATCGAACTCAGGTAGCCTGGTTCGGAGCGCGTTGCGTCACACATTAACTCACTCACACGTGCATTCAAACGCGTGCATACGCAAACATTTACCCACACAGCATTATACACGCATATGCATAGATACAGACACGAGTGCAGGTCACACAGAGATGTATACACACCGTTTAAAAAGACGAAGATCCCCGTACAGCCTTTAACAGGACTGCTGGGGAAAGTGATGTGAGCGAACACCGATGAAGGCCACGCGAGGCTATGGCCGTGCCCGACCGCCTTCGTCTCCCCAGTGGTGATGTTTAAATACCAACTACGAACAGGCGGACACACGTAAACGCACACACCCACGCACAATCACAAACATACAAACATAATGCCGCACCCCCGATTAGCACGGTTGGCTACGTACGGTGCGAGAAAAGCTCCACATACATACAATAACAAAGACACGCGCGCATACGAACACACATACCCAACTACAAACTCACACAAAGATCGCCCCTGTAGGTTTAGCAGACTTCTGCATTCACGATGTCAGGTCCGCGTGGTACACGAGGGGGCGGCTGGCCAGCATCACGCCCGGCAGCTTGTTTCTACCTCGTGCCGACGTTTACACATTTAACCAGATATTCATTCGAGGCTGAGTCGACATAGGGGAGATAATCGTCACTTGTGTTGGGCCGGGAATCGAACTCGGTTCACTAGAATCGTAGCGCAGCGCGCTAACCACGACACTACCGCTCCCCACACACGCGCGCGTCCAAACGTTGGCCACGAGAGGAGCGAGAGCCGCCGCGTGTGGAGGCTGCAGGCCGCGCGCCGCCCTGATGGATTTACGAGGCGCGCGAGACGTTGCCGCCGCCAGATATGGCGGAGCGACGCGCGGCCGAGCGCAGACTCCGGTATGCGAACCGGTAATCAGCAGACGCCAGCAGGGCTGCCCGATAAGACGGATGGAGCGGCTGATATACGGGGCGGGCGACACGGCAGAGCATCGCGTTGCGGTGGGAGGCAGGGGAGGGGGGGGGCTGAAGGAGTCAATCACGAATCATCATCACAGCGGCGGAAACTGGACATGACATAGAGGCACGGAGAGCTGGCGCGCTTGTGCACGTCCACACACGTGCACGCGCGTGTGCGTGTACATGGGACGTGTTCTGCAGTGGCATTAGCGAGGATGGTACGGGCCCTGCTGCCAGGATCGAATTGGCCCCCTTCTCCCCTTCCCCCCACGCTCGTCCAATTCCTCTTCGTAGTCCGACGTCTGTGCTCGTCTGGCACGTCCGTGGGCTCCGGTGCAGATGCTAGCGCCGGCACCGCTCCCCGAGAGCTCTGCCGCTGCGGGCGCGATGAACGTGGCAGCGACGAATGTTCATGTTTTTTCCCGTCCAATTTTCGGATTAAAACTCTGCCGAAGTTTCCCATAAAAAAAAAATCAACAAATCGCTCCAAGATGTGAGTTTGATTGCGCGTGTGTATTAATAGTCACTGGGTCGCTGGCAAACAAAAACAAATGCGCTACCAAATGGCCTGGTTCTACGCTTGGCGATGGTATATATTTACTTAGCGCGAGAGACCGACAGACCGAGCCTGTCCTGGAAGTGAAACCGATCAACGACCTCCGGAGCCGTAATGCTGAGGGCCCAAATTAACTCTCTTGCGTCGGTGATCTCATTCAAGGCTGCGTGCGCTGCACACGCAGTGTGGTGATGCTACGTGATGTACGTACACAGCAACAAAGACAAAGATCTCCCTTGTAGCCTCAACAGACTGCTGGGGCGAGTGCTGTTGGCGCGCACCTATGAAGGCCGGAACGGCACACGAGGGGGTGGGTGACCAACGACCTCTGTCTCCCGAGTTGCGATGTTTACATATCGCACCAGGTATGCATTTGAGGCTAAGTCGACCTAGGGGAGTCCCAGGACCGGTTCAAAACAATCGTCACGAGTGTTGGCCACGATCGGGAATCGAACTGGCGTTGCTGGGTTCGTAGCGCAGCCCGCTAACCGCTACACGTGACATACAAGGCATTACGGGAGCCGCGTTCTTATGGTCACAATCTAACTTCTTTGCTGTCTAGAAATCACCAATCCCTTGTATCTGTTTCTCTGTGTGCCTGTCTGTATATATATGTGTTTGTCTATGCGATAGTAGAGCGGTTAACGCGCTGCGCTACGAACTTGACGACCCGAGTTCGATTCCCGCTCACAGCCAACTCCGGTGACGATTATCTGCACCGGTCCTTTGTCTCCCCTAGGGCGACTTAGCCTCAAATGAGTACCTGATGCGGTGTGTAAACATCGGAACTCGGGAGACAAAGGCGGCGGGGCGTGGTTCTTGCCACCTACGGCCTCGTGTGCCGTCTCGGCCTTCATATGTTACCTAATCAAATGAAATGTTCAGCAGTTAATGTGCTCGCTAACATCGCTTTCCGCAAGGCTATACGGGGGATTTTTGTCTTTGCTTTGTATAGTGGTTAGGGGCTTGAGTGAGCGGTAGTGTACTCATTTGCGCACTGCGCTACAGAGCCGGCAACTTGAGTTCGATTCCGGCTCACGGCTGACATCAGTGACGAATATCTGAACCGGTCCTGGGCCTGCCGTACCTGGCGGTGTCTACAACAATGAGCCCAGGTGAAACAAAAGGCGGGCGGGCGTGGTCCTGCCCCCCCTCCCTTCCCCACCGTGTACCGTGTCGCTAACAACACTTGCCCCCAACAGTCTGTAGGTTTATACGGGGAAACTTTGTCTTTGTGTGTAAGTGTGGATACCATTCCTGTCGCTCACAATTGCCCGTTAATTATGGTTGACAAAAAAAAAACGATTATATATTTTTTACATATTTCCTTAATATTCGTACGAATGGATTATTAAAAGCAAAAGCTGTTGTTCTGATTGTACATTTTAAGAGTTAAATAAATACCCCCCCCCCCCCCAGGTGTGCTGAAATGTGTGTAAAATAGATTCATAGCAGTCGCGTAAATCATAGCTACCCCACCGCTCCTCACGTGGGGTCGTCCTGCAGCCTCCACTCGTGAATTCCGAGTGGTTTTGTTTACATCGTGTGAGTTGTGTCCTGTGTTGTTGCAAAAAAAACCCTCTTTATATTAATAGTTGTTGTTGTGTTTACCAAAATGTATCTTCTGCTCTCAAATGACATCTCTTTAAACGTTAAAATACGACTATAATTCCAAATAAGCATATTTTGGGTCAGATCGCTTTGTCGGCCAATTGATTGGTTTACCAGCAAATCTGGAAAATCCTAAGAAAAAGTCTTCTAATTTTAACGTAGAAAGTTTTAATTATGAACCATGAAAGCTTACAGTATAACATAAAAATACAATTAAATACTTCTGGATGAAGACCTCCCCACGCCGTGTCGGTCATAGTTGGTGTTCGACCATACTTCACCGCGCTGGTCAGTACGGCTTGGTGAAGAGTGGGGTAACTGGGTTCTGTTCATAAGTGGCTCTTAGCCGTGGCCGGGTATCGAACTAAAGTCGCCGGTTTCATCGCGCACGCTGTGCTAACCGCATCGCCACCGCGCTTACCAGGTCATCTCTCCGCCTGTCTGGCAAGCGATTGTATCTATTTATGTATCTGAATGTGTGTCAGTCTCTATGTATATGTCCGCGTATTTGTCTATGTATCTGTCCATGTCTCTGTATCAATCAATTTACAGCTACCTTTATCTGTATATTTGTCCATGCATCTGTCTCTGTAACTATTTACAATTGTCTATGTAATTGTCTATATATATGTCTGTTACCTGTCTGTGTATCTGTCTGTGTCCCTATATCTGTCTTCGTATATCTATATATGCATCCTATCCCTGTGTCCGTGTCTCTTTGTGTGTCTGTGTGTAAGCGCGAGTCTGGGCCGGTGCCGAGGCGTCCGTCACACGCGCGCCCCTGTCGCCTCTGGGCTGTGCGCTGCTGCTGCTGCGGCTGCGGTGTGTAAACACTGCCGCTTGCGTGACGCTCAACAATCAATAACGGGTTCAGTCAGTGGCGTCAGCTGCTGGGTGCGCAGGCGGTGCAACAGCGCCGTGACTCACGGGCCGCATGCAGGGGCCAGGCACCGGGTGACCTGGAGGGTTGGTGAGGAGGGGGGGGCGGAATTGCGGGGGGGGGGGTGGATTTTTAATGCCTTGCACCAGGGCCGGTGCCAACCACGCGATGCCACGGGGGTTGAGTACAGTATACACACACACATACACGCGGTGTTTCGTGGCCAGTCAAAGAGGGAGAGGGGAGCGTCTCGACGTTCCGGCCCACTGGCCTTAAACTCGTCAAGTGAATGCAAAGTCAAATTGTCTGCCCCGACGAGCAATGGGCGGGTTACCCTCGACACGTAATGCGGTAAACAAACAAAGACAAAGACCCCCCATATAGCCTTGACCAGACTGTTGGGACAAGTGATGATAGCGAGCACCTCTGAAGTTCGGCAGGGCGCACGAGCGGGTGATGTGGCAGGCATGTACCACGGAGGGCCGCCTTTGTCTCCCCAGTGGTGTTTTTACTGACCGCACCAGGTACTCAACTCATGTTTATGTAGACCTCTAGGGAATGATCAGGACCGCGTCTGATATCACTCGCCACTCATGTTAGCCGCGGCCGAAAATCGTATTCAGCTGGATTCGTAGCGCAGTGCGCGAACCGCTGCCCCACCGCTCCTCTATTTACACACTCGTGAGTACGCGCACGTGGAGTGCAGGGAGTTCTGTTGCGTCTCAGTGTGCGTGCGTGTGCCCGTAAAGCTCGTGAGAGTGTTTGAGGAACTTGGCCACCCGAGTTCGATTCTCGGTCACGACAAACAATTATTGGCGAATATCTGAACCAGTGCTGGGCCTCCCCTAGGTCTACTCAGCCTTAAACCCATACTAGGTACGGTGTATAGACAAACATCAGCATGGGGGGGGGGAGACAAAGGCCGCCGGGCGTGGTGCTGGATACCCACCCCCTCGTGTTCCGTGCCGGCATTCATAGGTGCTCGCTAACAGCACTTGTCCCAAACATCTGTTAATATTACACGGGGGATCTTTGTCGTTTGGATACTTTCATTTTAAAGTGTGTAAGTCGAGGAGTGGTGCGCTACGATTCCTGCTACCCGAGTTCGACTTTCGGCCACAACTAACATCAGTGGCGTATCTAAACGGGTCCTGGCTGTCCCCCTAGGTCGACTCAGCCTTTAATGAGTTTATGAACAATCAGCACTGGGGATACAAAGGCGGCCGGGCGTGGTGTTGATCACACGACCCACTCGTGCGCGCCATGCTAGTCTTCAAAGGTGCTATCGAACAGCACTTGCCCCAACAGTCTGTTCAATACTTCACGGGGGGATCTTTGTCTCTGTGCGTGTATGAATGTGCGTGTGCGTGCGAGTGTGGAATAAGCGCGCCTGCGTTCGGATGGAGATCGGCACACGGGGACACGGGCGGAGGGAGGGGGTCGCGGGGACACGGAGACGCGGGGACCCGCGCGGACACGGGGAGGGGGTTGTGGAGGCGACCTGGAGACGCGGGGGTCGCGGTGCCCAGGTCTCCCGTCCCGCGCCGCCGCCGCCTCCTCCTCGCCTCGCAGCCGCTCCCGGGCGCCGCGCCGCTCGGGACAGACCCCATTGTGGCCAGCGCTGTATTAATTGTCTCCATATGGCCGTAATTGAGCAATGCTAGGAGTCAAAGGGCTGGACAATGGTGGGGTTTGTAAAAAAAAGACGATAGAGGAGGGGGGGGGGATAGAAGAGAGAAAGAAGTGGAAGAGAGAAAAAAGAAAAGGTTTTCTAGGCGTGATTGATAGCCGCGAATAATCCAACCCAAAATCGCCAATTCACATCAAAAGGGGTTTAGAGCGAGGGGAGCCGGCCGGGGGTGGGGGTTGGGGGGAGTCGCCGGGGGGGTGGGGGAGTCGGGAGGGGGGGGGGCCGCTCCGCCTAACAAATGGCGTCTTCTCATAGCAGCGCAAGTTCGTTCCGCCACGCGGCTATATTAAACACCCACAGGAGCGCGGCGCGAGGAATTCAATTAGTGCGGCCAAGTGTGGCGATAGCGCCCGCGTCTCCCCCTCCCCTCCCCTCCCGCGCCGCGCACGGCGAGGCGAGGAGGTGTCCGGCCGGCGGGCGCCAACCCCAGCACCGTGCGCAGTGCCTCGTTAGCGACGCGCCGCTTTGAAGCCGCGGACTCGTGAATGCGTCCAGCAGGGCTGGGGTGGTGGTGGTGGTTGTTGTGGTGGTGGTGGGTGGATGAGATGTGATGACAGTTTGTGGGTGGGTGGGTGGGTGGATGAGATGTTGGTGATGGTGGATGAGGTGTGGCGATGGTAGTTGTGGCTGGCTGGGATGTGACGGCGGTGGTGATGGGTGGATGACGTGTGGTGGTGGTGATGGTTGTGGTGGTGGAAGGTGGTTGAGATGTCGTGGTCATAGGCGGTGGCATGGCCGTTGTGGTAGGCGGCAGTGGTGGTGGCCGTTGAGTGGTGGCGGTGGTGGAGGCAGGCGAGAGTAGCGGACCCCGGTCGTGTTCTCGGTATTCGCTCAGCGGCCTCGTGGCGCCCGGCGACCTTAGGGCGGTGGGAGGGAGTCACGCCAGAGGCTCGCGGCGCTCACTACAGCCTATAGCACCTGTGCTGCACGCAGAGCGGCGGAGGCTGCCCCCCTTATTACGCATAAAACCATCACCACGATGGTCAGTGCTAGTTGGTGACATGTGAGGAGGGGGGTTGGGCGGTGTAAAGTCATAAGCAGGGCTAGTTGAGGTATTACTCGCCTCCGCTACTGATGTTAGCCGTGGTCAGGAATCAAACTCATGTGGCCTGGTTCAGAGTACAGTGCGAGAGTCACTGCGCGAACGCTGCCCAACTATAACAGCAGTGCATTTGTTCTTTGTCTCTGCTCTACTCTGAAGAACAATTGCTCTAAACGTCAATCTACTTCATATATATTGTTCTTGTATACGACGTGCTAATGCTATGCCATGTTAACGTAAGATGGCAATACGGCCTGGAGCTAGATGCCAATGTCGAGGTCTGCTCGCCACGACGAGAGGGCTTCAGGGTAGAGAGAGTTCGTTATTCCTCCTCCGTTGACGGAGCGCAGACTGCAGTCGGTTGACTTTATGGGCCCATAGTTTGGGTTTCATGGCCACATGAGCGCTTCAGACTACTTGGTTCTCTACGAGTCCATATATCTTTGTGTGTATGCATGGGTTTACGATATGGCCCATCGTTTTGTTGTCCTTATCCGCGTGTCCGATTAGCACGGTTGGCTACGTACGGTGCGAAAGAAGTTCAACGTACATACATAGGTTTCGTATTCTTAGGTTTTTTACCGAAAAAACCTAAGAATATGAATCCTTGCAGTCACGAAAGCTTCAAATCTAGAATACATAGGTTTGGTTGCATAGCCACAATCACACGATCGTGGCTTGTCTTTAATGTATCCCGATGTGTCTCTGTATATCGATATACGTATCTGTGTATCTCTATGAGTGTCTTTGTATCTCTGTGAGTCTCTACGTGTCTGTCTCTTTGGGCTTACGACATGGGCCAACAGTTTGAGTCGCATGGCCACAATCGCACGGCGGTGGCTCGCCTCTTTGAATTCCCGTTCACGACGCATGAGATGTGCGCGTAGTCGGACAGGTTGGCGTTCTGATGCGGTCTGTGTGCCACCGCCGGTGCCTTCGAGGAGGAATATCAAATCCCCCGTGGGTGATGCAACGATGCTGTGGGTCTCGAATGAGGTTATAGGCAGCGTCAATGACTCGCGCGGTGAGAGATGTTTTTGGATTCGTGTCTCTCATAGTAATTCGCACTTAACCATCAACTACCACTTAACGAGTGTTAGCGCGCACAATTCATACTCATGAGTCACGCACAATGTTAGACGTGTATTACTAATAATTATTAACAATTTGTAAACCTTTGTCAATCCACTGCTGGATGAAGGCTCTCCTACGACGTGGCTGTCATAGAGCTGGTCTGGCCATACTTCACCACGCTGGTCCAGTGCGGGGTGGTGGGAGAAGGTGGACCTGGGACCGCGGTCGGGATATCACTCGCAGTCGAAATTTGGGCCACTGGTGCGCTAACCACTGCGTCACCGCTCCACCCTGAACATCTATCGCCGTTCAGGAACCTTTATTAAATGTATTTGTAAAGGTCGCGGACGCTGTGTACGGGTACATACACCGTGCAAAGCATGTACACGTGCGCTCTGATTTTAAACAGCAACATGTGAAATTACATCCACACTATGGCGACGGCTTGGGAAGGCCTCTGCCCAGCAGTGGATTGATCATGGCTGATGATAACGATGATGTATGTAGAACGTAATTTGTGTTTAAACCTCACGTCCGTTCATATTAAGTCCCGTCAGCGTTATATTTAACACGTTTCCATGAATACACGTGTGTGTACTTATACATGGGAGTGGTGGCACAGTGGTTCGCTCACTGCGCTACGAACCCATCCCTCTCGGTTGATTCCCCAGCCACGGCTTACATCATTGGCGAGTGATATCTTAACCGATCCCGGTCATCTACTGTTCCTTTTGCTGATTCGCATTGACCAGCGTGGCGAAGTATGGTCAAACAAACCCTATGATCGCCACAGCATGGGAAAGCTATCATCCTGTCGTCAGTTGACAAAGAAGGATTACTAATTAACATTATTTATATGCAGTAATATCCCGGTGTATGTCGGGGATACGTTCCTGAAAGGTGCGACGACGAATAGCGAAACGACGTAAATGAAATCATTGTTTCTCATAAGAATGAATGGAATAAGGGAGGATGCGTTCCTAACGTCGCCACCTATTGTTATATTCGCTTGTGCCTATGACATTGCCCTTTTTGTTGAATGACAGTTATGTTCAAATACACATCTAAATTAAATAGACATTATCAGACATTTAAATAAAAAATATTTAAAAAAAACTTACCCTCCGTACTGGGGCTGGCTTCGCTTGATGGGTAGACGGTGGCGGCATACACATCAGAGATCCATACACATCATAGACTGTTGGGGCAAGTGACGTTAGCGAGCACCTATGAAGGTCGGCACAGCACACGAGGCGGTGGGTGGCCATCACCACGCGCGGCCGCCTTTATCTCCCCAGTGGCGAAGTGAACTCTTCCACAGATCCACGCACACAGACTCACTCACTCACACTAGCACGCGCGCGTGCGTCTCGTCTCACCGCCGGCGCCGAATACAGTGACGTCGATTCTCACTTCTACGGTAGCTAACACTTGTACGCTGCCTCTGAACTACAGACACATCCTTGTCACTTACAACACGCTTAGGAGGCGTGATGTTTAAGGATCACGTGCCCGCAACGTTCCATTAAATTATATTTTTTAAACGCCGTACTCAACACGATTGTACAGAAGTAAACTTTAACTCACATTATAAAGAGTATACAACAGGATGCAGTACACTATGAAACATCACCAAAACGCCGTACGTAAATAATAAATTCTACTCTACAGTGCATTACATGTCGGTATGCGCGACGCAAAGTGGTTTGTGTACCCCCGTACACCAATCACCTTGCGGGTTGGTGAAGGCGAGGGTTGAGAGGCTTCCGATACAGAGGGACGACGTTGCTCTCAGCGGCGTGAGAGTGTGCGGCGAGCAATTGAGGCGACGCAAATCGGGTTGGCGGTGTTCATAAAGTGACGACGTATGTGCGAAACGACGTTCAAGGGGGACACGTCAATCGGCGGTATTAGTGGCAATGCAATATGTGTATATGCGTTAAGACTTACGTTCCTTATGCGTGCGTGGGGAAATCGCTGTCGCAAAGTCACTTTGCCCGAGTATAAGGCGCGATGCCATGGCCGTACACGACAGCCTGGTGAATGATTCATGCACGGGAACAGACGCCAACTTCGTCATCAAGCACCGCCCGTATGATACACAAAGATCCCCCGTGTAGCCTTGACAGACTGTTGGGGCAAGTGCTGTTAGCGAGCAGTACCTATGAAGGCCGGCACGGCACACGAGGGGGTGGGTGACCAACACCACGCCCGGCCGCCTTTGTCTACCAAGTGGCGATGTTTACACACCGCAACAGGCACTCTATCACACACGCAATAATGATAATTGTGACTCATGAAACTTTTAATAACGTTCTAACAGCGGCTACGAAGTACAGTACACAATGTTTACGCATATACTAGAGTCTAGGCTTGTAACTTTGTAATCTATTTATGTACATTGTGCTCCACAAAGAGCTCGACGCGTAGCTTGTATACATATAGTTATACCTCTTTCGCACCGTACACAGCCGACCGGTTTCGCTCCGCGGGCAGCCCAGATCTAGGTCTGGGCACCGCTCCTCACTCGGGCCGCGCTCCCCGTGCGCCGCCGCCGCCGTCAGTGGGTCGAGGGGCCCACGACCCCCCCGGAGTGTGACGAGCAAGCCGATAGAGAGCCGCGGGCGCTCGCTCCTCCTGCCTGCGAGCTCACGCGTGCACGCGCGCGTGTCGTCCTGCGCGTGCTCGTGCACGCGCGTGAACTCGTGCGCGTGCCGGCTACGCGGTGCCGAGCGCCGCCGTCGTTCTGTCCAAGAGGCGAGCCGCGGCGGTTACCCGCATCAGCGGACTCGTGAGAGTTGGGGGTTGGTGGTGATGGTTGGTGGTGGTGCTGGGTGATGATGACGACTTTTCACCCAGTCATTTACGCACACGGTAATGTAGCGGTTAGCGCTACGAATCTGGCGACCCGAGTTCGATTCCCGCTCACGGTCAAAATCAGTGACGATTATCTGAACCGGTCCTGGGCCTCCCCTAGGTCGACTCAGCCTCAAATGAGTACCTGGTGCGGTGTGTAAACATCGCCACTGGGGAGACAAAGGCGGCCGGGCGTGGTGCTGGTCAGCCACCCCCTCGTGTGCCGTTCTGGCCTTCATAGGTGCTCACTAACAGCACTTGCCCCAACAGTCTGTTACAGGTTCAAAGAAAATAAAAAATACATTAAAAAAAACTACGACGTTTCGATCGAAAGTACAAGAGGGGGACTTTTAAAAGGTTTAAAATGGTTGTACACAATGTGTGTGCACCCATTTTAGACCTTTTAAACAGTCTGCCTCAGCAGCTTTCCCCTTCTTTTTTCTTCCTGATGACGAACGCTTGTGTTGCGATCGAAACGTCGTAGTTTTTTGTTATTTTTATTTCTTTGAACCTGTCTACGTGACTTTACCGAAAGACCCAAAGAATAAGAATTCCTGCAGTCAGGAAAGCTTTAAGTCAAGATTTAGTCTGTTACAGGCTCTCCGGGGAATCTTTGTAATTTTGAAAAAATATATATGTCATGTGATCGACAGACAATGACCAATCCACTGCTGGATGAAGGCCTCCACCACAGTGTGCGGACGCCGTGCACGTTGTGTGTGCGAGATTTGCATCCTGCCAAGTTGACACGCACGTTGAGACGTCGTTGGTTTCCAAAAAACAAGTACATCACCTCGCCGGACTTTCAGAGTCTCAAAACACACGCGCGTACAGTATTATACTCTGTCTTGATACAAATGTATAACACACACACACGGTGCATTTCGAGTTAGTAAGTATATAAGCGGTTGTCGTCAGGCTGTTGATGCAACAGCCCAGGGCTTGCGAGCCGCTTGCGTCTCCCACGGTCTCCCCACGTCGTCGTCGTCGTCTCCCCTCCGGGCCCGTGACCTCCTCGACGAGCCGCCCCGCGCTCGTGTCGACCAGGGGGAGGGGGAGTGGTGGTGGTAAAGTGGGGGGTGAATAACGCGTGAGTCGGGACTTTCTGCGAGCGGAGATCACAGAACCTCATTTCTATAACTTGAAAAGGGGGCAGAAAGCCTTCGGGGGGGGAGGGGCGGAGGGGGGTCACGGTGAATTGTGTGGGGGGGAGGGGGGTGTCATCATTTTTTTTACTTTCTTAAACACAGAGCGAAGAGACAGCAGATCACCAGTTAGGCGGCGCACGGGACGACGGACTCCTGGGGTCTGGGCTGTGGAGTTGCTGGCAACTCCACGTGAGCGAGCGGGCGCCCTTGCACAAATACAAATATCCCCCGTATAGCCTCAACAGGCTGTAGGGGCAAGTGTTGTTAGCGAGCACCTATAAATAAAGGCGGTAGTGTCGCGGTGAGCACGCTACCCCACGAACCCGGACACCAGAGTTCGATTCCTGCTCATGGCCAACACTCACGATGATCTGAACCGGTGCTGGGCCTACCCTAGGTCGACTCAGCCTCAAATGAGTACCTGGTGCGGTGTGTAAACATCATCTCTGGGGAGACAAAGGCGGCCGGGCGTGGCGTTGGCCACCCACCCCTCGCCCCAACAGTCTATCAAGGCCATACGGGTGAATCATTGTCTCCGTGACCAGATCTGTATAACTTTACTTGACACCTGGTTGCTGGCAGCGCGTGTTCCAATCCCGAGCACGCGGTAAATTACTCGTCGAAGTGTCGATTGGAGCTCGCTGCGAACGGACACGCGGACGATGTCCAGACGCCGGAGTTGCGCAGCGGCTCCAGATGCCCTCGCCATCACGCGCTCTGCACATCCACGCACCATTGTTTCACGCGCGCATCGAGTGGAGAATACTCACTGATGATATGTTGCGGAGACATCGGCGCTCGCCAATGGAACAAACAATGTCCGGCCCCTCCAGTCACATAACCACCCACCCTACGGCTTTTGTTTATTGATTACCGTCCCGCATATAAACATTCACACAATTACTGTAATATTAATACTAATGTCACGGCCCTTTGTTATTAAATATCCTTGTCGGATGAAGGCCTCCCTAGCTGTAGAGTCAGTCGTGGGGGGGAGGGGGGTTATATTTCACCGTGCTGGTGAGGGCGAGTCGCAGCCCTCTTAAAACTTGGATTAAGGAGGTTGGCCGGTGAGGGTGGGGTATGACCGCGTTAAACACTCAGCAGAGCGAGTAACGATGTGGCCTGCCCACGTCTCTCGCACACTCTGCTCTGGCGGTCACCCCACGTCTATATATTGTTCCAACATTCGTGGTTCGACTGTAATAATGTATAACGTGGAGGGGCGGGGGCTGATCACGGAGAAGGGGTTTTTAGCACCTACTAGCATCCCAACGATGTTGATAAAGGATAAATAATATTTGCTCCCGATAAAAAGACCAATTTTTCTGGATTTTAAAGCATATTTGGGGGTGCGTCTTAGAATCGGATCGGCGTGTGTGTGTGGGAGACCGAATCTGTACGACTGCATAGCCACCTGGGCATGAGTTTGGGGGTGCGTCTTACTTTCCGGCGCAATCCTTCCAGTTCGGAGAGTAAGATAGTCACACGCGCGGAGCTCGCGAGAAACACCTCCTCGTTACCGGACGCGTGAGCGGAGCGATGCCGCGCGAGGTATGACGGGAGAGGCGAGGGCATCTGTCGCGTCAACGAGCACTCGGGAACGAAGCTCTTTGCGTTCGCTTGAAGTCGCCTCCACGCGGGTTCAAGCCACGGCTCCCCCCCGACACTCGCAGCTCCCCCACGGTCTCCTCTCGTCGCCACCCCCTCCTCCTCCCCCATCACCCCAAACAATCCGCACTGGTGCACAGCAGTCGTCTCCACCCTGCGGTCGAGGCCGTGGTGATGATGATGATGATGACGGTGGTGGTGGTGATGATCAGTCCCTGCGTGCGTGAGAGCGCTAATGACTCGCATCTGTTGATGGCTAAACTAGGAAGGCCGGGCCGTCGGGAGATTCGCGCGCACGCACGCGCGCGCGCGCACGCACGCGCCCCCAGAAGACGCTTCCAAAATCCCCTCCCCGCGTGCCGGGGGACTCAGAGTCTGCACCAACGCCGGTTCCGTCAATCACCAACCGTGCAGATAAAACGCTGCGGAGCAGTTCCCAACGACGTTTCAGGAATGATGTTAGCACCCAGACACATCTATCTCGCCGTATATGTCCTCGTGATGCTTGTCTGCGGTCGTGTGGATAGGAATATCGGGTACAGTGATACACGAGTATTATTATTATATCTAGGTGTAATATTGTACTCTCGTGGCAGAGCCTTACACCGATAATAATAATCCCCATTGTAAGCCAAATCCAAGCAGCGTTCCGGAAAATGTCGACTAAGGAACAAAGCAAGCCCCTTTGCGTTACAGTTAATTAGCACGGAAAGATAAACGCGTGGATGAATTACATTGAGAGACAGAACGAGGAACGCGTGAGTCAATGGAACAAACACCGAGTCAGAGGCGCCACAATGACATTTGGGATTGGTAAAGGCAGTAAATGGGCTTGGGCAGGACGCATCGAGAGACGGGGATGGTGCCGGCTGGGCGAGACTCGTAACGAAGTGACAGCCGGGACCGCGGGGGGTGGCGACGGCGTGAAGATGCCTTAATCCAGCAGTAGATAGACAATGGCTGACAATGATAAGAAGTAAATGTATTTACAAAATATATTTATATTCATGTGTCAATCCACCGCTGGATGACGGCCTCCTTGTCCACACTACCTATATGAGAGTACATCGCAGTAATACTCTGACCATAATAAGCGCGTCTGTGTGTGTGTGTAGATATAGCGATGTAACAGATTACTGCACCCCGCTCTCAACCCACCGCTGGATAAAATCATCACCTCCCAGGAAGGGTAACGGGGGTTGTTTGACCACCATACTTCACTACGCTGGCTCAGTGTGGGTTGTTGAAGTGGGTTGGTGGTGTGGGGTTGAGGGTCAGGTTTGGTTCAAATATCACTCGCCACTGATGTTAACCGTACACGGGAATCAAACTAGGGTTGTTGGGTGAAGAGTGCAGTGTGTTAACCACTGCGCCACCGCTCCACACTAATGCATATACAATATTAACTGTTTATAGATACAGTGTGGTGTTCACGGAGGTCCTGAAGAAAGGAGACGCACTCTGGCCTGATCGTGTGTGCGTATTGTGTGATGGTATTACAAATTAGTTGTATATCGGCTACGCTTTAGCTGCGACGTTTCGTACAAGGGCCCTTCTTCAGCACTGGCCAAGTTTACACCCACTGTTGCAGCGAAATCAGCTACTGCTGCTCATAACTCTGCTGCTGCTGCTGCCGCCGCTGCTGCTGACGATTGAGTTGCTCCTCCGACCATCGCTGCTGCCACTCCCACCGCTGCTGAAGTTGCCGCACGCGGCGCGGCTCGCACGCGGTCCGCGTGGCTTCTTGAGGTTCCGGCCGGAGCTTGGCGAGAGCGAGGGGGGCCAGGGGGGTCCAGGGGGGCCAGGGGGGCCAGGGGGGCCAGGGGGGCCGGTAGCCACGAGGGCTCGGCCACGGCGGCGCAAGGTCCCCGTGTCGGGGGTGGGGGGGGGGGTGGCGGTCGGGGCCGCGAGCACCTGGGCCGCGCTTTGATTCGGGATTCCGGGCAATTTTCCGCCTCCTGCTCCCGACTTCCGGCTTTAAGAGGATTTACGGCCGCGCCGGACGATGATGGCGCGGGGGGTGAGGAACTCTGCAGGGCGGGCGGGAGACTCGGCGGCTCGCGGGGTACGCCTCCTGATACCCCCCGAGATGAAAGTGGGTTACCTGGTAGAAGGGGCGCCCGGTGAAGAAGAGGAAAGGGGGGGGGTGGTCCGGTGGAGATGGGGTGCCAGGCGGAGAGGGAATAACCGGTGGATAAAGGTGTCCAGAGGACAGAGGGAGTACCCGGTGGACAGGAGGGGGACTTGGTAAGCAGAGAGGACGCACGGTAGAGAGAGGATATCCAGATGAGATAGGGGATACTCGGTGTGGAGAGGTGGTGTACGCTGGAGGCAGCGAGCGGGGTGACTTCGCAGAGGGAGGATAGCTCGTGGGGAGAAGGGGGGGCCACTGGGTGGGGAGAGGCGATTCTCCCTGGGACGTGGTGCCTCCACAGCCGAGTGTGAATATAGAGCAGCAGCAGCAGCAGGAGCAAGAGGAGGAGGAGAAGCTTGTGGCTCAGTGTGAATTGGTGTCTGGTGGCCCATGAGTGGCTCCAATCAAAGCTACGCGTGATTATCCCTTCACGAGATACCGTACAATTGTAGCATATAGCTTCGATTATATAAAACTGCACGTTTTATGTTGGCTCCAAATGAAGACGATGTCGGATGTCTCCTAATTAACTCCGTGTCGACGGGCGGGGTGGAGAAGGGAGGGGGTTGTGGGGTGGGGGGCTAATTAGTAACGGGCGGAGGGGGAGCGAGTTGATGCGTGGTGCCGGATGCGCCCGCGCGCTCTCGGGGAAGGAGCGCGTTCGGCTCGGGGGATTCAGCGCCGGCGTCTGCGGCGGAGACAATCGCGAACCCCGTCCGCGCTCGACGAAGAAGAATGCGCGAAGCAGAGGCAGTCCCCGCACCAGAGACACGCGTGGAATGACGCCGCTTCTCCGTCCGCTACGAGTGTGACGAAGTCGTTTGTGAACCAGCGCGGCTCGAGAACGGCACGCGCGTCTAACGCGACACCAGATAGTAGCACACAAAGCCACTCCGCTATACACGACGAGAACGATCATGTACAGCCGCGTTGGTCCGCGGGGGTTGTTGTTTCACCATACTTGACCACGCTGGGTCAGTACGGGTTGATGAGTGAATAGAGGGGGCGGGCTATGGCCGGTTCAGATACCGCTCGCCATCGATGCTAGCCGTGGCTGGGAATTTATCTCGGGTTGCCTGATTCACAACTACACAATATGCATATATGAAGAGAGAGAGAACACACCGTAATATATAGCTGCATGCGTGTGAAATGTGGCAATTTCAGACCACGCATGTTGTATATTTAACATGTCTCCCCAGCGACGCAGCGCAGCGCTTAAGTATTATGGTTACACACGCGGTGATCGATGAAAGTCAACGATATAACAAGCCACGTGAAGTCGCCTCCATAAACAACACCGCGCTTAGTCACCGAGTGTCAACGGAGCGCGTGCAATTGTGACGCAAGGCGCGCGAGAGAGTGTCCCTGTAGGTTGATGTCGAGGTTAGGGCCGGACTCCTCCAATGGAACTAAACACAGAGGCGCAAGACCCCCCCCCTCGCCCCCCACACACACAAATCCGCCCAAACGGCCAAGAAGCGATCAGCACTCGCTGCTCAAAGCAGTGATCGGTGGCAGGAGTCGAACTCGTATCGGCGTCATCAGTGCGTGTTTGCCAACATCGGAGGAAGGGTAAATATTTTTGTTTGTCATTATTATTATTAATCCTAGCCGGGTGAATTTAAAACAACAACTCCACCACATACCAACTTCACTCGTCCAGCCGTGTTGGGGACGCGGCTCTATCAGACTCACTGTTTAGTCCTCATTCACACTGCGTTCAACCACTGCACTGCAGTTGACAACAACACTCACCCACTCACCACACTGCAGGTCACAAGAAAGGCAAAGATCCCCCGTGTAGCCTTAATACACTGTTGGGGCAAGTGCTGTTAGCGAGCACCTATGAAGGCCAGAACGGCACACGAGGGGGTGGGTGGCCAGTACCACGCCTGGCCCCCTTTGTCTTCCGAATGGCGATGTTTACACACCGCACCAGGTACTCATTTGAGGCTGAGTCGACCTAGGGGAGGCCCAGGAGCGGTTCAGATAATCGCCATTGGTGTTGGCCATGAATAGAAATCGAACTCGGTTCGTCGGGTTCGCAGCGCAGCGCGCTAACCACTACGCCACCACAACACTCACCCACTCACCACTCCGCAGGTCTGCAACACTGACGCGTCCGCTTCTTCCTATGCACCGCTCCGTTTTGTAATTCCCTCCCCCCCCCCCATGTCCCGTACAATAAATAACTTTGCCCAATTCAAGAAACGTATTTGACTTGAACACACGGCATCACATCCTCAACAGTGACTGCTTGTTGCTGGCCGCTCGGCGTGTCCGGCCGTTCGAGCAACGAGCGTCGATGCGAGAGGCGCACGTGACCCACGCAGGGACGTGGGTCACGTGGCCGCACCTATTGTCACCTGGAGCGCGGGGCACGGGGGCTGCCGGGGTACACGCGTGCGACGGGTATCTGGACGAACACAAAAACAGGCAAAGATCCCCCATATAGCCTTTTTAACGGACCGTTGGGACAAGTACTGTTAGCGAGCACCTATGATGGCCGGCACGGCGCAAGCGAAGGTGGGTGGTCAACCCCACGCCCGGCCGCCTTTGTCTCCCCAGTGCTGATGTTGAACACACAGCACCAGGCAATCGTTAAAGCGGAGTCGACCTCGGCAAGGCCCAGGACCGGTTCAGATATTCGCTGACACTGTTATTGGTCGTGAGCTGGAATCGAACTCGGGTCGCCGGGTTCATTCATGCGCAGTGCGCTAACCACACACACACACGTTCCACTAGACATATACTGTACACATTATACACTATACACATACATCTTGCGCACGCATATGCGCTACATACACGCACGCTATACACACACACACGCATACCGTACGTTATGAATACATATGCACATTTAGCATACGAGATATACAATGATATATATGATACGTTATATACACACAGATATATAATATACTTAATGCACATACATATAGCATACATTACTGACACGTATCGTATACTCTAGATCCACACATTCCCCACCTCCGACAAGCACGGTTGTCAACGTACGGTGTGAAAGAAGTCCTTAAGTAACGCGGACATAATTCACATACACATATATTGTTAGGAACATACAGATAAACGATACTAGGTGGCTTAACACACACAGGTACACACACTTATATATTGCAAACACACAAGTGATATGTGGCCTAGACCAGGGGTCGGCAACCTACGGCTCCGGAGCCGCATGCGGCTCTTTACGGACTGCTTCTTGACGATATGTACGTATGTACAGTATGTACTCAGATGCATTGCGGCTCTTGAAATACTGAATTTTGTACCGAATTGGAAAGAAATGGCGCTTCTTGTTATTTTGGTTGCCGACCCCTGGCCTAGACAAACCAATATTACACAACAAACATAACGGAAACACAAACGTGCATCATGTTACGTATACATATACAACATATATAATGCACTATATGTACATAACGCAGATACATCATTCGAAAAAGAAAAAAACACGTGAAACCAAACACGTACACACAATGGTGGTGACGGCACACAACTACTACCCCCAACTACACCCATATGTATATGCAAAGACGAAGATCCCCCGTTTAACCTTAACAGACTGTATGGGCAAGTGCTGTTAGCGAGCACCTATCAAGGCCGGCACGGCGCACGAGGGGGTGGGTGGCCAGCAACCACGCCCGACCGCCTTTGTCTCCCCAGTGGCGATGTTTTTACATCGCACCGACTCCTCATTTGCGGCTGAGTCGCGTTCGTAGCGCAGCGCGGTGACCAGACATCCCAAGCATCGCAGACATTCATCAAAACACACGAATGCGCATCATGCACGATATTACAGACCACTCAAGGAGTGACTGGAGACACACACAAATGCAGACACGTACAATGATACGTAAAATACACAATAATTACACAATAAACATACAAAAACACACACACACACCTCTTGCATAAAATACGTTAATAACAAAACGATCGATTGACAAACATACAAAAATAGATCATATTTATCACGATCTAGTGATACACAAACGACGGGACACTGGACCATGCACATATAAACACATAACATACTTTAAACATATACATCGCCAAGATAAATGAAGCACACAAACACTTAACAGATGTATCTTATACATAAATAAAATAAATGTTGTGGTTGTCGGTTGCACATCTAACACATCTAGAAGTACACACACGACACAACATGTTTGTGCATACAGAGCATATGCAGTGCCCGCACAAACACAATCGTTTACATCGAATACACATCATTAAAAGTATGCTTGCAATTCTAGAGGTAACTGGACATATCTATACAATACACTTACACACATGGATGTATATACACGCAGAGTACATAACACACACACACGCACACACATGACCAGAGGTGGCAGGAAACACACACACACATATACGCACAGCATGGCATACATACACTACGCAATTACACACACACATTAATTACATACGGCGCATACCCATGCGTGCAACACCAGGCTACGCCGACTAATCGACAGAACCGTACACAGATATTAAGATTCGCCATCTCGCTTTAGCAGACCGTTGGCCCAAGTGCTGTGAGCGAGAACTTATGAAGGCGGTACACACACAACGATCCCCCGTATAGCCTTAACAGATTGTTGGGGCAAGTGCTTGTTAGTGAGCACACCTATGAAGGCCGGCACGGCACACGAGGTGGGTGGCCAACACCACGCCCGGCCGCCTTTGTCTCCCTAGTGGCGATATTTTCACACATCACCAGGTACTTATTTGAGGCCGAGTCGACCTAGGGGAGGCCCAGGTTCAGATAATCATCACTGGTGTTGGCCGTGAGTGGTAATCGAACCCGGGTCGCCAGGTCCGTAGTGCAGCGCTAACTGCTATACTACCCCACACACACGAACACGCCGTACATAAATCACACACACCGCGGGTGTATTTACACACACACCTCGATATTGCCGCTCACAGCCAGCGCCGTTGTATGGCTACAGAACCTGTCCATTGATTTACAACTTTTTTATGCGGCTCCAAATATTCAGTGGCTTATCTCCAGAGGTGGGACAAAGTCATTGTTATGCAAGTCCAAGTCGAGTCGCAAGTCATCAAATTCATGACTCGAGTCTGACTCGAGTCCAAGTCACATGACTCGAGTCCACACCTCTGCTTATCTCTGCAACGCGCCACACGAAAATTACACGCGCACACATCTAAATACGAGGCCGTAGACCATGTACTTACACACACACACAGTGTATGCACCATGCGGGTTGTCTGCGTGTAGCCTGTGGGGACCGGTAGCGCAGCGGATGGCGCGCAGTGCTCCAAACACCCGGCGAGCCGAATTAGAATCCCGCTCACCGGCCAACACCGGAGACAATTAACGAATCCATTCCTGGGCCTCCTATAAGTCGACTCGGCCTCAAATGAGTACCTGGTGCGGTGTATAAACATCACGACTCGAGACAAGCAAAGGCGGCCGGGCGTAGTGCTGGCCACCCACCCCCTCGTATGCCGTGCCGGCCTTCATTCGGTGCTCGCTAACAGCACTTGTCCCAACAGTCTGTTAAGGCTATACGGGGGATCTTTGTAGTCCCCAAGCTGTCGCATTTACCAAACCCGCACCCTGTTGCACGCAACTTGCAGTAATGATCAAAGTTTAATGAAAAAAATATCGCCAAATTATCTCGCGTCGACCGAGTTGTTTTTCAAGTAACATTCATCCTAAATTACTACCAGCGACAGCTCGCTTGGAGAAACACCACAAGACCCCTTCTAAATAAAAACACACCGCGCGAAGAGCTGCATTGGCGTCGATGCATTGCGTCGCGTGAACGCTGGCGAGACGGCGGCGGCGTTCGTGACATCGCCGCGGGCGGTGGAGGCCGCGGGCGGTGTTCTATCGCCTTGCGAGCCCAGGGCACAATCTCGCGCTCGTCCGGAGGAAACAAATAAAAACCCATCCACAAAGTGCGTATAACTCACACCAAGTATTTTATTGTCGATGTTTCGTAGTACAGTAATAATTATACAAAAAACGTATAGATCATTGAAAATGCATAATATAATAACCTATATATGATATAATTTACACTATGGTACAAGGAGGAGGTCCCTTTTGCGAGCTCAGTCCGTGGCGGCCGTCCCGGCGCCGTGGTGCCGCTCACGTGGTCAGTCCCCGCACAGCAAGGGGGACCCCCTCAAACGGCACCGCAGGGGGGCGTCCTGGACTGGAGTCCCCTTCTGGGTTCCTTTATCGAAACGAACTGCTTCCGGAAAATAGTTCTTAAGACTGGGGACGGTGGCGCTGCTACAGTAGGCCTAAATACGGAGAGGGACGTTCACGGGCCATGGTGGAGGGCTGGGAGGGAGGTCTTCAGCCCGCCTCGTGCCCCGCGCACTCACTGCGTGCAGCACCGTGTGGACTTCAGTTTTTCGGTCTGCGTGGGGGGGCCCACGAGTACGTAGCTCGTACCGGGGTGAGCGAATCGGACACACACTCACGTACACATGAACAGACAAAGAATAAAACAAGAGACACAGATAGAGACAAATAGACACACACACATTCGTATATATACGCAGAGACGGGCGTATACGCAGAGGCACACGGAAACATGCATACTGATACGCAGACAGACATGAATGTGGAAACATATGCATACAAACGCATAGACAGCCACATACATAAGACATTGAGACGGATACACGGGCACACAGAGGTCGCACGCAGACTCGCGCACAAGTACACAGATTCCTCGGACACTCCCACGCGCACTCACACGCCCAGGCTGGTGCCGGACCCTGCGCCACACGTAGCCCAGGTGCCAGTCGCAGCCGTGGCCACTCGTGACGCCATCGCCGCTCTCGAGGTCGCGACGATGGTGGCAGCTGCGGCGACGATGGCGATAACGACGGCCCCACGGTCCAACAAGCGGCCACACGGGCCACCGGGGTCCTCACGACAGCGGATACATGCCGTAGCCCATGGGCGCCGAGTAGAGTCCCAGGTGGCCCATGGGCAGCGCTGCCCGCGGGAAGGCGGGGGACACGCTGGCCGTGGCGTACAGCGGGGCCCCGAACTGGAACGGTAGCCCGAACCCAGCGGGCGTCAGTAGGGGCTTGGCCGCCGCAGCCATCTTCAGCTTCTCGAGCTCGGCCTCCTGGAGGCGCTTGGCCTTGGCGCGCCGGTTCTGGAACCAGATCTTGACCTGGGTCTCGGTGAGGTTCAGCGAGTTGGAGAACTCGGCACGCTCCGCGATGGACAGGTACTGCTTCTGCCGAAACTTGCGCTCCAGCGCCAGCAGCTGCGACGTGGTGAACGGCGTGCGCGGCTTGCGGGACGCCTTGTGCTTGCGCAGCGTGCACGCGGGGGGGCTCAGCCGTCCTGCGAGTCGGGGGTGGAATGACGGGAGAGATGGAGAGTTAGGGGAGGGCTGGGGGGGCGAGGGGGGAGTGAGGCTGGAGTTTTGGATGAAGGAGCGCCCGCGGTGCGTGGAAGGGAAAACGCGGCCCAACTTTTCACGCCACGCACAACCTCGTCAACTAACTCGCTTAATATAAAATAAATTAAACGCATTATTATTAAAAGAGGATTCACCTGAACGAAATGCCGAGTCCTAATTATCCTGGATAATTGTTATAATTGCGCAAACAAATGTACGGACTTGTGTTGACAAGTCGTGTGCAAGCATGACCTAATCGCGCGCGACATTCGTGACACAACGCCACCTTATAGACAACGGCTGTTGGACAGCGGCAAAGATACAACGCCAGAAAGCATCGTTACATCTGATGAAGAGCCGTTGCCAGAAACGACGGCCTCGCGTTTCCGCTGCAAGCCACAGGAGCGCTCTTTCGCGACGAATTTGCTGCGCGTTTTCAATTAGCGTGAGGTATGGTCAAGAACGACGTGTGACCAACGCAACGTGAACGAGCCCCTTTGCGGCAATGGGCTAATAAAAATGGACTGTAAAACACACACGCGCGAGCATTAATTAACCTATCTAAATCGGGGAATAAGTTAAAAGACTTGGGACAATGGGAAACAAACACCGCTCCCGTCTCGATAAAGTTGACACAATATCGCGAGCATGTTTACCGAGTGCAATATAAATAACGCGTCCCGCGCGCGTGCAGTTTGTGCCGCTCATTCAGCGACAGATCGGTGTCGGCGAGCACGCGGCAGGCACAACAACCGCTCGCCCTGGCTAGCGTTCACAAAGGAGATCGGGAAAACATTAAAAGATGCAACTACGTTTACCGATGCAATTCTCTTACGAGAAACGTAATATAATTAAAAACACAAACCGTGTTTAAACAATATGCAAATTAATACAACTGTGTGTACATATATACAGTATACAGAACACGAGATATAAACGCGTGTAATTATGGACGAGTACGTTTCGGCGGATTCGGGTGAAGTTATTTAATGTTTTATGGCCAAGTTGAATTCGAAACTCGGGAGCCACCGACGAGAGTCTTAAACTTCGTCCTCGTATTTTTCGTTGCAATAAAAACGCTCAAATCGGCGGCGCAAATCACTGAAACTGCTTAAGGGATCGTGAAAAAAGGGTTTCTCTCCCAGCGATTCCGATGGCATGCGAAGCCAAGTCGTAGAGGCCATTACGCGCTACCAGCCCGCGATGAAAATCGAGAACCCAACACAACTGGGCTGGATAACATCGGTACAAAAAAATAGAGAGAGAAGTTCACTCGGCTTGGACGTGTCGATGATATCTACCGTCTCTAGAATCTAGTCTAATTTACATAACGCCACAATAAACATCCGGCATAACAACAACAACAACAGCTCGAGTTGCGTATGCGCGGACGTATCGGGTTGGCACCGGCGCGCAACATTTCGGCTCAAGTGAAAGTCGGTTCCGAGTTCGAAAAGTTACTTCCGAAAACGCAATCACAGTTCTTTCAGTTCGGCTTTAGGATCCGTTTGTAGTGTACGAGTCTAAACATGCCCACCCTACAGCATCATGTCCACCCGACGGCACGATCACCGCCCTACAGCTAACCGACACACTTAATAGGGTCGTTCTCCCTAAAAACAAACGAGTGGGTTCTCGACATCGCGAATCTATTCCGAGTCTCCTGCGGCCGGGAGCACCGCTGCCCCAACACACACGGCACAGGTGAGCGGGCATCAGATACCACAGGTGAGAGAGTGTATCGGCGATACGTACTAGGCGGCGGGGAGTAGGCAGCTCCGTGCATCCACCCGGCCAGGCCGTCCTGGGGGTCGCCTTCCGCGCACGGCTCCCCGCCGTCGGCGCAGTGGCTCTGGGGCCCGGGGCCCGCGGGCCCGCGGTGCAGGAGGCTCTTGACGGAGTAGGGGGAGCTTGCGGGCAGCGGGCCCGGGGAGCGATCGCCGGCCGTGCCGTCGCTGGCCGAGCGGAGCGCCAAGTCCCTGCTCGGTCGCCGGTCGGACATGAGCGACTCCACGCTGAAGGGCAGCGCGCAAACACTCCGCGCGCTCTTCGCGGCCACATCGAGGCCCGACGGTGACGATGACAACGACGCCGACGATGATGTTGTGGACGACGACGAAGACGACGGCGAATGTGACGACGAGAGCTCTTCCCGGGCGGCCTTGCCGTCCTGCATCGCGGCGGGGCTGTGTTCCGCGTCCGACGCAAACGAATCTGGAGTCGGGGAAAGTTTATGCGACTTCGCGTCCTCCTCGACCGCGAAGCGAAATGCGTTCATGTCCTCGCGACTAAAAGCCACTCCACCGCAACCTTCACTGCTCTACAAATCCAACAACAACGACAACTGCCACCACCACCACCAGCAGGCAAGCAGCAGCAGCAGGGTCTCCGGGTTGCGAACTCCCGCGCCTCGCTGCGTGTGCGCCTCGCCGCGTCCACCTGGCGACTGCTCTCAGCGCTGCGCAGCCGGGCAGCAGGGAGCGCAGTGCGGTGATGACACGGATCTGGGAGCCGCGGTCGTTCTCATGGCCGGGGGAGGTGGCGAAGTGGTGAGGTGAGGCGGGGTGGAGCGAACGAGAGAGAGGCGGAGGAGGAGGGGGGGCATCGAGCTACCGCGCCGGGAAGTCGGGCTCCCATCTCGGCGAGGAGGTTTTAAAGGAGGGGGGGGGGGGGTCCGCCCACGGAGGCGGCGCGCCCCGGCTGACGTTGGCCCGCCGGGCCGCAACCATTGGCTGCCCTCGTGGGCCGGCTATCAATAATCATTGCGAGTAAATTAGTCTGTAATCACCCGGACCACTCGCGGTGAGCCGGGTTTATTGATGGCCCCGGGCCCCTCTAATCTCCGCCGAGCAGGAGCGCCCGTGGAGTAATTTTTAGCCCAAAATTGTCTCTGGTCTGGGGGAGTCGCGCCGACTCAACCCCGCCACACGCAATTACTCGCATCATATGGTAGCGTCGATGATGATGATGGGCCGTGGGTATTGGCGGTGTTTAGTTAAGTACGCCGCGCTTAACGCGTTCCGAACGTGCGCCGTCGCTAAATGAATCCGCCAGTTTTTAAATTCTCGAACGCGCGGTGCTGGTGGAGGGTGGGGGTGGAGGGGGGTGGAAGTGGTGGACCCCAAGAAGCCTTAAATGGTCCCGCGGGATCGATTGGTTGCCTGGAGGCAGCCCCGGACGGGCTAATTGCGAGTCTAACCCCCTCTGTCACTATTAGGCGGATGGTTTAATAAGGCAGACGAGTGGGTTGTTTTTAGGCGCCAGCGTCGGCGGGATCAAAGCGCGTAACCTCGGGGTGAATGGGCAAGGGTCCCTCCCTCCTCCCGCCCTCCTCCCTGCCTGCCCGCCCCGCCTCCCCCGCCCGCCCCGCCCGCCCGCCCCGCGCTCCGCCCGTGCTGGAATCGCCGCCCTTTGCGCTCCGGCGCAACTGCACGGATCACGCTCAGCGCACCGCTCCTGATCGCATCCCAATAGAGTGTGGTGGTGGTGGTGGGGGGACGATGTTCATGCACGGGAATGGAGAGCGCGAGAGACGAGGGGAAGAGGGAGGAAAGGACAAGAAGAGAGAGGGGCAGAGAGAGAGAGATAAGTGATCGAAAGCATCAGCGGGGTCTGTGTCACGGGGGGGAGGGAGTAGAGGAGAAGACGGCGGCACGGGGGGGGGGGGGTCATAGGAGGAGGAGGAGACGCTGAGAGGTGGCGGAGACCGGCTCCATGGGATAGAGGAGACTGGGGCCCAGGGTGGGAGGAGACGGGGTGGGGGTACAGGCGAAGCTCGGGGGGGGGGATTGAGGAGACGTCGGCCCCGCCCTCGGCCAGCGGGGAGCGGCGCCTGCGCGCTCTGTTGCTCAATTAGCGATCTAATGCGGCAATTAGCATAATGGGCGTGACCATCGCGAGAATGAGGGCCCGGTTCTCTCTCGAGCGGCGCTCAGGGTCCCCGCACCCCGTGCATGGGGAGTGTAATAGGCGCTCGCTAACTCCGCTTGCCTCCTCTGTCGGGCTCTCGACACCCCGCCGTGTCGCGCGCTGTGTTTCGAACGCGGCCAACCGCGGTTCGAGTGCTGGCCGTGATGCCGCATTTATTAAAACCGGTGGCAACTGGTGTCTGAAAGTGGGGCGGTTTATCCTCTAGGTCGACTCAGACGTGAATGAGTACCCGGTGTTGTGGTGTGCTCATGAACGTCAGCGCGGGGGGATACAGACACGTCCGGTCTGATCTTGATTTGAAGCTTTCGTGACTGCAGGAATCCATACTATTTGGTTCTTTCGGTAAAGTCACGTAGGTATAAAATAAAATAAATCACGACGTTTCGGGCGCAACACAAGCGTCCATCACCTGGTGATGATGGACGCTTGTGTTGCGCCCGAAACGTCGTGATTTATTTTATTTTATACCTACGTGACGTCCGGTCTGCGCTGCGCGGTGCAGGCCACACCAGTCCCTCCGTGTGCCACGCTGGTTTTTTTTTTATCGGTACTAGCTAACAACATTTCCCTCCATCGTCCATGAAAACATACTAGGTCCAAGTCTTTGCATGAATACGCAGACAGAGGCGACGTGGTCCGAACGGCTCCAAACCCTTCGTTTCACTGCCGCCCTGTTAGCCACTGAGCCGTTGATTATTGTAGTCACAGTTCGACTCCCGCAGGCCAGCGGCCCGTAACGATTCAATCTGTACCTTACACATGTATTATTTACTCTACCGGCTGTGAAGAGGAAGTGGGTAACTTTAAGCGGACGAAGCATATAGCTCAACATAGATATTCTTAGCGTGAGTAAAACGTTGGTAAAAATACAATGACTCGCGATTGTATTTCTGGCTGCCTCCAACACGGGGCTTTGGCCAGTCTGGAGACTCGGGGAAGGCTTCCTCGCCGAGCTAAATCATCACCATCAGCTATGACCTATCCACTGCTGGATGAAGGCCCACTTCTCCGCAAGCCGTCGCACGACGTCAACAATCCGCCAGGTTCGTCGTATGTAAGAGCTCACACTGTATCGCTGCGGACGTCCAACTCACCCTCAGGTAAACACTCGTCCTTGCACTTACTATTGTTATTTAAAAAAACGCAATAAAGTTAAGCATCTGGCCGCCGTCATTCGTGATACATCACGAGGGAATAGATCTCGCTCGTGCGGGAAGGCGTGGTGCCATCGTGAATTACGAATGTCGAGCAGCCTCTTTGCTGGCACGAGAAGCGTTTGCAATTAAATTCCTCTGCGTCACCACAACCACACGCGCGCCCACCTCGCGATCCGGTAGTTTGAATGCGTCACAGTTCGGGTCTCGGCTGTCGGGACTCATCTCGTCGTCGCCTCCCTGTGCCGCTAAAACAACAAGAACCCGTTTGTACGTACGAATGTTGAACTTTTTTCGCGCCGTACGTAGCCAGCCGTGCTAATCGGAGGTCAAGGAATGTTATAGATTAGAATCGGACGTTTCAGAAGTTTATTATCCGAGTGATTTGCCAACTGAGCTTTGCAGCTCTTTTTCAAGGGTGACTCAACGGCAAACACGGCAGCAAGAGTTAAAAAAATAATTTGTAAATATAAACACAAATTACAACGGAAATAAAAATACAATTATCTCACAAATCAATTACGTACATTCCCATTTGTATTATTTCGATCTCAATAGTGTGCGGGCCGCGAGATTGGAACGTGCAATTTCCACTGATGTGGCGCGCACACAAAGGCAAAACAAAGGGGCAGTCACGGGTACAACCGCTCGTTCGACGTGACGACACTCACACGTGACAACTCCCGCCGGTGTGACGTCACCGCCTGTCGCCTCCCTCTGGATCCTGGGAAGTGTTCCCCAGTCTCGTCGTCAGTCACGCGCAGCTCGTGGGGGGCCCGGGGGCGTGGTGGGGGGATGGGGGTGAGACTGTGGGGGAGGGGTGGGGGGCCTTTATTCAGAGACTGACGCCACACGAGTTTTTACCTGCAGGGGAGGTGGGAGGGGGGTCAGCGAGTTGCTATTAAATAATAGCATTTGATTTTAAATGTTGTTTATATGTTTATGTCGTGCACACCGTGTTCCTGATTATGACTAATTAAAATACTGTAGTTGGCTCAAATACGTAGGGTGGGGTGGAGCGGTGGCGCAGTGGTTAGCGCACTGCGCTGTAAGACCCCGGACCTCTTCATCTCGATTCCCCGGCTCTCATTCGTGGCGAGTGAACTCTGAACCGGTTCTGGGCCACCCTCCCTCTTCACAAACCACACTGACCGGCGTGGTGAAGTATGGTTTAACGACTCCCACGACCGACACAGTGTGGGCAGCAGGCCTTCATCCAGCAGTTGATGACAAAAGACGACACACATGAAACATCTCCTGCTTATATCTCTATGGCCCATTTAAAATCTGGTTTCACACTATATTTACATTATTGTACGTGTTTCCAAATCTCACGAGTCATGCCATCTTAGTTACTGGTTGTCAACAGTTCTAGTTAAGATTTTGTAGGATACTGTACCATCTTCTGGAGTTTACTGAAACTCCCGCTGTTATGGAGTGACTCATGCTGCCAGCTATGGCTGCACAGTTTGGTCGTACATGTTATGTATATCGTTTATTGTTAAATTTGAATCACAGTTCCTATGATCACTGTTACGTTGTTTTTATAGCTTTAGTTTGGTCATTTCGAAAACGTTTTGGATTAGCTATATTTGTTTGTTGTTGTACAGAGTTAGACCGATAACTTTAATCTAAATTGTCTTATGGTTGTTATTGTTTGACTTGCATCCCACTGGGATTTTTGTACACAGCATTGATATACGGTGCTTCTTCTGGAAGACTTTGCTGTTTTTTTCCTGGATTTTTCTGTTGCGCGTCGTCACTTTAAGATGTTCCTTGTTCATGTTTTTGTTTGTTGCGGTTGCACCCAATTCAAGAGCCGAATGGCTGACAGGGCTATACCTAATAAATGAAACTGAACTAAAAACGAATGAACTGAACTGCAACAGAACAACCAATCACTTATCTTGGAAGAAAATTTCCATTTTCCGGATTATAAGACGCACCCTGTGCGTGCGGGAACAGATTTGCACAACTTTATTGACACCGGGGCACGCAATTCGAACTGTCCGGATCACTGTCCGGATGATCTTAAAGTTCGGGGAATACGGTAGTCAATGAATTAGTTGAGTAGCTTACTTTACTTCGATCATCTCACGATTAAACGCACGTTGGGGCCCCCCAACAAAACGTGCCCCCCCCCCACCACCACCAAGCCCAACACGGGTGAGGGAGCGTGTGGGCCTCTGGCCGTGAGAGTCGAGTCTGCACCGCCTCCACACGCGTGCAATTACGTCTCTAGTGCCTCTCCGGCGGGTAATTTTTGACTTAAGGGATAACGAGAGCGATATAATTACGCGGCAAATGATATACGGCGGTAGTACGTAGGTGCCCCGTGTGTGTGTGGGTGAGTGCGTCCGTGCGGCGTTGGTGGATGCAGAGGTGGAATTCAGCACTGTACCGCACAACATTCGCACAGAGATGCCTCCGCGTTATTGACCACGGCGGGACACGTGTCGCCCGGAGCAGTGTGAATGGAGTAATTACAATCGTGACATTTGAAGAGGGCCAAACGCTCGGGATCACTCACGATTCACTCTCTCGGCCAGGGGGATTAATCGTCCCGATTAGAGTCAATAATTCGTTTTGTTCGTAACCGTTGCACCCTCTCGAGTGCATTGTCTGCTGCCTGTGATGCTTCGTCTAATTGTTTTGGTCTCCACCGGTAAATTGTCGCGCAACTTTCCCACCGTCACCATCATCACCGCTGTAATTATCACGAGCCAGTGTGTATCTACTGCTGGATGAAGGCCTCCCCATCCCTCACTGATGCCCCAATGTGTCATGCTGCTGCTGCTGCGCTTGAGCCGATCTTGTGGCTTGATCTCCGCGGTGGTCGTTATCTCTGTCTCTCTCTGTGTGTCTCTCTCTGTTTTCCTCTCTCTCTGTCTGGTGCAGGGCAATGCGCACTGATTGGAAAGAAAACAAACTTCCCTTCTGATTTGTTGATTTTTTTTGAAGATCAAATTCAGCGTCTCTAAAAACACTCCGCTCTGATTTTGGTCCCCTCGTTATCAGTTTTAGGCGCCGCGGAGGCGAGATGTCAACTACCACGCCTGGTATACGGGTGGTCGTGGGTTCGATCCCGACCCTGACGCCTGCTGCTGTATATTTGTAGTTTGCACGTCCCTCTCCCCGTGGTCGCGTGGATTTGCTCCGGGTCCTCCGGTTTTTCCCTCCACATTTAGAAACACGCGTTTAGAGTATTTGGCTGCTGCTCTACATTTCCACGTGATAAGCCACTTCGTTGAGCTGTCATTTTGGGTCAGGTCGCTTCTGAAAAAGATGTGTATAGCTCTCTTTTTTTCAGAAAATAAAAAAAAGTTTCGTTTCAGTTTTATCCCGACGCGTCTTAAATACTGTACGGTGCTTGATTTACGCAAAAATACAGTACATATTAGCACGGTTGGCTACGTACGGTGCGAAAGAAGTTTAATATACATACAGTACTTGCTTTATGCATACACATTCTGCTGTTTCCAGTTGTGTCCGTTACACAAATCGATTATTTCACGCGAAATGAGATACGTGCAAGTATAGCGTGTGTCGTCATTGCTTTTAATTGACGATGAAAATAGTTCAATGCCTAATGAATGAATAAAAATCACGAGTTGAATTGCGATGAAACAGCAGTGGGATGCTGTACCGCGTGTTACATTGTTCCACTGTGGTAGTAATGATTGACAGGTCTTTGTGAGTTTAGTGAGCTGATGGAGGCGGGCGAGGGAGGGAGAGAGAGAGGACCAATACTAATGATACGAGCCATGGCCGGGAATTAAACTCAGTCGGCCGGGTTCGCATAAGCGGGGCGCTAACCACAGCACCACCGCTCCATCCCGTGGCCCGTGTCAATGTTGAATTCCTAATCACGTCGTTTAAACGTGGTATCTGATTGTTTAGTATGGAACACCACTGAAGCGGGCAACGACGTCTCAATGAACATATTATTATTGATTTGAAGCTTTCGTGACTGCAGGAATCCAAACTCTTTGGTTCTTTCGGTAAAGTCACGTAGGTGATTTATTTTATTTTATACCTACGTGACTTTACCGAAAGAACCAAAGAGTATACATTATTATTTACGAGATCCCCGTGTTGTTAACACGCCGTTTGTGACCTTACGAATATTCGATTCAAATCGATTTCGCCCACCCACGACTTCACGTGCATCTCATCGTGAGTGTAAACATCGATTATGCATATAACGTTTCCTTTTTCGGCCACTATCAAAGTGAGAAAAATGAAATCAGAGCATGTTTGTTGAATGATTGGAGCATGGTCACCAAAAGCGCGTGCGGTCAACGCATCAGACCTGATTCCTTGCAAAAGGTTTCTGTTTGGTGTTTGAACATCTCAACACCTCCTGTTTTATTGCCAGACAGGGTAAAACCTCGTCTTGTTTTTCATACATCGATTGAGCGATTCGACGAATTCCGATTATTCGTTTGCAACGGCCTCGTCTCCAGCGGCTCCCTTTTCTCGTTGTTTTCTCGCTATTCCGGCCACGCTCTCTGCCCGGCAGTGTTCGCTTCGCTCGCCTCAATGCACCATTCGCACGCGATTTGCATAAACCGTGAAGCGTTTTATTACAATTAATTACGATCCAATGCAAGGTGTTTGTAGGTCAACGATGCCTCCAATGTGCGCGTTCATTACCCTGACCCACGTGCCCAGCCCCCCCCCTCTGTCTCTCCGTGTGCATTGGTACTTCGACATGTCACACACCACTACCCTTGTCAATACGCACGGCTTTCACGACCGGTCATATGCTAATTTTGCTACTCGGATAATCCGGCAATGCGTCTATTCGGGATTCTAAGACGCTCCGGGAAGTAAGATGCGCCCCAAACGTGTCAATACACACATTCAGGAATGAACACACGCGCACCTTTCTTTATTGTATGTTTGTTTTGCTTTTGTAATGTTGGTGACCCTCTTGCAAACGACACTCGCCCCTGGTCTCTTAAAGTTCTCACCCTGGTTAAATAAAACAAATATTTATATTAATCTGGAACCTATCGGATTATAAGATGCACCCAATAAAGGTTTTCAAATCTGCTCACACACGTACACAACACACAGACCCCCACCCCCCCCCCGTGTAGCCCTAACACACTGCTGAGGCAAGTGCTGTTAGCGAGCACCGATGAAATCCCGAACGGCACACGAGGAGGGCTTGTTGGGTCGCCCCAGCACCACTACGCCCGACCGCCTTTGTCTCCCCAGTGCCGATGCCTAACACACCGCACCAGGTGCTTATTTGAAGCTGAGTCGACCTCAGGGGGAGGCCCAGGACCGGTTCAGATAATCGTCACTGGTGTTGGTTGCCGTGAGCGGGAATCGAACTCATGCAGCAGCTAGCTGTGTTCGTAGCGCAGCCTAGCACTAACCGTTGCATCACCGCTCCTCAATTACGACGACGCCACCACGGCGCCTGTGCCAGGCCAGGTGCACTTTGAGGCTGCCACGTGAAGTGCCGAAGGCTCGCTGCTGGCAGGAGGAGGTCTCGGGACAGACCCAGCAGGTGCCATGGGTCGGCTGACTGAGATGACCGGTAGATGCACCACCAGCTGTACCCCCTACCGCGCCAACTCGCTGCATTGTACCGCTCCCCACGTACACACACGTCCACCGGATTATCCCCCAGCCGTCTCTTCAGTAACACGACATTCTGCGTCTTATAATCGGCATCGCCGTACGGTGTAGGGTCCCCACCATGTCTTCCCGGTGCGTCATCAGACTAGGAAGCCGTCGAACTTCCGCGCAACGTTTCAACAGGCTGTGTGTGTGTGGTATGTCTACGTTTATTTTCAAACATAGTTTATTTTAATATACAGGACCCACCCCACCATCGATTTTCACCGCGTCGTCCTCTACCCTTGACTGATGTTGGCAGTGGCCCACCGAGTGGTGGATGAAATGGTGAATAGCCAGGGCCCAAGCAGTGGTGTAGCCCTGGTCTCGGGGTGGAGGTCTCGGGGTGACTCACGATGGCGCAGCAAGAGGGTCCTGCCAAGGGGGCTGCAACCTCCGAGGTACAAAACACTGACCGGGCACACATCCAGAGAGAAGCGGGATAACTGCTGTACAGCTAAACACGCCTTCGTTGGCTCGAGTCGCGTGTTCTTATTCATGACCTGGGCAAGGCCTTATTCAAGGTCCTCTAGTGCAACGGCTGTGAGCACGATCCTGGGAAGACCAGGACGCGTTGATCAAGCGAGCTCAGCCTCTGGCGGCCTCGGCCTACAGGGGATCGGCGTGCCTGGGTGCAGAGGGGGCGGGGAGGCTCGGTGTGTTCTTATTCATGACCTGGGCAAGGCCTTATTCAAGGTCCTCCAGTGCAACGGCTGTGAGCACGATCCTGGGAAGACCAGGACGCGTTGATCAAGCGAGCTCAGCCTCTGGCGGCTTCGGCCTACAGGGGATCGGCGTGCCTGGGTGCAGAGGGGGCGGGGAGGCTCGGTGTGGCCCAGGGTGGAGAGTGCGGCCCGTGGAGGCCCACCAATGTGACCTCACTGTGGCCGAGTTGTAATTAACAACACAAACATATCTCGGTTGCCGAGCTAAAGGCCTAAAAACGCCACGCGTCCCAGCTAGAAGTAGCCACTGTTGAAGGTGTGCCCCAGATACCTCGGTGATGAATTGAGCGAGGTTGTCGACAGAAGTTGGAGGGAGGAAAAGAGACAGACGGGAGGGAATTGGTCCACCCGCACCAGTGGCCGAAGTGGCCCGCTGGGTGGCCCGGGATTGGGGTGGCCCAGGGTTGGGTCTAGGCCCGGCTGCCTTGGGGTCTCGTAATTGCGAACTGACTACGCCCCCGACTCTCCCGTCTCTCTGGCGGAGATTTAAATGAGAGTTGGACATGAACACGGCACTGTACGTGAATGTAACTGTTTTAAATGGAGGGTAATTATGTAAATTACAGTCAAAGTGAATTCGCTTTGACAACTGTGCAGGAATTGTGTTCACGAGTAGCGCGCGTGCGACTTGAACAACACCAACCACCACCACGTTTGTAATTCGTGTGTTTCCGCAGCAATCCTTTAACGATGCATCATCGATTACTCGTTTAAGATCGATGAGCACACGCACAATGACACGCCATCGTTGTTTCTTGGAAGACCTTTAACTGCTCTGTGTTTACGATTTAAGCAGATATGCTGTTATACTGTCATCCAGCAGTGAATTGGCCACGGCTGATGATGATGCTGCTGCGATTATGTCATTTAAGATGATAAACTTAACCACGTGTATAAAACTACACGGTAACCACTCGACAAAGAGAATCGATTCTTGGGGGCCGTCCATAAATGACGTCACGTACCTAAGGGGAGGGGGGGGGGTCAGACATTTGTGACGATGTGTGACGAGGGGGGGGGGGGTGAGAAATATGACGTCACATCAAAATACGCAACTTTAAATAAATAGACGTTTTAATTAATGTTTTCTCCTACAACATCAGAATGCAGCGCCACATTAAATACGCACTACAATGACAATAGTTTAAAGCGATTTGAAGCATGTTTAAAAAAAATTTGGGGGGGGGGGCAGAGCTTTGTGACGTCATGTTTGTTGTCCTTTTTGACCCCCCCCCCCTTCGTGTGACGAAGGGGGGGGGGTCAAAAATCGTCCAAAATAGCGTGACGTCATTTATGGACGGCCCCTTGAGCCGGCAACTTCCGCGAGGCTGGGTTCGAACCCAGGTAGGTGGGCTTCTCTCTCTGGTTAAGCGAGTTGGAGCTCACGGACACATTATCAATGATGGCACAACATAAACTTGTTCGTGTAGATGCTTCACAGTAACAGGTTATTCCAGCTGTGTGTGTGTGTTACACACGTTGATTTAGTGTGCGACCAATACTCTACAGGGCTTATACAAGACGTTGCCCCACGTGGCAAAGCGGTGTGCTGCAGTGACTTCAGCAGTAGCTCTGTACTCAGTGGAGTCATTCTCCGAGGGGCCGTTTTCTGACACACGAGTGATGGATGATGCGCCGCTGGCTGCGACAGTTCCGAATGGGAATTTCTTCGTCAATTGACGTGAATTTAAATAGAATCTGAGGGGTCAGGGCGGCTTGTTGTCATTGCTCAGAGTCGTTGAGCACTCACCTCATCTTCTAGGGCCATTCTCTGACACACCGTGGGTTCACCACTCACTTTGAGAGTTACAAATTGAAAGTTCCTCGTCCCGTGACACAACAGGCGACAGCACAGCTGGGATACAATTAGGAGGGGGTAGGGCGGGAGAACGAGACACAGAGTAGTTACTGATAAATTTCTAATCCTGGATGGGGGTTGACTCAACCGATCATTTTTACGGGGTCAATGAAATGGGTCCCACTTTGTGGGGTAGTCAAAAGTGGCTGTTCTACGTATAGACTCAACCCGCCATAGGAATGTGGAATTTCCACCGCTGGCTCAGAGCCGTACACAAGAGATGAGCACCGTCTCAATTCTCATTTGAGCAGGAAAGTATAATTTATTTTTGTTTGTTTGTTTTTTGACCGATCAGCGTGGTGAAGTACGGTCAGAGAACGCGAGTGACCCGCACGGCGCGGCCATGCCCTCATCTAGCAGTGGATAGACAGAGATGAGGGGCCTCTCTCCCCGTGTGCCATGGTCAGAGCGAGGTGTCGAGCTTGGGCCCCGAAGGCTAGAAAACGCCAAGCGGCCACCAATAAACAGCACCGCTGAAGGCTGCAATCGCTAAAGGGTTCATACGCGAGACGACTATGTGCCGTGTTCCCGTTATCAGGCGGCCGAGGGACCCCCAGCCCACAGCTCCGGTCGACCCGAGAGGACGCGGGGGTCACGCGTCGACGCCGACCCCCGGACGCCACGGTGGGAGGGGGTGGGGGATGCCCAGGTGCGGCACTCGCTGAGCTGCTGCACGCTCTGCAGGTGAGTAACGCGGACACGGCACGGCTCGGCCTCCCCGCACACGCACACACACAGACGCCCCCCCCACCCCCATCGTGTACTGGGCGCCACGGTGGCGAGATGTTAACTCCCTCGCCTGATTTCCAGGAGGTCGTGGGTTCGATCCTGACCCTGATGCCTGTATATTTGGAGTTTGCGGTGTCTCTCTTTCTGTGGTCGCATGGATATTCCTCCAGGTCCTCTGGTTTTTCCTTCCACATTTAGAAACACGCTGCTCTAAATTTCCACGTGACAAGCCACTTCGTTGAGCTTTCAATTGTGGCCAGGTCGCTGCTGAAAAAGAGATACATAGCTCAGTGGGCCTTACCTGGTAAAATCAAAATAGTTTAGGCCTTGCCAGACTCGACGGGACGGGGGGGGGGCAAGCACTGATGGCGACGGTGTCGTGTGGAGGATTAGCAACAGGGTGGCGTTAAGTCTTGATGACGTCTGGTCAAGAGCTTTGGCAGATGCGGAGTGTATCTCATTATTAGAGATGTTTCCTGGGATTGAGTAACAGTTAACAGTTCAATAGATGTAAGTACATTGACCCTTGGGCTACACCCATTTCAAACCTTTTTAAAACAGTCTGCCTCTGCAGCAGACCACGCTTTCCCACCTGATGACGGACGCTTGTGTTGCGCCCAAAACGTCGTGATTTATTTTGTTTTATTTTATACCTACGTGACTTTGCCGAAAGAAGCAAAGAGTATGTATAATTAACTTCTTTCCTACTGTGCGTAGCCAACCCAGCTGATCGGAGGTGCGGGATAAGGACAACAAACTAAACACATAAAGCAGTTATAAAGAAATGAGTTTTAAATCTAGTTGATTTAAAAGTGCTTAGGTCCAGCTGCTTTCTAATATCGGAAGGAAAAGCTTTCCAGACAGCTGCAGAAGCGCATCTGAAAGCACGCAATGCAGTGACTGTCTTTGTTCAATGGTTCGCCAAAAGCTGCTGCGATGATGACCGGAGTTCATGTGGTGGTTTATCCTCCTTGACGAGATCAGCAAGGTAAAGGAATGATGTTGTTAGCGAGTACCTGTTGAGTCCGGTATGACGCACGAGGCGGTGGTGTGCCTAGCGACAGAGAGACCCAGCCGCCTCTTATTTCCCGAGTGCTGATCGTACCAGGAACTTATTTAAGGTTGATATCTATGGGTTCCTTTTTGCCGGTATCAAGATGATGAAAAAACAATTATAATCATCTTGATATCGGCAGAAAGGGTACCATGCTCAACCCGATCTATTAATGCTTTGACATTAACATTGCATTAGTACTGTTCACATTGTGGCGTTCCCTGGTCTAATACAGGTGAGACAAACCCATTAAGGAGGATGCCTCCGGTGTAGGCGAATCAGACAATGCATACATTATAAAAGCACGTGTGTATGTTTTGCCACAAGCACGTGTGGTTACAGCAAACTTGATGCCTCGCAATAGGTGTCTATTTGGTGTTTGAACATCTTAAAACTTGTATTACTGCCGGAAAGGGTCAAGTAAATTCCAACACCCATTCAGATATGACTCGCCACCGATGATGGACATGGTTAGCAATCACACCTGGATTAGCGGGTTCCTCGCCTTAACAGACTGCTAGGACACGTGCTGTTAGCGAGTGCCTATGAAAGTCGACACGGTTCACGAGGGAGTTAAGTGGCCTGCACCATGCCCAACCACCTTTGTCTCCCTCGTGGAGATGTTTACACACTGCAATATGCAATAGCTACTCATTTGAGGCTGAGTCGATCTAGGGGTTGCCCTTGATCGGTTCAGATAATTGTCACTGGTGTTGGCCGGGAGCGGGAATCGAACTCGGGTAGCGGGGTTTGTAGCGCAGCACGCTAACCGCTACACATACACACAGACAAATATCCGCCATATAGCTTTAAATACTATTGGGGCAAGTGCTCTTAGCAAGCACCTATGAAGGCCGACGTGTATATACACACACACACAACGCACGCACTCGCCAGCGACGTCCACAGGGCACAGCTGCTCGAGTTTCACAACCTTGCCCACTGCATGCCGGTGCTGCAGCACAAATCCCAAAATAATCCGCGACAACATTTTTAAAATCGCTGAGCGGCATCGAATAGGAAGTTCACATTCACAGGACGACAACTGAATTGTTATTGAGATCTCTTCGCTTGATTCAAGAATGGCTTTAAAAAAATATCCGCTTGGTGCGAGAGCAACGGTTTGGGGTGGCAATGTTTTTAACGATCCTGGGGTGAGGGGTTGAGGGTGAATTGCCCACACCACCTCCCCTCCAACCCCCATGCATCACCTGCACAGGGATTTCTCCGATTAGTCAGGAGGGTGCACAGTATCGCGCAAGAGATTTGTTTAAAATGATTCCAACGCTGCCTGCCGAACCTCCACCCGGGCCAGGCTTGCTCAGTGTGAGGTCGCCCATTCTCCTCTGCTGCTCCCAGAGGTGTGGACTCGAGTCATGTGACTTGGACTCGAGTCATGTGACTTGGACTCGAGTCAGACTCGAGTCATGAATTTGATGACTTGCGACTCGACTTGGACTTGCATAACAATGACTTTGTCCCACCTCTGGCTGCTCCCATCGCCTATAACTCCCTCCCCCCAGCTGCCCGTGCTGTGGACTCCCTGCCGGCCCCAGTTCAACGCCTTCCTCTGCTTCCTCTGCCTATGACCGACTGCTTCCCTTTCTCTATAAAGTGAATACGCCTGCTGTTTCTCTACTGCGTCTTGAGGCATGGTCGCATTTAGACACGATATAAATCATCGTTTGTATTGACTCGCATAGAGACCCGTAGACTCGCATAGGGACCTTTGACCGCCTCAATAAAAACTATTAATCTCACTGTTTATGTACAACGTTGATGTAACAATTGTATTGTATCGACTCGTGCAGAGATTCATAGACTCTGAATTTAATCTAATAAATCAAATGGACTCATTGACTCACCGGGCATCACTATGACCGACTTGCGTCTCCCTCCCTAAAATAAGCACGCCCCCCACCGCGCCTCTTCCCCCGTATCCGCACAGCGTCTCGGGACGCTGCGACGCGATCCGAATCGCGTCGCTTCGTAAGCGCGCACGTCGGGTTTTCACCGAACGGCCGCAGCACGAGTGGACACTCGCGCACAGCGCCGAGGCGTCGCGTTTCTCTGGGCCGGCCCTTGGAGAGCGCGCTGGCTGGCGAGGCGCGGACCGGCTGGCCCCACACGTGTTATAAATTAGGCGCTTATGGAGCGAAAACAGTCGCCCTCTCACAGGGATACGCGACCCCTTTTGTAGCGACTTCCTGCACGCCGGCAACACGGCCCGGCCCGCGGGGTACGGTCGGGCGATGGAGTGGGGGTGGAGGGGTGGGTTGGAGGGGTTCGGGAGAGGGGAGCAGAGGAGGTGCGGCGGTGCACGGATGAGGACGGAGCGCTGAAAATGTCTCGGCACGATTGGGAACCGTCCGGGGCCCGCGCGGCACGGTGACACCTTCATGCCCTCGTTACATTTGAGACGTCCCATCGTTGCATTTGAGACGTCCCATCTGAAGGGATGATTTGAGTGAAATGTTTTTTCAATTAGTGCATTAAAAACATCGCGCGTTGAGACAGAAATGATGGGATTCGTGCTCCTATCACGGCTGCTTTGCGCTCTCCCCGTGCGTTCGGGTCGTACCGCGAGAGCGCGTGGCGCGGAGCCGCGCGGTATGGCCAGCGACCCAGAAGAGCGGGGCCACTCCTCTGGGTCGCTGGTCTCAAGCGGCGTTGCGATGTCACACGACATACAAGGCATGATGGGCGGCTCGAGCCTGTGGCCACAGTTGCACCTTTTGGTCTCCGAAATCACTTTGTGCCTTTGGTGTTGTTGTTACACTTTATTTGTTTACAGCCTGCACATGCGAGTTTCTTTACATTCACAGAAAGCGGCAGAATCGGTCCTTACTCATTGCTGTGATTGGCAGTGTGAGTGCCGGGAAGGCACACGGTTAGGGGGCGAGGGGATCCACGGGTAGAAGGCGAGGGGACCCACGGGTAGAGGGAGTGGGGACCCACGTGTGATTGTGGGAGAGGTCACATGACTCGAGGAAGGGCATTTCCCTTCCGTAAGCTCTTTTTCGACTTGCGCCAATGCGCGCTTTCCCGAGCCATTTCGATTCCCCCACTCACGATCGAGTGCGTCCAATCACGCGTGCAATGTTTAAATCTTTACCATTCATGCAAATCATGTGCAATTATTTGCAACGTTGA
This sequence comes from Lampetra fluviatilis, assembly GCF_964198595.1. NCBI lineage: Eukaryota > Metazoa > Chordata > Hyperoartia > Petromyzontiformes > Petromyzontidae > Lampetra > Lampetra fluviatilis. Next base: position 1,399,740 of record NC_136286.1, on the reverse strand, counting down.
CATTGATGCTCATGGGGCAGACGGGACGGAGCGACGGGAACGGACACGGGATGGGGTACGCGAGACAGAATTTGAATCTGCTCTCGGATCGAACGTTGGAATTGTGACGACTGGTAGGTTCGCTGGGAGAGGAGGGGCTTGGATCGGACGACCGCGCTCGTTTTTTTTCCATGGCTGAATCATTGGCGGAGAATGACGGTAAGTTACAACGTGGGAATCTTGGAGAGATGTGACGGGGCGAGGGTTATGCGTTCGCTGGCAGATGTGTTGGCCTCGGCAAATGAGAACCACATTTTAAAATATTTTCGCCGAAGAGAAATTTGCTCTTTAGTGTGTGGTTTGTTCGGAGTTCATTCTCTTTTTTTTTTTACTTTGGCACTGCATTAAACATCGCGCGTGTTTGTACTCCGCAGTGAGCGTTTGAAATGATCCTCTTCAAACTGCAGCTCTGTGTTTGGCATCGAATGTCGCGGGTGCTCGGTTACTCCGCTCCCTGAATCTATCGCTGACATCCGATCGTAGAGTTTATATTTTTTTTCTCTTGCGACGATGCAATGATAACCGCCTCTGAAAAAGAAACGAATTGTTTTCCGTTTTTTTACCAACCTACATGTGAATATCACTTCCATAAATGATCTTTTTGACAAAATCGAACTTCTTTTATCCGGCTCGCAACCGCGGCGGACATCCCCTATCACGACCACGTTGCCGAGGAGCCGCGTTCCAGTCGCCGTGACCACGCAGGTGGCTCGGGGCACCAGGTGTGCCGGCCGCATGCACGGTCACCGGGCAGCCAGGTGTGCGCGGGTGACAAGGTGACGGTTCCATCCCGTCATTCCACCGCGAGATGTCATCTCCCTCGCCTGGTATGCAGGAGGTCGTGGGTTCCATTCCGACCCTGTCTGGGCCCTTCGGTGTTGTCTCACATTCAGAATCAACACACGTTCAGAGTATTTTGCTGCTATAAAATCCCACACGATAAGCCACTTCGTTGAGCTATCATTTGTGGCCAGGTCGCTTCTGAAAAAGAGCTTTATAGCTCTCAGTGGGCCTTTCCTCATGAAAAATAAATCGGTAAGTAAATAAGTGAATAAACTACCAGGTGCGCTACCCGGGATCGCCTGCCAGACCTGGAGCCAGGCGTGCCGTGCTCCGGCAAGTCGATCAGGACATCACGAGCCAACGTGCGGAGCTCTGCCGGGTCTCGCCGACGGTTGAGTCGCACGTTTCTCAAGGAGATTTGTTTCCCGAGCACTCGCGGCTACGCGCTCGCTTTCGCGAAGCCTCGCAGCCACGCGACTCGACAACGCCGCAAGGTAATCGCGAGCCGCCGAGGCGGCACGCTGTAGTGCCGTGTGTTGACCCCACAGAACCGCAGTCGCGCCGACGAGCGTACAGTGAGTGGGGCGGCGGCATGCATCGTTGTGCCCGGACCCGTGCTCATAAACAAACACAAACTGGAACTGTTTATTCATCCCGCACAGCTCCAGCCTCCTTCACGCACCACCTCAAGTCTGCCCCCCTCCTACACCCGACTCCGAACACAACTAAACATCTCCCCGTGCCCGCAACCCCCAGCACCCCCCCCACCACCCTCCTCCTCGTCACCTCCCTCTGCCCCCGCGCCCCTCTCCGTGCCGCCGGCCACGCCCTCTCCCCAGACGGAGCCGCGGAGCCGTCCTGACGCCAGCTCGGAATGGAGCTGCCTCCCGTCTGAGGCCGCCGCTGCCTCCTCTGGGAGCCGCAGCCTTTGATGTTTATTGCCCAGAGCCACGGGTCTGCAGCCGGCCACCAGTCTCTCTCTCCTCCACCACCACCACCACCACGCTCTTACCCCCACTGCTTCCTGCTCGCCCGCTCTCCTTTAACTCGCTCACTCGCTCCTCCCGTAAAGTCACTCGCTCGCTCACTGCTTCTTCTGTTAACTCACTCGCTCGCTCTGTGGTACGCTCGCTCTTATGTTAACCCACTTAATCACTCGCTCGCTCACTCGCTCGCTCACTCACTCACTCCCCTCTAAAACTCGCTCATTCCCCCCATGAATTCACTCGCTCAATGCCTCTTCTTTAAATTCACGTGGTCCCTCTTCTCTAAACTCTCTTGCCCATTTGTAAACTCGCTCACTGCTGCTCCAATAAACGCACTCGCTTGCTTATTTGTAAACTCACTTGCTCATTTGTAAACTCGCTGGCCCATTTGTAAAGTTGCTCGTCCATCTGCGAACTCGCTCACTAACTCTGCACCCCGAACGCCATGGCGGGCCAATGCCAGCCTCGTTCCTGCTTATCTTCCTGGCTCCTCTCTCTGCCGTGATGCCGAACTTATGAGCAACCCCCACCCCCCCCCAACCACCACACACCTGCCCCCCCCTTCTCACCCCCCCACTGCTACAATTCAGACCCACCGTTAGAACAGAGCGGACGGTGAGATGGGGGAGGGGGGGCGGTGGTTGTGGGGGTGGGTGGTTGTTTTGAGGTTGTGTGGGAGGCGGTGGCTGGGTGGGTGGGGTGGTGCCTGGTGGATGGTATAAGCAGTTAATTTGTCCCCTGATGAAGTAGGTTCTGTGCCCTAGCCCAGGAATCCGAGCCTTGCAGACATCAAAGGGCAGAAGTAGCGGCAGCAGATAAGTGCTGTTGGGAACAATGTGCAATCTGAAGGGCCCTGTTTGGTATACAGCCCTTGATGTAATTGGGCTCACTGCGTGCAGGTTTAACCAAGCCTTGTGTGTGTGTGTTTAAGCGAATAGACGTTATTCCGTCACCGTGGACAGATGGGCAGCTCCCTGTGTTGGTGTGGTTGTCTGCTCGGTTTGAACGTTCGTTTGCCAGGCACCATCATTCTGAATTTGGTGCAACCCCCGTGTTGCGTGCTCATCTCTCACATCGTCTGTTTGTGTGACTCCCCCCCCCCCCCCCAATGCCTCCCCTGCGAAAGAGAGTGGGCTGCCTCATCGCTTTATGCAAAGGTCACCGCTTTGTCTGTTGGCGGAGCGGAGGCACAGTGGTTAGCACGCTGCGCGGTGAACCCGGCCACCCGAGTTTGATTCCCGGCTGCGGCTACCATCACCAAAACTGGTCCTGGGGACCCCCACCTCCAATCGCCATCCCACACCGACCAGCTTGGAAAGACCGTCATCCAGCAGTGGATTGACAACGGCTGCGATTAACTTTTATTGTCATTCGTGGATGGTGCCGCTCGTCGCGTGGGCGCGTCGCAACCCAGCGCGGGATCCTGCTGTCTCCGATCCGCTCAGATGACGGCGATGATAAGGCTTTTTTTTTCTCCAGAGCACCCATCCGTGCGCCCTCGCCCACCCGCGGCCAGAGCTCCATCCCCTTCCTACCCACGCGTGCGCGATCGGCCGACGCTATCTCCTCCAAACCGCCAGCCCCGCTAGCCCCGCCGTCACCGCTCGGGCAGATGGGGCCACGCCACCGCTCCGCCTCCCTGCTCCGGCCACCGCCTCGGCGCCGCCAAACGAGGCCCCTTATCATGGCCAGGGGCTCCTGGCAGTTGGCACGCACGCACACACGCATGCGCGAGCGCACACACACACAGACGATTGCACACACGCGCAGACGATCGCACGCACACACCAGTGCACACACGATCTTGCACATACACAATTGTGCACTCACACGATCGAATACGCTCAGAACCACGAATGCACACACGCACACATACGATCGCACATACACACGATCGCACATACACAAGATTACACGTACACACAATCGTTCGCACGATCACACACGCACACACGATCGCACAAACACAAGATCGCACGTACACACGATCATACACATGCACGCATACACGATCGCATGCACACACGATCGCACGCACACACACACACGATCGCACGTACACACTATCGCACGCGCGCGCACAGAGCCACGCACACACTTGCACGTGCTGCTGGGGACTGATGAATTGCCGTGTTAATTTCTGTGACGTGAGATGCATCGTGTTCGATGGCAGCGAAATATTACTTGTGTTGTTACCCACAACGACAATTGTCATTATGCGAGCAATTCAGGAGTGTCACGCCGAGTGATTTTTGATCATTGCAACTTTATTCCGCGTTCATTTTTAAAAAGTAGCGTCGAAAAAACCTCAACTGGAGGCTAAAAATAATGCTGCGATTATTGCTACAAATAAAAGGCATCGTAAAGAAGCGTAATCTCTGCATCATCGTAAACAAAATCGTAATCGTCGCACTAACCCTAATCACGCGAGGGTAATGTGCCGAGGCGGGGGAGCGGTGCGAGGGTTTGGGTTTCTTGTTTTAAACAATTTCAAAGTGTAAACTTTAAATTGTGGAAAATGTTGAGGATGCAAAAAAAGATACGGAGCCACCAAATAACTGAAAGCAACAACAAAGGAACGGGGAGCTGCCTTGTGCTCGCCGCGTCTGGCCGCGAGTGCTGCCTGGATCCGGCGGTGCCCCCAGCCGTCCGTCTCCGCGCTGGCGAGCGCCTCCGAGTTGGCGATGCCTCCTCTTGCATTGTCGGAGCGCCTCCTCGGGGTATCCCTTGGTGCCCACGGCCTCTAAGTTTGGCAGCGAATGTCCGAGTGGGCAGCCTCTCCTCGAGGTGTCCTCGAGGCAACGTTGTCTCCGAGTGGTCGCTGGCATCCTCTGGCCGTGTCCGCACCCTGGCGGGGTCGCGTGGCCCTCGCGTCCTCCGCTGTTGCCGTCTCCCTCCGCCGTGCCGCACAGCGGGGCAGTGGGGTCCTCGGGGTCGGTGGTGGGCCGGGGGGGGAGTGGGGGGCTGTGAGAGTGCGGGGGTCGTGATGATCATGGGGGGCTGTGAGAGTGCGAGGGTCGTGATGATCGTGGGGGGCTGTGAGAGTGCGGGGGTCGTGATGATCGTGGGGGGCTGTGAGAGTGAGAGGGTCGTGATGATCGTGGGGGGCTGTGAGAGTGCGGGGGTCGTGATGATCGTGGGGGGCTGTGAGAGTGCGGGGGTCGTGATGATCGTGGGGGGCTGTGAGAGTGCGGGGGTCGTGATGATCGTGGGGGGTTGTGAGAGTGCGGGGGTCGTGATGATCGTGGGGGGCTGTGAGAGTGCGGGGGTCGTGATGATCGTGGGGGGCTGTGAGAGTGCGGGGGTGGTGATGATCGTGGGGGGCTGTGAGAGTGCGGGGGTGGTGATGATCGTGGGGGGCTGTGAGAGTGCGGGGGTGGTGATGATCGTGGGGGGCTGTGAGAGTGCGGGGGTCGTGATGATCGTGGGGGGCTGTGAGAGTGCGGGGGTCGTGATGATCGTGGGGGGCTGTGAGAGTGCGGGGGTGGTGATGATCGTGGGGGGCTGTGAGAGTGCAGGGGTGGTGATGATCGTGGGGGGCTGTGAGAGTGCGGGGGTCGTGATGATCGTGGGGGAAAGAGGCCCCGGTGCCATCTCCCCCTCCCTCGTGCCAACCTTCCCCCTCCCCACCGCACCCCCGATTGCGCACATCCGACCTCCCCAGGCCAGTCTCTACGGCTACAGACTTCCCTCACAGGAGAATTCCCTCCAGTTACCCGATCAGTTTAACCACTTTAAATGCTGTCTGGAGAGCCGCTGTGTTGACATTTGCCTCTTTTTTTGAACTGCGTGCGTCTCTCCGTGTGCGCCTCTGCTGCAGCTATTTGCTCGCTGGCGCTGAGCCGATCTAATCTGCGGCCCTTGCTCCAGAGAGCGAGCGATGTCAAGTCGTCCCCGCGCCGCCACCGCCGGCCACGTCGGCCGCGTCGGAAAGTTGGAGGGGAGATCAAAACCCGGAGCCCTGGCAGAGGGCGCCCAAGCCGGGCCGACGGTCGTGCCCGCCGAGCCGTGGCGCGCCGGTGGCCCCGGGGTAACGGCGCGCCGAGCCCGTCGCGCGCAACCGCGGTGCCCGTGGGGTGTCGCGCGCGTGGCGAACCGATGATCTTTTCGCTTGCGCCGATTCGTGTCATTCAGGATACAGTGAGGTTACGTTCTGGGTGGTGGCGCGCGGGGGGAGGGGGGCGGCAGCCAAAGGATGTTTCCACACGAAACAGCGACGTGTACGGGTTGAGAGTTGGTGAGTGGGCGAAAGTGATCGAACATTCCATCGAGACACTGCCACAAATCGTAACAATTCATCGGATCACTGGGGGGGGTCGTGGGGGGGGGGGTGGGAATCACCACGGGCTGACTGCCACATTTCGTGTATTCGTCAAATCGCTGACTTACTCCCGAAGTCACCCATGTTTTCGAGCACTTTGTTGGCATGGATTTGAAATGTTTACCGCGAGGCGGTGGTTGTTGAGACCTCGTCCGGTGGACAATAACGCCGCGCTGTCACGAGTCGAGGACACGACAGTGGAAGCTTCTGATGCCAGGATTCCCTGCGGAGGTCTGCGGGTCCTCACTAAACGAGCGGTGCGTCCTGGTTTGCAGGAATTGGTATTTTGAGATTCCTCGTGCTCATTTATGCCGACAACCGTGCTGCCTCTTTTGGTGGCCCTTCTGCCAGCGGTGGCGTGGGCCGGCAGTTGAACTGCGGCTCCTTTACCTTTTACACGAACTTTGCGTGTATTGCGACTCCATTATCTCACCGATAATTTTTTTAAAAAAAATTTTGCAAGGAGACCCGGGGTTTCCTCAGTAGTTTGTTAAATCTAGCGCACTGGCTGCTGCTGCTGCTGCTGCTGCTTCTGTCGTCTCAAAGCAGAGACCGTGCCAACCCACAATGGCCTTGCACCATTTGCGTCGTCTCGAGGGATCGGTGCGACGATCGATCCCAGTCGGCATAACCAATAAGCGCCGCTCGGATTACAAAGGGAGCCTCGCAGCGCAAACATATGGACAGCAGTCTGACGTTTCAAGCAGTTGTCCCTCCCTCCCCGGAGCAGAGTTGTGAGAGTGGGCACAGAGAGAGAGAGATTGAATGACTGTGAGTTTGAAGACGGCGCTTTCAAATGAGTTTTGTACTCCAGTTCTTATTCACTCGGCTTACTCTTGGCCCAGCCGTGAATGCTGATGCCGGGGGCAGCCGACCGGTGCTGTCTGGAGCTGCAGTCCTGGTGGGATGATGACTCCAGTCCGGTGCCAGCGCTGCCGTGGAGCCGGGGCGCTGGTGGGGGGGTGGTGGTGGGGGGGGGACCGGAGGGCGACTCGGATACGCAGCCCCCGATTTTTATCTCGCGTTCCGTGCTTTGACCCAACAGGGGAGAGCAGTAGATTGGGAGTAAATGGCTTGTGAAATGGAGAGATTATATAAAATGTTTTGCAATAAACATCGCGTTTGGGTCCCTTTGCTCGGGCAAGATGCACGGTGGCGACTCGCGTTAATCGCTGCCCTTTGATCCTTCGGGATGGGGGGGGGGGCAGAGGAGGGGGCAGCGCATGGGGAGAGGAAGGAGCCAGGGTTGTGGGGGGGGGTGGAGGCCGAGGGGAGACATTTAAAGAGGGGACCTCACCCTGTTACGGATGGTTACGCGCTAAGAGTCTGGAAACACAAACACGCAAACACGCGCACACAAACACACAAAGCGGGGAGCGCGCGGCTGTTTACATCGCGCCGGGGATCTGGGGCGGCAAGGGAGAATTATGTTGTTAGAAATAATTTTATGAGGGGGAAAAATGGAAGGGGAGAGGGGGGGGTCGCAGATCAAGCGATGGTCCCAAAAAAAGTAAATGTGGAAAATTATGAAGGCACGAGGAGAGTTCAAGAGAGGGAGGGAGGAGAGGAGAGAGGGTGGCGGGGAAAGAGAGGAGAAAATGTGTGCAGGAAGAAGGGGTGCGTGAGTTGGGAGAGGGAGAGAGAGGGAGGGAGAGCGAGAGAGGGAGGGAGGGAGGGCGGGCGGCAGCCGCAGCCAGCGACACATGCCCTCTGGGGGAGAGAAAATAATCCGTTTGAGAGCGTGGCCTATCATCCCAAGCCACTCGCTGGGAAACGGGTCAAGTGGTTAACTATTTAATTACTGCGGGGATGCTTAATTACCTTCAGCCATCATTAACGGATGCCTGATTTAATTAAGGATGTCACTGCAATTTATTCCTGCTTTGTTATGAAAGCGGTGGGAAGTTGGCGGGGCGGCCGGGCCTACACGGCCGCACATCCCGAGCCCCGCCGCTCCGCTGCCGCTGATTTGTGTCCAATTTTCTAAGCTAATATTTATTCGCAAGAAAAATAACAAATAAATTACGGTGATTTAAGCGAGGGTTTTTTTTTACTCTCGGCAGTGTCAAGAGAGGATGCGCGGCCCTGCGAAGCCAACGCGGTCCCGCCTCTTAATCCCTCAAATTATAAATAATGAGAGAGAGAGAGAGCCAGTACGGTGCGCGGCGCGTTCGCACACCGAGGGCGGCCGCGGGGCTCGCTGAGCGAGGGGGGAACTCGGCCCAGAGCGATGTTACGTCAACGTCGTTTCCAGGCCAGTCCTCCGACTTTACCGATCGTGCAAATTATGTAAATTACACAGCGAGAGATTTGTGTTATTGTTAAGCAGTTTCGCGTCGAGAGAAGGAGTGAAAACAAAACCTGGCACGGAGTCCTTGCCTCGAATATGTTTCCCAAGCATCATCATCAAGCTCAAGTTTGTCTCGTTCAAGCAGATGGGAATTCAAGAGACCACGGCAGAGGAGGCTCATGTGCAAGAGTAACCTTGCAAGCGCTGCTCGTGTGTATACGCCCAAGTGAGCAATTTTGCGGTGTCATTTTTCAACTTTGGCAAATGTGGAGCCAAGCACCCGATGGTCCACTCTTGCGAATGGGGGATCTTGAACGGCACGTGGTCTTGTCACACTCGCGGTATTAATCACGGCTGCTTTGGGTCGAACCGTAAGCCTCTGCAACGAGCCGCCAATGCGCAATGTCAACAATCGGTTCAATGGATTGTCACGACTAGGAGTCATTGTTGGAGTCAATAACCGAGTCAAATTTGTGTCGTTTTTACCCCTCTCATTTGTATCGTTTCTCATTTCCTCCCATCGCGTTTGTACTGTCTCGTTTGCACCATTAGCCCAAGTGTAAAATGAGCATGCGCTTTGCATGCACTTTGCATGTGTCGTGAGACGTAATTTCTCACTCGTGTGATCCGTCGACGTGTGAAACGAGCGCATCAGGTTCCGTTTCAATCGAAGGATCTCCGCATTGTAGTAACGTGCCCAGCAATGGCATTACCACGTTCATATTTCATCATCATCAGGAGTATCATCAACATCATGCTCAATCCGCTGCTGGATGAAGCTAAAGTTCGTGGCCTTGCAAGCCCTGCCTTCGTGTGACCTGCGCAGGCTGATGGAGCAGTGGACTGACCGTGGCTCATGATGATCATGATGATGGGAGGGGGGGGAGAACATCGCCTAGCCGCTTTATGTGCACCACTTGTTCACGGTTACAATCTAGCGGCTGCCCTGGTTAATACCGCGGATGCGTCAACCGCACAAATACACGCGTCGTGTGCATCACGGTGGACGTTAAAGATGTCATTGGCAAGAGTAACCCATCGTGTGCCAGTGTCAGGGTCAATTGGAAGCTATGTAGCAATCATCGCCCCCCTGCCTTCAAACAAAAAACTAAAATTAAGCTATTTAGATTTTACCTGGTAAGGCCAACTGAGCTATATAGCTCTTTTCAGCAGCGATCTGGCCACAAATGATAGCTCAACGAAGTGGCTTGTCATGTGGAGCCAAACACTCTTAAACGCGTGTTTCTCAATGTGGAAGGAAAAACCAGAGGATCTGGAGGAATATCCACGCGACCACGGGGAGAGAGACACTCCAAACAGACAGGTGTCAGGGTCGGGATCGAACCCACGACCTGCATACCAGGCGAGGTAGTTAACATCTTGCAACTTGTTAACAATTTGGCAGGACCCTCCTGACAACGAGTAATCGGGCCTACGTGGGGTAAACAAGCGGAGTAACAGCAATGATGATGCGGACGATGAGTCCGGCGGGGTGCGAGCGCCCGCCCCCCGCGCTGCGTGCCGAGGTCGAGGACGCGCCGCTTGCGTGCACCGAGGAACGCCGCCGCCGCCCCGCGGCTCGGCGCGCGTCGCGGGGCGGACGGTCCGGCGCGGTGGCGGCGGCGGCGGCGAGGATTCCCCCGCGGGGGCGGGCGCCGTCTCCGTGATTTACGGCGTCTCGCGGACTGCCGCGTTGCTTCTTCGTCTCCTCGCCCGCACCGCGGTTGGAGCTGACCTTCCCGTCACACGTGCACTCCGTTGTTTTGGTTACCCCGGGGCCTCCCTTGAAAGTGACCCCCTTATTCTCAGCAGGCTCTCACCTGGTTTAAATAAAGTTTCCTCCCCCGCCCCTGTAGCGCGCGGGCTTTGGAGTGGACGTTAAAGACTCGGCGAGTAAGCACGGGCCGCCTTGCGTTAGTGTCACAGCCCCAACGTGTTAAGTTTGAAATTTGCTGTAAACCAATTTACGAAAACCCTTCGCCGAACCCCCCTCCCGGTGACTACCGTGGTGAAGTATGGTCAAACACTCTCGGATCAACATGAGAGTGGATCGTCAAAGCGCTGTAAAATAAAGAAGATGTTACGATGAGTTTATTACAGCTGCTTCGGTGTTACACCTCAGGCCTTGATCCTGAAAGTGATTTTCATATTCTTAGGTTTTTTCGGTAAAGTCACGTAGGTAAAACATTAAAATTAATAAAAGTAAAATAAAATAAAAATAAAAATCACGACGTTTCGGAGGCAACACAAGCTTCCGTCTTCAGGTGGAACCGTCACAGCCACGACAGCTGTATCAAGTAAATGAGAGATCACAAGAAAGTGATGTTGTATTTGGTGCTTTGAGTTTATAATTAAATAGTTTTGCCACTATCACGGTTAAAATGTGCATTTGGCTAAACGGTGTGATCCGTCATCGGCAAAACGATGCCGACGAGTTGTGGTTTGATCGCCAGCGCGCGCGCCGACGTGCCGTCGCGGCCACGGCACGGCACGGTGTTCCCGGGCGAGAGTCGCGACCTCGCTCACAGTCGCGGCCGCTAACCGGTGCCGGCAAACCCGGCTGACGTCGCTTCTCATCAATTACCACGGCCCCTGCGGCACCGCGGCGGAGCGCGCTCCTTCACGGCTCGGAGCACTGCTCGGCGAGAGCGGGGCTTCCTCGTCTCTCGTTGCCCGACTGCTGCTGCTGCTGCTGCCCGGGCCTCCGTGATGTCACCCGGTTTCGCCGGGCGGTGGGAGGGATCGCGGATAAGGAGCACGCCGCGGCACAACAACAGCCTTTGTCTCCGCGGGCGCGAGCGCTGTTTGTGTACCTACTCGTTCTGGGATTGTCACGCCCACCCTTTGTAGTAATCCACACAGAAGCAGGACTCGGGACTCCTCTCTCTCTCTCTCTGTCTCCATCCTTCATCCACACCCCCATCCTCCTAAGAGAACCCAGCTCCCCCCTCCACCTCCCCCCCCTGCCCCCCACCTCCTTAACCCCCCCCCCCCCCATCGCTTTGCAATAAAAACTGGAGCCACAGTTAGTCATCTTTGGCTTCTCGCTTGCCCGCTCTTTGTGTGCGCAATAAACTGTGCGTAAGGATCATTATGCCCGTACCCTCTCTCTTTGAGATTAACGTGCCGGCGCTTTGTGTCTCTCTGACCGCAGGGAGCTGGAGGATTTTTTTGGTAGCGACGCTGCTGAATGGACTGGCGCTGTGCCGCTCTTTATTTCTGGCTAATAGGATTAGCCGGCCGAGGAAGGGCTCGGCGGCGAGGAGGCTGCAAGGGGAGGGGGGGGAGTGCGGGGGGCTCCGTGTCCCCTTCCACCCCCCATCCCCCACGTTACCTCCCCCCCCCCCCCCCCCGGGTGCCGGGGTTCGCGGGGGAGGCGCACGAACGACCGCTCGGCGTGAGAGCGAGCCGGCCGGCATGCCGAGGCGGCCCGAGCCTGGTCGGGGGGGGGGGGGAGCGGCCGTGCTCGCTGCCACGGATCTCCCAACGCGGCTTTGGGTGGCGCCGCTACGCGCCTCGTCGTTTCACTCCGCGTGCCGAGGGTGCTTCTAGCGAAACGTCGGACGTCGCGCCGACCGCCGTGGCCGACCGGGCCGTAGAGTTGCAAGAGGCCGTGTCTGGTGCGGTCGAAGAGAACGTTGCAGCCCACGCCACGAGCGGCAGCTGTGGCCACCGCCCCGACATTTCCGTGTTTTGACACCATATTTAAACGTAGCGCTTCGTAAAAAAATACTTTTAATTGGCTATTTCTCCGAGGGTAACGAACCCCACCCTCACTTCGCCACCCCCCCCCCCAACGCGATTTGATGAGCTATCACGATGCAGTGATTCTCGTCGTCTGATTCTTTTCTGATCTCTTTACAAGCACTGATAATCACTAATCGATCTGAGTTTGCTGGTTGCTGACTTTGCCGGTTACTGAGTTTGCTGGTTGCTGAGTTTGCTGGTTACTGAGTTTGCTAGTTGCTGAGTTTGCTGGTTGGTGAGTTTGCTGGTTACTGACTTTGCTGGTTGCTGAGTTTGCTGGTTACTGACTTTGGTGGTTGCTGACTTTGCTGGTTACTAACTTTGCCGGTTGCTGAGTTTTACCGGTTGCTGAGTTTGCTGGTTACTGAGTTTGCTAGTTGCTGAGTTTGCTGGTTGGTGAGTTTGCTGGTTACTAAGTTTGCTGGTTGCTGACTTTGCTGGTTGCTGACTTTGCTGGTTGCTGACTTTGCTGGTTACTGACTTTGCTGGTTACTGACTTTGCTGGTTACTGACTTTGCTGGTTGCTGACTTTGCTGGTTACTGACTTTGGTGGTTGCTGAGTTTTACCGGTTGCTGAGTTTGCTGGTTGCTGACTTTGCCGGTTACTGAGTTTGCTGGTTGCTGAGTTTGCTGGTTACTGAGTTTGCTAGTTGCTGAGTTTGCTGGTTGGTGAGTTTGCTGGTTACTGACTTTGCTGGTTGCTGAGTTTGCTGGTTACTGACTTTGGTGGTTGCTGACTTTGCTGGTTACTAACTTTGCCGGTTGCTGAGTTTTACCGGTTGCTGAGTTTGCTGGTTACTGAGTTTGCTAGTTGCTGAGTTTGCTGGTTGGTGAGTTTGCTGGTTACTAAGTTTGCTGGTTGCTGACTTTGCTGGTTGCTGACTTTGCTGGTTGCTGACTTTGCTGGTTACTGACTTTGCTGGTTACTGACTTTGCTGGTTGCTGACTTTGCTGGTTACTGACTTTGCTGGTTGCTGACTTTGCTGGTTACTGACTTTGGTGGTTGCTGAGTTTTACCGGTTGCTGAGTTTGCTGGTTGCAGGGTTTGCTGCTTGCTGAGTTTTACCGGTTGCTGAGTTTGCTGGTCGCTGGTTGGCAAAGTCGGTGCTTGCGTCATCAAGAGGCGAGGAATTCAGCGCTCTTCCGTTTCTCAATCACCGAGCAGCAATCGATCGGTCGGGTCCCCTCTGCTCTCTTCCCAGAACCCACATTGACGACGCATTTCTTTGATTCACCGTAGGGGAGGGGGGGCGGGGGGACAAATGCAGCTACGTCCTCGTCCTGTCCCTTGCAAGTACCCGGCCATGTCAACCAAGTCTGGGGAGACCAAAGCTGCAGCTCGCTGGCCGAATCGTCACGACCCCAGCCAACGCGTGACTGCAGTTACACTTCACATAGCATCGACACACATCCATTTATTTATTACATTTTCTTGTGTACGTATGTATGTTGAACTTCGTTCGCCCCGTACGTAGCCGACCGTGCTAATCGGAGGTGCGGGATCCGCTGCTCTTAATCGTGTAAAGGGAGTCGCTAAATACAAAGCGCGGAGATCCCACTGGTGGTGTTGCGGCGACGCGCATTTACGCGGCAGCTCTGAACCGGTGGCACGTCGCTGGGCTCGGCTTGTGCCAAGGCCCACGCGAATTTTATTAAAAACGCAGCAACCAAGAGAAATGCGGCGTTGTTCTGCGTCAGCTGAGAGCCCCATGAGTCTCCTTTTGCCATGGAGACCAGCGCTAAAGTTCCCTCTGTTTATTTCTGTAATCCTATTACTGCATTCACTGTAAATTCTAATTAATATGTCATCTTTTACATTCCTTCGTCATTGCACTTCTAGATAAAGGCCTTCCTACCTCGTGTCAGTCATGGGGTTTGTTTCACCATACTTCACCACACTGGTCGGTGCGGGTTGGTGAAGGTTGTGGCCCAAGACCGGTTCCGATTCCACTCGCCAGCGGTGTTAGCCACGGCCAGGAATCGAACTCGGATTGCCGGCTTCACAAGCTCATCGCGCTAACCACTGTGCTACCGATCCTCCCCGTGCGTGGAGTCGAATCGGTGCTCGCAGGCGTTGCACCGCATCACGCCGCCACTGCCGCCGCCGCCGCAGAGCGTTGGGCCATGCGGGTGGGGAGCGAGGGTCAGCAGCGCTCCACGGCTTCGTGCGACACTCCCCCACGGCTTCCTTTACAAGGGCAGCTTGGAACCCCCTCAGTCCAGCGCCCGCCCGCCTGCCCGCCTGCCCGTCTCTCCAAGCGCTCGCCCCCGCGTCCGCGATGAACCTAACCAAGCGGCGATGTAAGTTCATCCCTCCGGCGGCCCTCTCCGTTGCTCGCGCGGCCCCCTGATTGTGAGCGCTATTCTTTAAAGGGCCATTTCCTTTGGCCACGGGGGATTCGCGCTGGGCTTTAGACGTGGCCGGCAGCAGATGGGATTACGTGTCATTACATTCTCGCCTCTGTTTCTGCCGCTCATCTCTGAATAGCTCCACACTCGCTTCATTTCTCTCCTTTATCTTATTCTGCGCTTTTATTGCCCGGGCGCCAGAGAGGGAGCGAGGGGCGGGCGAGCGGGCGGGCGGGCGAGCGGGCGGGCAGGCGGGAGGAGAGCGAGGGCGGGGGGGGGCGGCGCGAGCCGTCCGAGCCGAGCCGAGCGAGCGCACGAGCAGGCGGGGCGGGACGGAGCGGCCCGGCGTACCCGGCGCGGCCCGCCCGAGATTTGCGCGATCAATCAGTGAGGGACTATGGCCATTCTGCCGCCCAACAGGTGTTGGGAGCCGCTGTCTCGCAAGGCAGCTGTCCCTATTTTACACTCTCGTTATTTATTTATTTACTCGAGCATTCTCTAATCACGGTGGCTGACCGCCCCCAACCCCCCTTCCTCCCTCTCTGCCAGCAGATCGTAGCCCCCCCACCACCCACCCTGCCCCAACCCCTTGAACGTCCGGGCAGGTGATGACCTCTCGGAGCGTCGTTGCGCCGGCCAACTCGTCACAGCGACCGACCCCGCTCGCTCCCGACGCTGCCCCCCCCCCAACTTCCCGCTCCCCTGCCCCCCCACCGACTGCGTCACGTCTCCCCCGCCCCGCCCCTACGCAAGTCATCACTGTGTGCCTAAGGACGTCTTACGCTGCCGCTGCTGCTGCTGATCTGCCTGGAGGCCGCCCTGGGTAAGTGCTTTATTAAACACAGGCAGGCGGCATTTATCTGACAGCTCCTCCTAAACGATGCTGCCGTGATTGAACCCACTGACTGCGGCTGCTTTGAAGCACCCCTCCCTGGCCCCCCCTTCCCCCCCCCCTCCGGGCCCCCCCCCTGCTCCGGCATCTGCTCCGGCTGGACGGCTGCCGAGACGTGTAATGTTTTAGGGAAGGAGTCTGGATATTTTATTCATCGCGGCCTGTTATTACCGCCGTGCACAAACATCGCGGTGCGCTAAACGCACAAACGGTCTCTTCATTATCCATTTTTTTATTTTTGTGACGGGAGATTAAAAGCCGTCGCTGCACCGCGCGGCCCTGCGCAGAACGAGCCCAATTATTGTGTTAAAAGCATTCTTGCGGTGGTCGTGCTGATCCCGGGGAGGCTGTGACAGCGGAGACGCGGCGCGATCGCACGTGGGGGCCCACAGCGATGGAACCGGTCCTCTCGCGTCGCGCTGACGCCACGACGCTGCCCCCCCTGCCGCCGCCCACCGCCCCCCCCTCCGCCCATGAGCGCGCCTGACAGCCCGGCTCGTGTGACGACGCGGATCGCAACGTAAACAGAGACAAAGACTCCCCAACCCCATGTAGTCGTGCGGATTGCCGGGGAGAGTGGTGTTAGCGAGCACCTATTAAGGTCGGCACGGCGCACTCGTCTACAGGCCCCAGTCGACCCAGGGGAGCACCGGAGAAGGGGTTTTGGTATCACTTGATAGGTTAGTCACGGACTGGAATTGAACTCGCTTCTCCTAGTGCGTTGCGGAAACCACTGCCCCACCGCTCCCACAGACTATATATAGATACAGACAAAGATCCCCCGTGTAGCCAAGTAGACTCTTGGGGCAAGGGTTGTTGGCGAGCACCTATTAAAGCCCGCATGGCACACGATGGGGCGGTGTGGTCAGCACCACGCGCATCCCAGTGCCGAGGTTTTACTCGCGGCACCATGTACCTCGTTTGAGGCTGAGGTGACCTAAGGGTTGACCTAGTTTTTCTCTCCACGTTCAGAAACGTGCGTTCACAGTGTTTGGCTGCTACTACAAATTTCCACACGATGATGAGCCACTTCGTTGAGCTGGCATCTGTGAAGGCCAGGTCGCTTCTGAAAAAGAGCCATGTGGCTCAGTGGGCCTTACCTGGTAAAATACAAATAGTTTAGTTTAGATGTTAACACACACACTCACGTACGCACACTCACACGTACACACGCACACACGCACGTGCGGCACTCACACGTACACACGCACACACACACGTGCGCACACGCACGCTCGGAGGAGGGGCGGACATGCAGTTTGAGGAGACACTTAAGGAAGTGGCGCACGCCTAATGTGCTTTTGAAGTCCCATCACCAAGGAGTTGCGATCTTACCGCGCGAGTCATCCCACTGCACACACGCACGTGATTTATGTGTCACCCATTGTATAAATCAGTCATTGTTTGCTCATGCGCTTTACATTTTTCCCAACTCTCCACTTAAAAAGTAAAACGATAATAAACCATTGCGTCCGTGGGCTCTCGCCTACAAGTGAAGGGTTTCTTGGAGTAGCTGCTGAGCGTTGGTGGGTCGCGGGGGGGGGGGTTATTCTCCAACGCGCCCGTGCCGCTATAGGCGATGCTCGCTCCCTCAGCCCTTGTGCGTGGACACCCAGCGTCTGATTTTGTTGTCTTGCATCGTCCGATTTTTTTGTCTAAAACTTTCCAGTGTCTCCATCGCTGACGATGCCCTTGCGCTCCGTCAGCCCGAGTGGGCCAGCGTTGTCGGTCAACATCACTCGTTTGGGTCGCAAACTATTCCAGCTCGTTTTGACTTCTAGATTAGAAGTTTTCGTGACTGCAATCTCATACTCTTCGGTTCTTTCGGTAAAGTCACGTAGGTGAAAATAATAATAAAATATAATAAAAAGAAAAAAGTTAATTTAGTTGTTTTCATTTTTTTTTAACCTACGTGACTTTACAGAAAGAACCAAAGAGTATAGTTTTGACTTCCCTGAGTCTCATCAGCAGGCTTTGTGTCCTGTTAAAGAAGTGTTGCGGCGTTGCCTGGAGTTTTAGGCAGAAGTCGTGCGTGATCACTCCGAAGTGAGTGCAGTTCAGCAAATGTTCTGTGTGAGAGGCAGACTCTGAGAGGGCAGTTGGTCAGGGTGAGAGGCGACGGAGAGGCATTTCCACGATTTCGACGTCCGTGTCAAACACCCTTCAGATGTTGGACACCCATTAATATCATTGTGAAGTGTTCTTCGTTACCTGAGTGTTTCAGGAGATCTGTAAGTCTAAAATAAATCAAAAGTAAATAGGGCTCATAAAATCCCGCGGTGTCGGAAGTATGCGGACGGAGAATTCAGACCGGGATGGTGACGGTGCATTAATTACCATGTACGTGTCAAACCTTTGACGCAGATTCTTAAACTCGAGATAATTACCCTCCAAATGACCCTCCGGACGATTATTGAAGTTTGCGAAGTTGCGCAATTTTTGGCACTGCTCAACAGTGTTTCCCTGGGCGTCATTTCAGCGGGGTCGGCCATATAGAAGAAAATATTTCCGCACCCGGCTCGCCACGTTCACTGTACACCTCTCACTCTGGCTGTGGCTCCTCCGAGTCACGTGCCTGCTGCAGTCGACGAGCGAACGGGGAGACACGTGAGCGAGAGAGCCCAGGGCGCCGTGGCCCCTCGTGCGAGCGCGCGCAAACTCACTGTACGACGACGACTGCAGCGCCGCTATGGTCCTCGACTCATTCCGCGCTCGGGGGAGAGTGATGTCATCGGCAGTTTTGAGATTATCGAGGAAATCGCTTAATGTGAGTATTAAACAATCACTTGAGTTAAGGGCCCAGTAATCGACTCCCGTTTTGTTTTACCTGCAGGGCCGGATTGCCGTGCACTAGATTCGCGCAGGGCGGCGCGTCGCCCATCGCTCTCAAAGCAAATAAAAGAAATGCGCTCGCCAATCAATGCTCTGGTTCCACGTACAAATAACATGTGTTTTAGTTCCTCCCCTATTACAAGCTCGCTCTGAGAAATATGTAATAAAATTGGATTTTAAAGAACCGGTAGCACCAGCATCGTTCCTGATATGGCTCGAGAGTTGATCTCCGGAGACGGGGGGCGGCGTGACGACCGCGGGCCGCTTCCCTCCTGCTTCTACGCAACTCTGCGAGCGAGCAAAATTTAATTTGGTGCCTTCCTGGCCTCGAGTTGCGATGACTCAGAGAGCACGGGTGTCAGCATGTGCCGTCGCGACTGTGGAAGGCTCAAGACCGCGACGACGACGACGATCATGATGATGAAGATGACGGCGGCGAGGGTAAAACGTGCGGGAGCCGCGCGACGCCTTCGACTTTGGGGCCCGGCTCCCGGTGTCCAGCGCCGGCTTAGCAGATACAACACGGGATTAGTGTCGTCAACACGGAACGAGAACACCCCCCCCACCATCCTTAAACACCACCCCCACCGCTTCCCGTGCCCATCACCCCCTCCTCCTCCCTGGGGCTGCCGGTCGTGGCTGCTTCTTTCCGCTCCTTGCTTGGTGACAAAGCCTTTAATGAAGCGTAATTGGCTCCCCTCCCTTTAAAAGTACGAGGCGCTGGGGTAATTTGCACGGGCTGGGGGCTATCCCTCCCTCCCTCCCCCCCCACGTCCTCCCTCGCTCGCGCGCGCCTGCCGGCCGGTGCGGATTACGCGGACGCGATGTGAGAAGGTAATCCCCGCTCGCCTACGTGCCGCCCGTAACTTCGCCACAGATACCGTGGCTGGCAGTGCCCCTCACCTTCACCCCCAACCTCCCCAACCCCCCAACCCCCCCTGTTGGGGGTTGGGGGGGTTGGGGGGCCATTCCCTTGCTGTCCTGTAGCTCTCGCCGCCCACGCGCGCGGTGGCTACGAAGAATTTCCCAGGGGCAGATCGTGAGTTGGTATTTCGTTCCAGGGGCCTATCATCTCTCTTGGGCTCGTGAAATGACTACCGCTTTGTGAGACGCCAACCAACAGTGGCTGTCCTATGGGAGGTCCGGGCACCGTCCTAGACGCTTGAAACGTTGAGGATCGCACCACCGGCTCGGGGCGGCCAGTGGAGGTGGGCCGCAACTCCGTTCCTTCTAACGTTACTAATTCCAAAGTCTCGCCGGCGCTGCCCATCACGACCGGCGATCGTGCCGGGACGATGCTGTTCCGCGCCGTACCGCGCTGTCAGCACCGCTAGCAGCCCGATCGGTCCGACAGGACGCCGGCGCGCTCCGACGCTGCCGCGCATCTGCTTCCAATAACGCTCCTTCCGCCTCGCGTCATGCCGAGCGTTTAGCGCCGGCTGACCGGCAGCAGGCACCACGACAGCGGATTAGTCCGCCCGGGCTCGGAGCGGGCACAGGCGCACGGGCGCAAGACTCGCCGGTATAGAACGGGGCGTGCGCGGGGGAAGGGGCTGGTGCCGGGTGGCGCTAGCGTGTTAGCTATCGTGCGAGGGCATCGCCGGGGCGAAACCAGAACCACGTGCCGGTGCCGCCGTCGCCAGGCCGGGCTTTGCGAGGCGGAAACGCTGGCGCACGCTCGTGGTGTCCACGTGCTGCGCAGGGACGGCAGAGGCGAGGGGTGGCCCAGTACCACGGTGGCACACGGCGGCACACGCAGCAGCTTCATGACTACAGTGAATACTGCGGTGCCCGCGACTGAATGAGCCAGAAGCTGCCACGGTGAATGACCCGGTGCCTGCCACAGCGAGCTTTTTCAGGAACTCGCTTGAGCAGCTCACTCTCTCCCTGGATTATTTCCCGTTATTATTGTTATTACTCTACGTGTTTATAAATCGTCTAAACGCGACGGCATCTCATTACGCGTGCATTTAAATGTTAATTATCGCAGTGCGGTGGATAAACGCCGTGTGTGGAGATGATCCCTAATGAAGTTTACGTTGGAGAAGATTGGTTAATTGCTCGTGTCGTGTCAGTATTGCTGATGAGCGTAAACACAATCTGCGTGTTTGTTTAGCGGGCTGAAGGGCATGCCGCTCACGACTCTCCATCGCGGTTCCGCATCACGTTGCAGCCAAAACGCCGTCGCGTTGCTCTGTTCGCCAAACACGAGCCCAGGCGCTGATTACTGGACGCCTCCATTGATGAACTTTAATCACATCTCAAGATTTTTTTATTACTTAAAAAATATCGTTAAAATGTATATTTTCACAACGTAATTTTGTGCGCATTAATACTTCTGTAAACGTAGGTATTATTTTTTATTTTATTTTTCTACCTATGTGACTTTACCGAAAGAACCAAAGAGTATAGATTCCTGCAGTCACGAAAGCTTCAAATCAAGATGAAATGTGATAAATAGGTCAGAGCTCGAGGTCGAACTGGAGTTGTTTGGACGCACTTCACCACACTGGCAGTGCCGGTTGGCGAAGGGAGTGGCCCCACGATCGGTGCAGAGATTGCTCGTCGCTGATGTTGGCCGCGTCCCGGAATTGATCTCGGCCCACCGTTTCACATAATTGTCCACCTTCCGCATCTAAATTAAATTGCACTTGTGAGTTAGCGGTGAAGTATGGTAAAACAACCCCCACGAATGGCACGGCACGGGGAGGCCTCCATTCAGCGGTGGAATGATAACGGGCTGTTTCGAGTCGAATGAATGACATGATTAATTAATTAGCTGTTGAAGGGAGCGTGAAGCTCCGTTGTCTCTCACAGCAGTAGCCGGCTCCAATTCAGCCGGTTCCGTCTGGGTCAGCGAGCCGGCCGGATAAAATACACACCCGGCACACCACATCCACCATTGACCTCTCGCTACGACCGCGACTACTGCGACTACTCGGCACGCACCACCTACTCCGGTCTGGCGGCGGTCCGACAAAGTTATCCGGTGAGAAACACAAGCCGTGGCGAGGCCCCTTGTCGGTGGCCGTGCGGAGAGCGGCGCCGACGATCTGCCCCGTTGAGCGATCGTGCCACGCACCCCTTGTGCGCCCGAGCAAATATTTTCCCTGTTAAACAAAGTGTTGGTTTCTCCAGCGCTGCTTTGTGAAGCGGCGGCAGCAGGGCAGCAGCGAGGACATTTACGAGTGCCCAATGATGAGCTGCTCGGCCCCATTCATCCTTCAGTCTTTAACAACCTCACAGTGGAGTCCTTGACAGCCCCCCCCCCGACCACCCCCTGCCCCCATCCCATCCCTCCCTCCTCCCTGGCCAACCAACCCTCACCCCCACCACCACCACTGCCGCCGCCGCCACCGCCGCAACCCCGCGGCCCCCGGGTCAAACTCTTTAAAGAGGCCTTCCTCACCCCATGCCGGCCCCATTCTCTCACTGCCCCTGGGCACAAGTGGCCCCAGGGTGCCCACAGGCTGCCACCGATGCAGATGAAAAGCCCCGGTGTGAGTGAGGTTCACACGCTGCGCTGATCTACTCCACTGCTCGCGTACGAACCACGCTGACTCTCCCATGCGTCTGGCACCTAGTGAACCCAGAATGCGCCCCGTCTCATCAGACGTTTGGAAATCTCAGCAGGCTTTTGAGCCTGGCTAGAACTTGGATGGGAGACTGCTTGAGAATGCCGGCTGTCGTAGGCTTTGGCGGTGAGGTGGGCAGATGGCCGGAGAAGCGGAGGATCGTTGAAAACGTCTGTGCCGAGTTTTGAGCGTTAGCCCATCGTGCGCCTGGGTTTTCTCTCGGTGTTCCGGATTCCTCCCACGTGAAGCCACGTGGGATTGGCAGAACGTGCCAATGCAGGATCCCTCTAACAAAGCCTTGGGACGTTCACTGTAAATCACATATATATGCATGTAAGAAAACATGATTGGCTATTTTTTTTTTACATATTAGTTTTTAAAATACCCAATCGTTTGAGTGTATTCTGTGTCCTGAGGTTTTAAATTACTTAAAGGAAGCGGAAAAAAGGCCGTAAAAAAACTCCAAAGAAACCACACGCGCTACCCGGGTGTCTTGAGTTTCTTAATCTAAAACATTTGACGTGAAATGGATCCAAATGATTCATCAGAGATTATACCCTCTAACTGGAACTGTCAAATCTTGGCTTTACATCCCAGAGCTAATTTGTCATATTTGGCTCCGAGAAGGGAACAAACGCCTCTTAAGACAGATGCTGCATTTAACGCATGCGCACAGACACGTTGACGCACACAGGCCCGCTCGCACGCGCTTGCTGATGCACGCGCGTGCATCTACACTCAAATTTACAGGAACACGCAAAGACAAAGATGCCCCCGTATTGCGCTCCACAGGCTGTTGGAGCAAGTGCCGTGATAGCGAGCACCTCTGATAGACGGCACAGCGCACGAGGGAGTGGTGTGGCCAACACCTCGCCTGGACGCCTTTGTCTCTCCAGTGCTGATGTTTTACACGCCGCAACAGGTTTTCATTTAAGGCTGAGTTGACCTAGGGGAGGCCCAAGACCAGTTTCATCTATTCACCGACAATTGTATCCAGGGGTTCGCCAGGTTCGTAGCGCAGTGCGCTAACCACTGCACTACCACTCCCGAGACACGCGCACGGGCACCCACTCGCATGGCAATACTTGTTTTTTACAAGTGGTTATCAAGTCCTGGATAAACACAGCTGCTGCCAGTGGCCATCGTGGTCCCCGTCGCTGTAATGAACTGCCTGTATGTAAACGGAAAAAACAACAGTGGCAGGGGAGGGGATGGGAGGGATCGTGCTTGAAAGGGGAGCTGCTGCTGCTGCACATCAAAACAGCGTGGGGGTGGGGTGGGGGGGCGGTGGGGGGGTGGAGGGGGAGGAGCGGAGGCTGCTATGCTTTATTTTATTCATATGGAGCCTCTCAGTGCGTCTGTGCACAGCCGTGGCAGAAAATCATCGGCCTCTTTGTTTAAGCATCGCTTTGGGCAAGGGGCCGTTGTGCGTGAGAGAGAGGGAGGGAGGGAGTTGTCCTGGGCCCGGCCGGGTGGGTGGGGGTAGGGGTGGGGGTAGGGGTGGGAGTAGGGGTGGAAAGGCGGAGGCTGCTGAATTTTGCCTGCCGAGAGGCTGGGATGGGACGGGGCAGGGTGTGGACAGGGGGCACGGCTGGGGTGGGGAGATGGGGGGGGGGGCGGGGGTTGGGGTGGGGGCGGGTGGCTGGCGCTCTGTGGTGAAGGGAAGATCAAAGGATGGTGGCGGCCCGTTCAGGCAAGCTGGCAACCGTCAGAGGAGTCCGGCGGAATCGAGCGGCATCGCGATATGGCGCTCGCCGATAATCCCCGTCGGCGCGTCGTTCGGCACGCCGCGAATCCCGAGGCCGCTCCTCGTCATGGGCCGCGCCGAGCGGGTGCCCTTGCGTGCGGGCTCTCTCCGCGGCGGCTCCCTCTCGCCGGGCCCCCGCTCGGCGTCGCGCTGTCCGAGCAATGCGGGGAAGATTTTGCGGAACTTGAGAAGGCTTTTGCGGTTTTTGGGAAAAGTTTACCGGGACGCGGAGCTGCGGTCGATGTGGAGCAACGTGCCGCTCACCCTCCCCCCCTGCCTTCCTCTTCCTCCCCCCTCCTCTCCGTGGTCCGAGGAGTTTTGACCCACGCGGCAAGGCCACCTGCACGGCAGCGCAGGGTTCAGCTCGGACCCCCGGGCAGCCCACGGTGCGTTTGCGGGAGCCCAACACGAGCGCACTTCCTCCTGTTGTCCTCCTGCATCCCCTTGTAAAATCATTGCTTGGCGTTTTTTTTACGTCTCCCTCTGCTGAAATCGGAAAAGGCCTCTAACGTTTTTTGCCCCTAATAGCCGATTATTAGCTCTTAACCTCGGCGGCTCCTGCTTTGATGCCGCTTTCCCCATGGGGTCTGGGTGGGCGTGGGGAGGAGGAGCGGTGGGTGGGGGGGGTTTGGGGGGGAGCGGTTGGGAGCGGTTGGGGTTTGGCCGTGGAGAGCTCTTATTGGCCTAATAACTCCAAAACGGCTCCGGCTCGCGCATTATGGGGCGTGCGTTTGGGGGACGGCGGGTTGCGGGGGCGGGTGAGCTGGGAGGGGGGAGGGGTGGGTGGGGTGAGAGAGCGAGGGAGCGAGGGAGCGAGGGAGCGAGGGAGCACCGGCGTCATGTGCGTGCCGCGAATCGGCTAAATGAAAAGCAGCTCCGGGAGACGCGCGAGCGAGGCTCCGCGGTGCAGCGTGCGTTGGCCTTCCCTCTCTGCGATACTCGGCCTCGGACGCATCGGCGACCGGTGCCAATTAAGATCGTGGCCACCGGTGCCACTTGCTCGGTCCATCGTAGAGGGTGCAGACGGTGACGGGGGCACCGTGGGTGAGGTTTTGCCAGGGGAGTCGTTGCCCCCCCCCCTCCCCGGCTACAAACCCCGCGGACGGGGAATGACCGGACGTCAAAATTGGTGGCTCCATTGAGTTTCTAGCTGGGCAGTGGCGGTGGCTACGATGCACGTGGCAGCCTTATTAATCCAGCACCGTGGAGGCAGTAGCGAGAGTTGGTGGATCACACAGATATGTGGTGTGTCAATCCTTATTTTGTGCGCATCGTGGAGATGCCATACCGTGGCTCACCAGGAGAAGGCGGTACAGCAAGTGGACTAATCGCCATCAGCTTATTTCACCTGTACGTGGATAGAGTGTTGCCCCCTTGCCCATTCGGGTTTTCTCCGGGGTGCTCCGGTTTCCTCCCACGCGTATAATAAACGCCGGTCATAAATTGACTGAAAACATCTTAAAATCAAACCCAATGTAGCAGGAAGCCTTCTGAAAAAGAGTCCTACGACTCTCTGGGATAAATAAGTAATTAAATAAGTAAGTCTCCGGAGACGCCTTTCACCGATTAACGCGCGCGCTTGTTTTGAGCGCCGTCACGGGCGGCCGCCACGACTCTGGCGTCCGTTTCTCTCTCCCGGAGAGGAATGCGCCGCCCCCTTTGCCGGCGAGCGCTCGCGCCAGCAAGGGGGCGGTTTGGTGGCGGTGGCGTCTGCCCGCCCCGGGGGGTCGGTCGCCCCACAGTGCCCCCCGCCCCCCTCACCCCCCCCTTTCCCCCTCCTAGCCCTACCTCGCCCCTCCTTGCAACCCTCCCCCCCCCGCCCCCCCTCGCCCCCCCTCCGCCCTGTCGCGATGATTCTTCTCCTCCATGGCGCCGCCACTGCCACCGCCGTTCTCGCCGTTTTAAAAACGATTAAACATTTTTTATTTTATTTTACCAGGCAAGGCCCACTGAGCTGTGTATAGCTATTCTTCAGAAGCCACCAGGCCACAAACGATAACGAAGTGGCTTATCACGTGGAAATTTCTCGCAGCCAAATAGGGCACGGTTATAAATGTGGAGGGAAACACCGGAGAGAAGTCCACGCCACCACGGGGAGAGAGACATGCATCAGGCCTGAGAGTCGGGATCAAACCTACAACCTCCTGCATACCAGGCGAGGTAGTCAACATCTTGCAACTTGTTAACAATTTGGCAGGACCCTCCTGAAAACCAGTAATGGGGCCTACGTGGAGTAAACAAGCAGAGTAACAACAATGATGATGCGGACGATGAGTCCAGCGGGGTGCGAGCGCCCGCCCCCCGCCCCCCCCCCCCCCGCGCTGCGTGCTGAGGTTGAGGACGCGCCGCTTGCGTGCATCGAGAAACGCCGCCGCGGCTCGGCGCGCGTGAGTTGAGTTGTGCCCGCTGTGATCTTTTGACGGGGGTGGGGAGGTGAGCGGAGTTGGGGGGGTGGGTTGGCTGGTCAGGGCGGACGCGTGGTTCAGTTGCCGCATTCTTCCCAGGGTGCACCGCTCCCCACACCTCCGTCTCGCCTCCGAGGCCATCGCCGACGCTCTCCCCCACACTGCCGTCGCCCCCCCCCCCTCCTCGTGCTGCCGTACCAGCCACCCTGTCGCAGGTGCAGACGCGAGGAGTCGCTCCTTCTCCCTTCCCCGCGGCGCTGTCGCGGCGTCGTAGCCTCCCTGCTGCAGCATCGACGCTTTCCGCTAGAGGGGGAGACGGCGCCTGACCGCGGGCTCTGAGCTGCGCCGGAGCCGTGCATTAAACGCTTGGAAAAGTGGCGCAAAAAAAAAGAAGATAATTGCCCTTTCAGGATTAAGTTGGCCAGGAAGAACACGTTTAACGTTTAGGTCGTCTTGGGTTAGCTGCTGTTTTTGTTCGCGCCCGTTCTCCCGCACCCCCGCGCGCTCCCTCGGAGGATTCTGGAGTTGCTCGATCTCCCGCGCCGATCGTTAAACCTGCCTGGGCACGCCGACCGCAAGGCGAGGCGCCCGGCTCCTCCCGGCTCCATGACCCCTAGCTTCGCGCTCGCGAATTCTCCCCAAGGCCGAAGCCAATGTGTCTGGCTCCCCCTCCACTCAAACAAGCAGCGGGTGGCTCTTTACCCACCACCCTTGAGTCCAGACCAGCGGTGGATGTTCCACATGGCTGCGACGAGGACCGAAAAGGCATCTAACCTCTGGCATCTCCACAAAAAGTGTCACTCGCTTAGCAAGCCGAAGTGATTACGAACGGCCGGGTCGACTCCCGACCGGGGTGTGAACTCACGCCTCGCGATTGTGAGTCAAGCTCCCCTGCAGGGATCGTGGCGTTTGCGTAACTCGTTCGCCGGGAGGGCGAGAGACTTTCCTACAGAAGCGGAATCCGGACGAGGGGGGCCCAGATTGCGGCGAGCGCTCCCGTTTCCCAAATGAAACCGCTTCAGAACGCACGTTTTTACTTTCGCTGCATTTACGCAAAAAATGCAAACGGCCTCCGCTGATGTTGTCACGGCGTCATGAAGTCCTTTCCTTTATTTTAAGCCCTTAAACGCTGAAAACGTGGAACACACCAGATTAATTACGGCATTTCCTGCTCCCGGGTCTCGGCCCTTCGGCAATGGCTCGCACAACGGGGAAAATAATCTGAGGAACGAAACCATTTCCTGCTCATTATCATTAGAGGGGTGAATTACATCGCCTGCCGGCCCGGGGCTCGCAAACGAGCGGCGTGGCACGGGCAGGCGCCGGCCGCCGGCCGCCGGCCGCCGGTCGCTCGCACGGTTGCGCCGATCGGCGGCCCCCCGGCGCCCAA